>NW_028274813.1:102494166-102809722 GCF_037043125.1 Eumetopias jubatus
CTTCTGCAGATCATGTCAACAAAAGTTTTGCCTCTGAAAATCCTCCCATTCCTGAACTCCATGCTTCCCCAAACTCCTATATAATATCAGTAGCTTTCTCTGCTTAAAGAGAACGTGCCTGCCTGACATATATGTCCTCCCTTACTATAGGATACAATAAATTCAGCTTTGTTTTTTCATTTCAGATATCGAGTGGTGGTCACCTCGCCACTGACCAATCCAGTCATGAAATCAGAAACCTCTCTAGGTATTTCAAACAAAGGTAAGATAATATGGGGAATTGCTTACAAAGGGTGGGAAGGACTGTGAGAACAAAAAAAGGATGGTGAAGTAGGCCAGGGATAAGTAACTCTAGATGAGGTAAAGTTTCTGAACTATTGGTTAAGTGAAAGTATGTACTTAACTCATGGCAATCCCTCTTCCAGGCCCTGGGATGCAGCAAGGAACAAGACAGATGAGATCCCAGCTTTCAAGGGGTCTACATTCCAGATGGAGCTGGAGACAGTGAATGAGTTTAAAGGAATAGATAAACGAGGTACAGGAAGGGAAGTAAGGTAAAGATGATAGAACAGAGATGTGATAGATTGGGAAGGTCTGTCTTAGATGATGGTGATGATGCTGAGGCAGCTCAGGCCAACCCAGCCGGGCGTGGCAGGCAAAGCATCCCAGACAGAGAGGGAACAGCCACTGCTAGAGGCCTTGACCACTTGTCCTAGAATGACCACCATTACAATGCTGTGTCCCCAGCATTACTAGCTAAGCCTTTGGGGAATTTTCTTCTTTTTTTCCTTTAAGTTGGAAACAGGGGCACCTGGGGGCTCAGTCAGTTAAGTGCCTGACTCTTGATTTCAGCTCAGGTCATGGTCTCAGGGTCGTGAGATCAAGCCCCACGTTGGGCTCCACACTGGGGATGGAGCCTGCTTAAGATTCTCTCTCCCTCTCCCTCTGCCCTCCCCCACCGGGTCCCGTGCTCTCTCTCTCTCTCTCAAAACTAAAGATAAAAAAATAAATAAAAAATAAAGTTGGAAACAAGACAAAGTCCATAAAATATATCTATGACTCTTGCTGGATGACTGGTCAACTGTTGCCCTGCTAAGATACCATAAAGGAAAAAAGAAGAGAGGGGTAAACACCTTCTGTGGAGGAAAATACAGAACAGATGGTGATTACTTCATTCACCTTTGCATATGTGAGAAATGCTTGCAAAATTTCTAGGAAGTGGGTGTTGCCAGAAGAAAAAAATATATCTAAAAGCTAATTGCTAGCAATAACAGCATTAATAAGCCTAATCACACCTGGGGTGGTTGAGCTGGAATAGAAAACCCAGCTTATCACATACTTAACAAACCTGTCACTTGCAGTAATCAGGGCTTGAAAAAGGGAGAGGGGCTGTTCAGAGCACGGCTCCTGCTACTTTTTCTTAGTGGTCAAACTCCTGACTAGACTATTTTTTTTTTTAAGGATTTGTTTATTTATTTGAGAGAAGAGAGCAAGTAGGGGGAAGGGGCAGAGGAAGAGTGAGAGGGAAACTCAAGCCGACTCACACCGAGTGCAGAGCCCAACTCGGTGCTCGATCTCAGGACCCTAAGATCATGACCTGAGCAAAAACCAAGAATCGTTGCTACCCAGGCACCCTGGGAAATGCTGCTTCGTTTAAAAGCAGATGTAAAGATTGAAGGCAAGAGTAGGGAGGGCATTTAGGTGGGAATGATGAGTGAACTAGACCGAAGAGGCGGAGAGGTGGGTCATCCTCTGGTTCTGCTTTAACCAGGTGTGTGACTCCTGTGGGCCCAGGCTCCTCCATCTTTATAAAGGGAGCATTGGATCAGAGTTGGTGTCTACATGGACTTTTTAGCTGCTGAATCTTTTCTTTGAATGGAATCTTATGCAGAATCCTAACATCAGAGAAAAATTTAAAGAGGAAATTGCTGTGGTTGATGAAGATGTGATGGATCTGGAAACCCATTCATGTATTTGCTCACTCCCTCACTCATTTATTAATTTATACACTAACTGAAATCCTATTTTTGAAATGTTGTTTATTTGTTTGTTTGTTTATTTATTTATTTATTTAGAGAGGGGGCGAGAGAGAGGTGGGGGAGGGGCAGAGGGTAGGGGAAACAGAGACTCTTTTTTTAAATTTTTTATTGTTATGTTAATCACCATACATTACATCATTAGTTTTTGATATAGTGTTCCATGATTCATTGTTTGTGCATAACACCCAGTGCTCCATGCAGAACGTGCCCTCTTTAATACCCATCACCAGGCTAACCCATCTCCCACCCCCTCCCCTCTAGAACCCTCAGTTTGTTTTTCAGAGTCCATCATCTCTCATGGTTGGTCTCCCCCTCCGATTTACCCGCCTTCATTCTCCCCCTCCTGCTATTTTCTTCTTCTTTTTTTTTCCTAACATATATTGCATTATTTGTTTCAGAGGTACAGATCTGTGATTCAACAGTCTGGCACAATTCACAGCACTCACCATAGCACATACCCTCCCCAATGTCTATCACCCAGCCACCCCATCCCTCCCACCCCCCACCACTCCAGCAACCCTCAGTTTGTTTTCTGAGATTAAGAATTCCTCATATCAGTGAGGTCATATGATACATGTCTTTCTCTGATTGACTTATTGCACTCAGCATAACACCCTCCAGTTCCATCCACGTCGTTGCAAATGGCAAGATGTCATTCCTTTTGATGGCTGCATAATATTCCATTGTGTATATATACCACCTCTTCTTTATCCATTCATCTGTCGATGGACATCTTGGCTCTTTCCACAGTTTGGCTATAGTGGACATTGCTGCTATAAACATTGGGGTGCATGTACCCCTTCAGGTCCCTACATTTGTATCTTTGGGGTAAATACCCAGTAGTGCAATTGCTAGATCGTATAGTAGCTCTATTTTCAACTTTTTGAGGAACCTCCATACTGTTTTCCAGAGTGGTTGCACCAGCTTGCTTTCCCACCAACAGTGTAGGAGGGTTCCCCTTGGAAAGAGAGACTCTTAAACAAGCTCCAAGCCCAGGGTGGAGCCCAACATGGGACTCGGTCTCATGACCCTGAGATCATGACCTGAGCTGAAATCAGGAGTTGGACACTTCACCGACTGAGCCAGCCAGGTGCCTTGAAATCCTATTTTTGAAATCCTATTATGGGCCAGCCAATGTCCTAACTGCCTGGGAAACATTAGTGAACAAAACAGACAAATATCCCTGCTAGAAAATTTAATTTTCTAGCAAGGAGAGGCAGACAATAAACAATAAACATAGTAAATCAACAAACTACAGGATATGTTAGAAGGTGATACCTATAACAGAAAGAAGTAAAGTAAGCCGCAGGAAGGGGAGTCCAGAGAGCCCGATTGTTGTGGGGAAAACCGTAAGAGACAAGGAAGCCGGGAAAAGCCTCATGGAGAAACTAAGGTTTCAGCAAAGATTTGAAAAAAGAGGAAACAGCCAAATAGATGTCTGGGAGAAGAGCATCCCAGGTAGGGGGGCAGCCTGAGCGAAGACCCTACGTGGAGACACACTTGCATGTCAGAGGAACAGCAAAGAGAGTGCAGCGGCAGGCGTGCGTGCACGGGGAGGGGAACAGTGGGAGAAGAGACTGCAGGCGTAACGGGGCTGGACTGTGCAAGCCACAGTCTGAGTCTGGGCACAGGAATTTGGCTTGCACGCTGAGGGAAATGGGGAGCCACTGCAGGGTTTTGAGTCAAGGAGTAGCCTGATGTGACTTCTGTTTTAACAGGCTCACTCTAGCTGCTGTCTTGAGAATAGACTAGATGGTGAGGAGGACGGAGGCGAAGAGCCCAATAGGGGGCTGTTGCCTCATTCACAGCGGAAATGAGGTGACTCAGACCAGCGCGGTAGCAGCGGAGGGGTGAGAAATATGTCTTAGGGTGCGGACATGATTTCAAGGCCCCACCCCCTCAACCTCCTAGCTGCTTCCAGAGTACCTCCTGGAATCCCTTGGTCTTCTGGGACCACAGTTTGCACATCCATGGGCATTTTGACTTGCAAGTCTCCCTCCTGGCTCCCTCCTGGTCCCCATCTCCAAGGGATCTAGAGCACCAGTGTTTAGGGAGCTGCCTAGGGGATGGTGAGACCTGCTGAACCTGATTTTTTCCCAGCCCGAACATTTAAATTTTGGATAATGAGAACTATTTAGGCTGGCAAGTCATTACTAGAGTCTAGTCCAAGCCAACCTCCACGCCAGCAATTCCGGCTCTGAGGGCAGCCTCCTGTGCCTCACCGTAGGGAAGAACTCCTGTGAAGGCTTCAAACATGTGGTCCCTGGTGGGCATGTTCCATCCCTCCTCCTCCAGGTGACAGAAAGGAACCAGCATCCATTTGGCACCTCACCTCTCAGACCCCTCCACAGATTGCCTCTGTGCTTTCTGCACTGTCCTATTTGTGAGAACTCCGTGGGTTACATATAGGAAGTTCTCAAAGGAAACAGTTTGTGTCGATTTAAATTCATGCTGATAGCGCCACATAAAAACAATATCAGAAGCAGCAAACTTTCAAAGAGCTGCAGGCGAATGGATGTTTGTTTCTGTTCACTTTAGTTAGATTTTATTGGCAGCTTCTTGTTATATGATCTGAGGGGCACAGAAGGCTTACCTTGCCAAAATTACCTACCCTATAGGTTTCTACTATTCCCGGAATTATCCAAATGTAAGCCAGGATGCCAAATAATAATAAGCCAGGATTGATCTGAAATCCCAAATGTGCTCAATTAGTAAAGGCTGTCTGGAGCAGTGTTGAGAAGAATAGAGAAGCCAGTCAGCTTCAACAACAAGAACTGTAATTGGTAAGTAATGACTGTCATGGGCACATGGTAAGGAGGTATTGCCCCATATTTTATCCCTGCTTTAAGCCTTTCTTTTACATGAAAAGGCCCCGTATTCAAGACACCAGCTAAAATACAAACACGAACAGAAGAAGTTACCAGGAATGAAGCCAGTTGAACATTCATTCCGATATTACCTATGTTTTGAGGGGTAAGCGCCATTTCTCAACTATGTATCTTAATTCTTAAATTGAATATATCCCGCCTCAAATCTCTTTGGTTAGGAAATAATTGTTAAATGTAAAGCTGGTAACATTCAACCTAACCGTTTTGTTCATTGCCTATGGTATCATACCTTTCAGGAAAGTTACTTTTTGAGCACCCAGGACTCACAAGGCGCAGTTTAGGTGCTTTCCATTTATTATCTCAAATCCTCACCTCAGTCCAGCAGAGCAGTTGTGATTTATTTCCATTTTACATAGAAGACTCCGGAATGTCACACAGCTATGGATGGCAAATAAAGGTTCTGAACCCGGTTCTGTCCACTTGCAACACTTTGCCCTTTCTCTCTTTTAAAAATTTGGAATCAGCCCTGTAAGCTCCTGCACAGCCTCATGCAGAGGAAAATTACTCACTAATGGATATCTCCAGCTGCCAAATGATGAAGCTGTTCTTCTCAAAGATGATTCCAGTAGCTTAAGCCTGGTGATCTTTGTGATTTCACTAAGTAAAGCCCCAAGGGCAATTAACACTGATTCAATAAAGGCTGAAACCCTTACCAAATCATTTGTTTGCATCTCTTCAATAAAATGGAAATGTCAGCTGGACGTGACGCACCTCATTCTGCTGGTGATATTTTGAAAGAGATGACTGTTTTCTCAGAGCTCACATTTCCTTTCCAGTCCCCTCCCTTGCTCACTCCTCTCCAGGCCACCTCCCGTTGGCACAGTTGCTGGGAAACGTCAGGTTTCCAAAGGCTGAGCCATGAGTGGGAAGTTTCCCAGAAAGTGTGCCTGTTTTCAGGTGTGCATTCTGATTTTTAAAGGACAGCGACATTTAATTGAAGGCCGCTACTGACACAGATAATATGAATTTAGGTCATAAAAAGCAAAATTCCAAATGAGCATTCATGTCTTATGCATCTTTAATAATGCTTACAGGAGGGGACACAGAGTCAAAATATGGCAGGCTTCACCCATGAGAATTCAACCCATAAATGCCTACCGTGTGATCCCTACCACACCAGCCTCTTTAGAGGATGCCAGAGGAACCAAGGGACCCAACGTTCATAGAGCTTAAACTCTACCTGGGGAGGCAATGTGGAGAACATGGGGTTGATAATAGCTAACACATAGCAGTTTTTCACATGAGACATCCTGCTCTAAATGCCTTACATAAATCAACATGTTTAATACTTCAAACAACATCAGGAGCTAAGTACTGTTTTTTTTTTTTTAAGATTTTATTTATTTGAGAGAGAGAGCACAAGCAGGGCAGAGGAAGAGGGAGAAGCAGACTCCCCGCTGAGAAGGAACCCCGACATGGGGCTCCATCTCAGGACCCCGGGATCATGACCCGAGGAGAAGGTAGGTGCTTAACCAACTGAGCCACCCAGGTGCCCCGCTAAAGTACTGTTTTTAGTCCCATTTTACAATGAGTAAAGGGAGGCTGGGGTCACACTGCTAGTAGGAGGCCAAGCTAGAATATGAACCCAGACTCTTAATCACAACTCTGTACTACCTCTCATGTTAACCACTTGGTGAAGTGGCCACAAGCATAAATAAGGCTAGGACCTAGGGAATTCAGTGTAGCATGTGTAACGCAGGAAGGCTTCAAAGAGGAGGCATGAATTCCTGTGTCTGCATCTCTCTCACACTGGAAGCCTAGAAACCTGACTGAGGCTCTGAGGTCTGACTTCCTCAGCTTAAATCCCACCTCTCCTTCTTACTAGCTTCATGAACTTGGACACATTTCTTAACCTCTCTGTGCCTGTTTCCTCAACTGGTAAGTAGAGGTAGGGATTGAACCTGTAAAATTCTAGTGGGGTTGTGAGAATAAAACATGACGGGGGTGGGGAGGAGGCAAAGGCTTAACACATCATACAAGCTCAGTGAGTGTTCGCCATTATTGTGAGTCTTATTGTTTACAATTGATAAGAGGGCATAGATAACTGACACCGGACACTGGCAAGGAGTATGCACACGGGTACTGTCAGGCAGGGCAAGGACATGGGTCTTCAACAATGCCGGGCCGCAGCAACCGCCATCTATGGTTCTGTTTCTCTCTCCATCTCTCCCTCTCCTACTGTGATAGGCTTCTTGCAAGGAATGGAGAGAATAGTGGGTGGAGGCAGTGACACCTAACAATTTCCAGCACGTGTCAGACTGGCCTGGTGACCCCAGAAAAAGGAAGAGCAACACAATTCCTAGGAAAGCTTCCGATGGGCCGGGATTAGTCATGTGACCCTCCCTGAGCCAATCACCACGGTGAAGGTTGGGCGGCTGGAAGGGGTGCCAAGAACCTAGAGCTCCGGCGAGCTGTCCCAGAGAGAGAGCACAGGGATGCAGAACAAGAACAACAGATGTTAGTCCTCCAACACCCACCCTTAGTATATAAAAATAAGTTTGCTTTGTCACACATGGGTACATAACTTTATTAATAACCAAATAACAGGGGCGCCTGGGTGGCTCAGTCGTTAAGTGTCTGCCTTCGGCTCCGGTCATGATCCCAGGGTCCTGGAATCGAGCCCTATATCGGGCTGCGAGCTCCTTGGGAGCCTGCTTCTCCCTCTTCCTCTGTCTGCTGCTCTGCCTATTTGTGCTCTCTCTCTAGCTCTGTTAAATAAATAAATAAAAATCTTTAAATAAAAAGAAAAATAACCAAATAACATAACTTCTTCGTGATGAAAGAAAAGTTACCATGTATATCAACCTAGAACCTCAAAATCAAAAGCAACAAAAAGCAAAGAGGATATTCTCTCAATAAACAACAACAAAAAACAAATTTTAGGAGCGCCTGGGTGGCTCAGTGGTTAAGCGTCTGCCTTCGGCTCAGGTCATGATCCCAGGGTCCTGGGATCGAGCCCCACATCCGGCTCCCTGCTTCACGGGAAGACTGCTTCTCCCTCTCCCACTCCCCCTGCTTGTGTTCCCTCTCTCACCATGTCTCTCTGTCAAATAAATAAATAAAATCTTAAAAAATATAATATAATATAATATAATAAATATAATATAATATAATATAATAATCTTGGGGGGGGCGCCTGGGTGGCTCAGTCGGTTAAATGTCTGACTTCGACTCAGATCATGATCGCAGGGTCCTGGGATTGAGCCCCGCAATGGGCTTCCGGCTCAGCCAGAAGTCTGCTTCTCTCCCTCTCCTTCTGCCCTCCCTATTCATGCTCTCTCTCTCATTCTCTCACTCGCTCACTCTCTCTCAAATAAATAAATAAAAATCTTAAAAGATACATATATAATCTTGGGCACCTGGGTAGCTCAGTCGGTTGAGCGTCCTACTCTTGGTTTCGGCTTAGGTCATGATCTCTGGGTCTTGGGATTGAGCCCCACGTCGGGCTCCCCACTCAGCAGGGAACTGCTTGAGATTCTCTCCCTCTCCCTCTGACAATTCCCCCTCTTGTGTGCACGCACTCTCTCTTTCTCTAAAATAAACTGATAAATCTTTCGTGCTCGTTTGGCAGCACATATACTAAAATAAACTAATAAATCTTTATATATATATATATATATATACATATATATATATATATATATATATATGGTATAATCTTATCTCTTCAGTGGGAGGAAGGGTAGTCCCTGGGAGGAGAAACCAGGAGGGCTCTAGGGTGCTTGCCCTGTTCCAGTTCTTGTCTTTTAATATTTAAAGTAATCTTACAGTAAAAATGACTATTTTTTCTTTTGGTGTACAGTTCTATGAATTTTAACACATGTGTAGATTTGTGTAACCATCACCAAAGCCAGGATTTGGGGGTTCTATCACCCAAAAGGCACCCTCGTGCTAGCCTTTTACAGTTACCTCCTCCCCAACCCCTTTACCCCTGGCAATCACTGATCTGTTCTCCATCACTTCTAGTTTTGTCTGTTTAAGAATATCACCTACAGGGGACACCTGGGTGGCTCAGTTGGTTAAGTGTCTGCCTTTGGCTCAGGTCATGATCCTAGGGTCCTGGGATGGAGCCCTGCATCAGGCTCCCTGCTCAGCGGGGAGCCTGCTTCTCCCTCTCCCTCTGCCTGCAGCTCCCCCTGCTTGTGCTCTCTCTCTCTCTCTCTCTCAAATAAATAAATAAATAAATAAATAAATAAATAAGTAAAATCTAAAAAAAAAAAGAATATCACGTACATTGAATCATACAGCATGTAACCTTTTGAGACTGGCTTCTTTTACTTCTCATCATGCCTTTGAGATTCATCCAAGTTGTTGCATGTATTAATAGTTCTGTTTCATTACTGAGTAGTATTCCATTATGTGGATATACCACAGCTTGTTTATTCATTCACTCATTGAAGGACATTTATGTTGTTTCCAATTTTTGGTGATAACAAAAAAAGCTGCAATAAATAGTTGTGCACATTACATGTTTTCATGTAAGCATGTTTCATTTCTTGACCTGGGTGGTGGGTTCACAAGTACTTACTTTTTGACTAATCCTTGAGCTGTACCTTTTTGTTCTCTTGCTCATTTCTCTATGATGATATATTTTACAGTAAAGGGGCTTTAAAATATCAGTCTGCTAAGTATAAGAGAAGGGACATTACCTGTTGGAGGAAATGGTTGATAAATAAATGTCCATTTGGCCTGTACGTTTATAATATTATATGATTCTAACAAAGACCTTCCCATTCTCTTGACTCAAAAGAGGTCAGGTATTGAAGAGCTATCATCATGACAGTTCTTTATCTTTGCTGATTGTGACAAAGGCTTTTGAGGCCTCTACCTGAAAGGCTGACAAAGTTCAAAGCTCTTCACAGATGCTCTGGACTTATGTGTGAAATGGATGCATGATCTCTTGGAGCATTATAATAACCCAGGTGGGTTATACTCTATCCCAATAACCTAAGGAGTAACTAATGAAAGAGGGGCAGCTTTTGGCAGAAGTAGAGGAAATCTGAATTATACAGGGTAATTCACTGATCCACGTCCATATTAACTTTTTAGTCAGTGCTATATAATTTGGCCTTACAACTGCTCAGCCAGTTAGGAATTAGGAAGGAAGGATTTAGGTTATTGTGCAACTGATGGATAATTGATTACCCAGAGGTCATTAGAGTAGAACATAGATGTGCTTTGACAGTTATGCTGTTTTCCTCCTGTGTTGTCACGGAAGAACAAAGCCAAATCAAAATGTGTACAGCAGGACCATAATGCTGTGGCCAGATTTGAAAGAAAATCTAGCTACAGTTGGTATCCATTCAAGTACAATTTTGTTTCAGGACTAATATAATTAATTATATACTCATTTTAATGTACAGTCACCAATTTGATGGCTATGATTTATACAGTTGAAACATTCGTATCACATTGACCTTCCCTGGCCCACAGACTGAAGTCCACACATTGGCTGCGTTAGCCTGGGGACGATTCTGTGGCCAGCTTTCTGTGGGCGATATACAGAGGAAAGCTACCAGAGAGTTCCATACCATGAAGGAGTCAGCTCTTTAGCATCTGAAAACTAGTTTAATGGGGCAAGAGTCTCTGACAGATTGCTCAACAAGTTTCCATTCATCTGGGGATGGGGTAGCCTACTAGAACTGAGCGCTCACTGTCAAGAAATGAGAGTGGGGACGCACTGTTGGTGGACAATAGAGAATCACTTTAGGTTCTTGATCAGGGAATGAAATGATGAAAGCCATAGGCTGGCAATAGGAAACCTGGTGCCTCAAGTATTGTCTTGGTTTTTTTGAGTTAAGATATACTTGACATAGAACGCTAACACTATTAATTTTAGGTGTACAAAATAATGATTTGATATATATATATATATATATATATATATTGCAAAATGATTACCACAATAAGTTTAGTTAACATCCATCACCATATATAATACACAATTTTAATTTTTTGTAATGAGAATTTCTAAGATCTAGTCTCTTAGCAACTTTCAAACATACAATACAGTTGTATGTATTATTAACTATAGTCACCTTACATCCCAAGGACATATTGACTTATTTATCTTGTGACTGGAGGTTTGCTCCCCACCCCCTGCTGCCCGGTGCCTCCTCCTCACTTCTAGCAACCTCCAATCTATTCTGTTTCTATGAGTTTATTTTTTTTTCCAGATTCCACATATGAGTGAGGTCATACATTATTTGTCTTTCTCTGTCTGACTTATTTCACTTAGCATAATGCCCTCAAATTCCATTTCTGTTGTCCCAAATGCCAGGACTTCCTTCCTTTTATGGGTGAATAATATTCCATTATGTAGCTATTTCACATTTTCATTATCTGTTGATTCGTCGATGGACACTTAGGCTGTTTCCATGTCTTGGAATGTGGGTGCAGAAATATCTTCAATGAAATGTTTTAGTTTCCTTTCGGTATATACCAACAAGTGGAATTACTAGATCATATGATAGTTCTGTTTGAAATTTTCTGAGAAAGCCTCACACTGTTTTCCATAGTGGCTGCACCGATTTACATTCCCAGGTTTTGGCTTCTTAAGCAAGGAAAAAGGCATTTATTTACAAACATAAGCTCTTGGCAAGCATAGCCGAAGTGCTACTTTGGATGTTTTACATTTTTTTAATTTTAGAAAAAAAAGGGATACTGATTTTAAAAGTGATGAAGATAATCAGTTGAGTAAGACAAAACACATTCCTGTTCCAATTATTCTCCTTAGTCATTCCATGAGGGAAAGGAATGTTTGTCTGACTTTATGGCCTAGCGTCTGAACCATCCTCCTATGTTTCATAATTCCCTTGAATTTGATGTTTGGTAAGATGCAGAGCCCAGCTGTCACCAGAGGCTGAAAAGGCCAGACTCATTTTCCCAGCCCTCTTTGTAACTAGAGCAGGAGTCCCTCACCTGGGCGTAGCCAGTCAGATGCCTCCAGATATGCACTCAGAGAAGCAGGGCCAGGGTTGCCCACAGCACCTGCTCTCCAAGGCAGTGGGGGGCAGTGGCAGCATTCGGGCTTATGGTGGCTGCATCAGACTCTTTGTGAGACTGACTGAATGGTGGATGTGGCCTTGGCTCCTGTTCTGACTATATAGATCCTCTCCTTCACCCCCTGCCACTCCATTTTCCAAGTCTGGTTCTCTAGCCTTCCTAATCCCATAAAAATATTCCATTAATGGGGTGCCTGTGTGGCTCAGTTGGTTAAGCGACTGCCTTCGGCTCAGGTCATGATCCCAGGGTCCTGGGATGGAGCCCTGCATTGGGGAGCCTGTTTCTCCCTCTGCCTCTGCCTGCCGCTCCCCCTGCTTGTGCTCTCTCTCTTTCTGTCAAATAAATAAATAAAATCTTTTTAAAAAGATTCTATCAATAAATTCCTTTCCTGCTTAAAGGACTACAGTCGGTTTCAGTTGCTTGCAACCAAGAACCTGACTAGTACAGTGAAGCATCCCCTGCCAGTGTTCCTAAGGACTTGTGCATGGCTTGCTCATCTTTCTATGATGGGGACAACTTTATTAGTGCACTTGAATCATGTTGAAGAGTGTTGAAGAGCTCCTAAAGGAAAATATGATTGTTGTATTTTTGTATTATTTCAGACTAATTAAAGCCATCCATTTTTTTCTTATTACAAGTTTGTAATTTTCCCTGAGAAGGGCACATCCTATGTGCATTATCAGCTAAAAAGCAAAAGGAGCTCACCAGGAAATTGCTAGAAGAAAATTCTCAGTGGACACTCTAAAAAGTGCTATATCTTCCAAATGGCCTCACGACAAAATTGAGTCTCTTAAAAGGCAAGATTTTACATGTTCCCAGCACGACTCGGGTTCCAAAGTTGCTATGTTTATGTAGAAGAAAGTCATGTTAGCCCCTACTTTTAAAATGTCTAAGTTAGGGGCACCTGGGTGGCTCTGTCAGTTGGGCGTCTGCCTCCAGCTCAGGTCATGATCCCGGGGTCCTGGGATTGAGTCCCGAGTCGGGCTCCCTGCTCGACGGGGAGCCTGCTTCCCCCTCTCTCTCTGCCTCTGCCCCTGCTCGTGCCCTCCCTCTTTTCCTCTCTCTCTGACAAATGAATGAATAAAATCTTAAAAAAAAATGTTCAAGGTACCTGTATTTTTTTTTTCCAAATCATCATTTCTCAAACAATTACTATGACATTGGTAGGAGAATCTGTGTTGTAAAACCATCTGCTGTCAGGTGAATCAAATGATCTAACATGAAGTTGCTGACCCAAGCAGGAGCCGGGGCAATATACAGCACACTATCTTTTCACAAACTCAAGTGGTAAGTTTCTTCAGGGGCCATGTCTTGATGCCTTCTAGATTTCCCTCTCGGTGTTGAGCACAGAGCCTTACACATAGTAGGTGATCAATAGGTACTTACTAATTTAATTCAGAATCAGAATGATTACAAACAGCAACCTGAGCAAAACCAGGAGGTAGCAGTGGCCTGAGTTGTACAGAAGAAAAGGTTGGGCAGATTGTGCACTGGGAGTGGGGGAAAGGGAACAGTCACGTTGTAGACAGTACAGATCTATACATTTATTATGACAAAATCAGTGCATTAAGGCATTTTTCTACAGAAGTGTCCAGGATGGGTGCCTTGTAGGATCTATAGGAAGGCATCATCACGACCACCGTATGGGCTAGCAACAGCCTGGGCGGCGCCTGGGTAGACGAACTGATGGACAGGCATTTAGATAAGACATCTAGTAATCACATTAAGCATTTATTTTAGGGTTCTGTTTTTTTCATCGTATTCTAATAGTGACCCTGAATTCTACCTCTGAATGACTGTTCTTTTTCCAGTCCACCCTTTATTCTCCATCACCTACTGAAGTATATGGTCCCTGAAGTGTCTTTCATGTGCTAGAGATGGAATTTAAAAAGAAAATAGTCAATGCGTGGCAGGATTTCGATATAGGAAGTATGCTTTCCATGAAACTGTCACTCAGTCCTATCTCATTATAAAGGCAATAATTGATACTATGCTTATAAATAAGTCCCAGCTCATTAAAAGACTGTCATACTTCCTCGTTTTCTCTGATATGTCCGTATGTCATTCGTCTTGCCATGTTAGCCCTACTTCAATTAAGGCTATTTCCTGCTTTTGCTTACCACAGCTAAAAAACTCTGGTCTGCTATTATGTGTCCTAACACTCACTCCTACTTTGGTGTCCTCCACAGGACCACTGCTCTTTTACTCTCCCTTACAGCTTGTGTACTGAATGGCATCTTATCTGCTTCCTTTTCTTAAAGCTCGACTCATGTATTATGCATGGGTGCAACCAATTCATGGCTTCTTGTGGAATCAGACCTCACCATTTACATGAAATAAATGTTATTATTATATTTATTTTATTTCTCCATTATATTATGGTTGTATTATATTGCTTTTTGTTAAAGTAACTAAATGTAGGTAAGCTTTATTATCTTTGAATTTTGTTTCTAGATATATTTCATTTGTTATAAAAGCAAAAGAGACAAATGAACTGCCAAGGCCAGGGGAAGAATATACCTTGGCTGGAAACCCCAGGGTATCCTAGGTTCTTGTCCTTTTCACAACCAGGTAAGACCTTTACTTGGCCCACAGTCACTGGACAGGATTAAGTATGGGGCAGTGGGGATGATGGTGGAACCCTTCCTTCCTTCCTTCCTTCCTTCCTTCCTTCCTTCCTTCCTTCCTTCCTTCCCTCCCTCCTTCCTTCCTTCCTTCCTTCCTTCCTTCCTTCCTTCCCTCCCTCCCTCCCTCCCTCCCTCCTTCCTTCCTTCCTTCCTTCCTTCCTTCTTCCTTCCCTCCCTCCCTCCCTCCCTTCCTCCCTTCCTCCCTTCCTCCCTTCCCCATTCTTAGCAAGATCCAGCTAGCCCTGGGCTCCAACAGTGATGCCTGTCCACTGCATAGAGTCAGACCCGGGGAGCAGTCATGATGCTGCTTGCAGAAATAGGTCATCCAAGATCCAGAGCCTGCATCTGCCACATCATATACACGTCAGTAGGTTCTCAGACACTTTATTGATTATTTACCCACTCACACGGCCATAATTATTTGTCTTCAGATAAATAAGTAGCAAAGAGTTCCAGCTGAACCTAACTGGGGTTCAGAGAATGGCTCTGGGCCAGTGCCCCACCCACCCCACTGTATCAGTCAGGGTCCAAACAAGAAAATAGAAATAACCCCAGATATTTCAAACTATGGGATTTTAATGCAGGGAACAAATTACACAGGCATTGGAAAAGCAAGGAGCCAGTGGAGTGTGATAAGGCAGCTCCAAGATTAGCAATAACAGGCAACCACTATGCTATGACCTCTGGACCGGGGACAAACAGGAGAAACTGGAATTATGGTGGGCCCGTCCACCTGGACCTGGAGCCACAGAGGAAATGTGGAGTTGCTGGAGATGCCCCCTGAATTAGAGGAAGATAAAGAAAATACTCCGCATTCTCCCTCCCACGTACAAGTCTTCTGCCACCAGCACCTCCTATTGGTAGAAGCCCATTTAAGAGCCTTTGATACACAAACTGCAGGAGTCAGCTACCTTTCCTAGACCCCCTACTCTGCTCCTTAGGACCCTCCTCCCCAACGGGGGAGAGAACAAGGAAATCTCTGAAGAGCAAGCGAGCCCAGGATAGGCAAACCCACCCTGGTATCTCTGCGTGTGTTGAAAAGCATTGGGAGGGAGAGAAAGAGAAGAGATTAGAGCTAGAGACGGCAATGTATCCACCCTCTAGATTAAGGAATGTATGAGCCAGGGAGAGGGGAGGCTGCTAGAACTTTCCATGACATAGAGCTGTGAATTGGCCCTGGGTGACTATATATGACAGAAATGCCTCCAAGCCTGAAATAGAGAGGACACTTTTCTCCGGTTTCAGAGTTGATGCAGAATGCCTCCTACTTTTATCTTCCTTAGATCATTTGAGTCAGTGGCTAGGAGGTGTGGGCCCCTGTGCATTAATCCTTCACCTCTGTCTTCCCCAGCATTCTCCCAGTAGATCCAGACCTTTATGTGTGTGGGGCAAATTCCCAAACAACCAAGTCCAAACAGTTCCGATCTTCTCCAAACCTAAATCAAATAGATTTTAAGAGCATCTTAATTATCCTTTCATTAAATGCTGCACTAATTTTTTTCATTAAAAAGTTGTGCATAAGGAAAAGAAGGCAGGCTTAGAGGGAGATATTTGCAAGTGGTATGATGTTAGACATACCAACAAACAGTTTTAAACCCTGGACTCCTCAATGCTGAAATAAGGATATTTTTCCTTACCTTGAAATTAAGTTATGTGAGTCACCTTGCATACTATCAGGGATGTAGTGGGTATACAACAAATACTAGGTATTATTACCAAAAATAAGCTGTGACTGTATTCGATTTTCACTGAAATTTGTGGCAATAGATGAAGAGAAACATTTGGTAAAACCATCTTAACAACAGGAGTCCTCAAACCCAGTGGCTTTTCTGTTTCTTTGGTTTTCTTTCTTAAAATGATCCACAGTAAGTAATACATTTCTATCATAATGCATTTCATGTATGAAATGAAAACAAATGTTGCAGGGGACATCCCTTACTCTTACTACATGTGATGGACGCTGATGTTTTCTATGCTCCACATGAATGGAAAATTCTAATTCACTAGATCCTTTTTTAAAAATGTGTTTAGAAGGAAGTCTGGCTAATTCATTGACGTCAGAGGAAGTCAGGCAGCTGTGGACAACTTAAAAAGAAGTGATTGCTCCCTAGGAGGTGAACATGAAGGTAAATCCCAGCCTTGGCTACACTCCGTGGGGTTGGCCACCAGAACACAAATTCTAAATCATGCTTTACAACTGCTTGTCATGTAACATTTGGCCAAATGTGGAGGAGTCCCATTGACATGGACTTGTCTCTGCCTGAGTCACTAAAAATGGCATATGTCCCAACATCTCTATTTGCGTCCTCCTGGAGAGCATTAGTGATTTTTCTATTTTAAGCAGTGAAAGATGTGCCTTTGCATTCTGAGGCAATTTCTGTGCCCTCTAATTGCCAATGGGTTTGGTGCAATAGGTAGGCACTTAGTGAAATCACATTATAAAATGAGTTGCTCAAATATTTAATCAGCTGTGCCTAGCAGCCCAGCCACATGGTTTCCTCTGTAGAGCATTCTATCTACCAGGGCTAGGAGTTGCTCTGGGTTATAGCTTTCCTGTCAAATATGAAAAAGCTAGATTTGAGAGATGAGTTCCAGAAATGTCTTCCTCTTGACCAAAGAAAGATTGGCACATAAACCTCTTGGGCCAACGGTCCAAAAGTCATGGATTTTTGTCATACCTGTTTTTAATAGTTTACTGGCAAATCAACTTCTTCCTCCATTTCATTTATTCAGAAGAAATAGCATATATTCTGCACCAAGCATGTGCTGAGAGCTTTCATAAAGGTTAAAATAATTTGTTCAAGGATATCTATCTAGTGAAAGAACTAAGATTCCAAACCTAAATCTGCCTAGCTTGTTTTGAGTGCCCATTCTATGCCAGGCTTTTTTGGGGAAAATATAATATAAGCAAGATCTTTGGAAGGAGCTAAAATCTAGTGGGGAAGATAGATCCATAATCATCCCACATAGACTGAGAAAAAGGCTATCATGATCGGAATGTGTCTTAGGCTTTCATGATCTCTATGTAGAGATGGGGATGTGCATTGTCTTGTTTTGAGAAAGAAGATTAATAAAATTACACATCAGACTCCCTTGAACATGCAACTTATTTTTAGTAATGAAATCCTACTATTTTCCAAACCTTGTCTTTTAAGAAGAACCCTTCCAACTCAAGTGTTCTAGGCATTAAGTGCGACTTAAAATATATGGGCCACTGGTTAATGTTTATAAACCTTTCTGGCTATGGAGATACTGGATTGTTTTGCCCTTGGCTGGGCCCATCATTTACTCTTAAAGGTCAAGGGGCTAAATGTCTCCCTTTTCTAAGAAAATCAAATTCCCTTTTTTGTTCATCTTCCTCAGTTCCCTTTTTGGTGTCTTCTCTCCTTTGGTAGTAACCTGATATCTGTCAACCTAACAACAAAACATGGATTCCCTTTTCCCAAATATTAGACAGGTAAATTTAGCCCATTTTCTCCCTCTCTCCAAACTGGCTCACACAGCCCTGAAATTCCCTGGACACTTTTAATACTTTATCAAACCTCACACCTTCTCAGGAGAGAGTAAGCATCTCTTGCCCAAAAGTTTCAACAAAAGACTAATTGAATATCATGGACTCTGACTGAGTCTCATGCCTATCCCAGAGTCAAAGGTGGTGGCCAAGAGGAATGTAATGTATTTCTAGCCTTCGATATTGGATATGTGCTCCAACCCAAATTTTGGAGGTGGGTCCCATTTAACTATAGAGATTCAGAGTAGGGGAGGGGAGGAAAGACCAAAAATACTGTTGCTAGAAATACAGTGAATAAATGCTGAACTACCCAAAAATGACTACCATAAGTATATGATACACTACCCAGGGATTGCAAAAATCATGGGGAAACCACTTTATTTTTTATAAAGCCTGGATTAGGAATTTGAGCCAAGGTCTTACTTAGAGTTTAAGAGACAGGGAGGCATCATCTCGTATGTTTATGTCAGGGAAAGGAGTGAGGTAAGAGGTAGATCTATCATGAAGCTAATGAAGGTTATGCTTTCTATATTTGACCGCAATCCTAAAAATGTTAGGTGACATTACCAATAATGAGTTAGGATACTGAAATAAACCTTTCTTTTTTTTTTAAATTTTATTTACTTGTCAGAGAGAGAGAGCACACAAGCAGGGAGAGTGGCAGGCAGAGAGAGAACCAGGCTCTCCCCTGAGCAGGGAGCCTGATGTGGGACTCAACCCCAGGACCCTGGGATCATGACCTGAGCCGAAGGCAGATGCTTAACCGACTGAGCCACCCAGGTGTCCCTGAAATAAATCTTTCTAAAGTATCAATAGCAAAATATTTTAATCATCCATATTAAAAGAAAGACCATCTTTTTATCCTCTCTATAAAAAATGGTATTACTAAATCATAATATAAAGAGGTGATTAAATAGTCTGCAGCCAAAATCATGGAAAAGTACTTTAGAGGTGTGTCAGATATTAATTAATAAGAATGTACTGTTTACCTCGCTTTTGTGTTGTTTGTGGTGTGGGTCTCTGAAATTTGTAATTTGTTAGGAAGTCTTCCCTCATTCTAGTTAAATAATAATGTTTATACTTACTTATGTATCTGTAATTATGTATTCATTTTCTTAAAGAGATCACCCAAACCATACTAGCTACACACCTCACAGAACCTGCATGCATTCCTGGATTCCCTTTTGGCAGGACACAGAGGATGGCCCGGAGCTCCCAGGTCATTTCCAGTATCCCAGCAGCTCCTGGCCACACCTGCCCACACCACAAACCCAAGGAGGAAGATGTATGCGTGGTCCTGAATTCCCAGCATAAGTTTCCAGTTTCTTTTTCTTCCATGAGTTTTACTACCCATCCCTTTGAACCAACCACCCTGTGGGGAAGGGTATGTTGACTTGTTTAAGCCAACCATGGCCCATTCCTGGGCTGGGGGTGGGATCAATCCCACTGGAAGTACCCAGCAGAGAATAAGAGACAGAGGGGATTGTTTTCAAAGGAGACTTGGCATACTGGTAGAAAGAAGGAGGAGACCAAATGCTGGGCAGAAGCACTAAGTATTCCAGTCGGGGGGACTCCCCTCGGGTGTGAAATTTAAGGAAGCAGCAAAAAACCAACCACAGGGTAAATAATATTTTAATACAATATTGTTAACTGGCCAACTATTGCCTGCAGGCCAGCCGGCTATTTTTATAAGTGCACTTTTATTACAGTGGCTGAGTTACCTCTTTGGGGAGATAGGCCCTGCCCCATCACTGCCTCCAACATTATTGATGTCTTAAAAGAAAATGTCTGAGCCTGGTGGCCTCTTTTAATCCAATAATTGTGAGATTTTCTTATCCTATGACTCAGCTCGAAATTGGCCTTCTGATTCTGAGCGGTGCAGGAAGGCAGAGAATGCCCCATTTCACTAACAGCTAAGATCATCCCCATATTTTTTTAAAACAGCTTTCTTGAGATATAATTCACACACCATACATCTCACCTATTTCAAGCGTACAATCCAGCGGTTTCTAGTATAGTCACAGATACCATCATCACCATCATCAATTTGCCCGCTACATTTTATGGATAACTCCATCCCAAAGAGGCGAAGTGATGAGCCCTCATCCCCATATTAATCGCACAAGCCATTCATTAACAAATGATTTTGAAGAAATAGGAAGCATATGGAGGGCTCAGACTCAAGCCAAGCTTCTGCTTAAAGTCCCTGGCCCCACACCCATGCTGACGAGGGCAGGCTCAGCCAGCTTGCTGTGCGAGCACATGAGGTCTGCTGGAGACACACGGATGGAGAGGCGGGCCCGAGGCAGGTTTTGTTACTCTGCGTGGGTGTGTTGTGGCTTTGGTTACCAAGCCAGGCTTTAACCTGCGTGACAGCTCATACATCATCAGCCCACTCTTACACTGTCAGAAGCTGTGCCTACAAACAGCCCCAAGCATTGATGAAAGGGAGAATGGCCTCTCTCCTTCTGGTCACATGTGTGACCCAAAAAACCAGTATTTCATTCACAGGAGCAGAGATAACCAGTAGAAGAGACTAGTAACTCATAGGTAATCCAAACGTGTTCCTTTAAATAACCATCTCTGTTTCCTTCCAAGAAAGGCCTTCCTGGAATTGCCAAGAAGAGCCATCTGTCAGCTCTGTGACACTGAGTGAGTCAACTGGACGATTACATCTGGGTGCTCAGTCTCCCCAGGTGTGAGGTGAGGGGCAGGACTTGAGTGCTTCTCTCTGGGATCCTTGCCAGCTCTGGCATGTTGTAATTCTATCGTGGGGAGGGGGGGTCATTTCCCTCCTTCCTCTTTCCCACAGAGGTGGGCATCCCCACAGCAGCTGTAGCACCCAGAGGGCTGGGGCAGGAAGCATGGTCACAGCAGAAAAACTGTCTATCCTGGCACGCGGGACTTACTGCCAAATAAATTTGGGCTTACTTTTTTTTTAAATCTGTCATCTAGTATAATAACTTAATTTTAAATAATCTCAGGAATATATTGCATTCCAAATAATTTTTTTTTCATCACGTTTGTTATAGTTTGAGTCCTTCAAGAAACATACCAAGATGGGCTTAGATATGCAAGAGATTTGTTGAGGGAAGCAGCCGTGAGGGAGAAGGAGCAGGAGTGCCCAAGGAAGTAGAGAAAGCTGTTAGGCTGCATTGCAGGCCAGGGGTATGGGAGAACGGCGGAGGAAGAGTCTCAGAAGGTAGCACAGTTCTAAGAACATTTCAGTTAAAGGTAGTTTCCTAGGGCTGCCATACGCAGGACTATGGACTGGGTGGCTTAACAGAAATTTTCTCACGGTTGGGACTTTGACATATGAATTTCAGGGGGACATAATTCAGCCTATCACAGCGTAGGGTATCCGGAAGCCAAAGCTGCCCATCAGAGGAGACTTGTATCTCACAGCAGTGGGACTCGAGTATCCCCACCGTGTTCTGTTATTGGCAGGAAGCAGCCCACGGGAAGCATGGCTTTGTGTGAACACAGTGGCAGATCCAAAGGTGGATGCAGCTGGGGCCATCAGTTAATGAACTCCAGTCCGCGGGAGATCTGAGTGGCACATTTCCATGGTCACCACAACATTCAATCTTCATTTACTAAATTGCTCAAGAAAAATAAATTGACCACCTATTAGGTAAACTTCGGGAGTAGCAAACTGGTTATATTACAACAAAATTACCGGGGGAGATTTTGATTTTCAGTTCGCTTTTCTGGGCCCCATCTCTCCCAGGGGAAGCCATACTTGAGAACAGGTGTGCCAGATGCTGGGGGCGGGTAGGGCCCTGAACACGACAGCCTCTGCCCACCCACCCACCAGGATGGAAGTGACTTCTTCAAAAGCCTCACACACGGAACAGCAACCACATAACCTTACCACACCCTGGTTAAATCAGTAACTAGAATCAGCTGGATGCAAGGAAGCGTTGTTATGACTGTCAGTAATCAGTAACACATAGAAAGTTTGAGGACTCAGAGACTCAGACACATCCTGCTTTCTCCCTCAGTCTTCCTTGCCAGGAACTTAATTTACATGTCTTCAGGCTAAAGCCAGATGTGACTCAGCTCAGACTGCTGGGTGATGCCCTGCAAAGGCCAAACCTAAGTAGTAACGAGTTCAGGAACTTGCTGTCCGCATTTCACCCGGTGGCTCTCTGCCCTGTCTGTGTGCATAGACCTCGAGTATCACGCAAGCACAATCCGCATCCAGTGTTAAAGGCGCTGTCCTCCGCCTAAAGATGGAATGTGAAGGCAAGACCCGGCTATCAGTGCCAATTTGCCTTTTTTCCAGGCAGATCACTTAGGACAAATCGTTTAATCTCTCGACATCTCAATTTCCTCATCTGTAACTTGGAAATAACCTTGCAAAGTTGTTATGAGGATTAGGAGATCACACAGGTGAGAATGTCTCCTACTATGGTGAGTTCATTGTTGGTATTCTATGGCTCCTCTCTCCAATTACCGGAGAATTATTTTTTCTAGCGTTAGAGCAAAAATTTTGTGGTCAGAACCACTGAGGAAATAAGGAAACTCCAGTTTCCTTTGTCTTTGTTCTCCATTTCTTTTTTTTTTAAGATTTTATTTATTTATTTATTATTTATTTTTTTAAAGATTTTATTTATTTATTTATTATAACAGAGAGAGAGAGAGCACAAGCAGGGGGAGCGGCAGAGAGAGGCTCCCCACTGAGCAGGGAGCCCGATGAGGGACTCAATCCCAGGACAGGGCGATCATGACCCGAGCCAAAGGCAGACGCTTAACCGACCGGGCCACACAGGCAGGCACCCCTTGTTCTCCATTTCTACTCCATTTATGTACCCAGAGCCTTCAGAGCAGCCAAAACCTACTCTCTGGGAAGGTTCTAATGTCAATCTTTCCCACCTCTTGTGATTAACTTCTTTGGACATTTCTTCCAGAAGCATGGCATGATAGCTATTCAGCCTCATCACGGAAAAGACTTTACATCTTGGTAAAGAAAATCACACCAACAGCAAAAACCCTTCCGGTAGCTCTGAATCGCACCATTTAGGTGTCCCCCTCTCGCAGGGGTGGCCTCTGCCGGAATGGCAGCGTAAGTAGGATTATCCTCCCAAAGGGACTGCAAACATTTTTGATAGGAAACATCTTTCTTCATTTAAACGAAATCTTACCTTGGATCCCGATGTTTACAAAACAAATACATACCATATTTTATTAATAGGAATTTATTTTACTTCTAATTTAAAATTTGCACATTATAACCTCAAAAATGTGAGCAAGAGACCATTTTGGAATTGGAACACTAGTTGCCAACTATACTGTCACCTTCAGTAACTTGTTTTGTCATTGTCGTTGTTCATTGTTTTTGCTCAATATAGAGAAAGCCTTGCCACACAGATAAGTAACTGTTCATGGTTCCAGTCTTTTAACAGCTCTTCTGTCAATCTCAGGAGACACTCGGTTCGATAAAACCACCATCAAAGCATGAAAGATTCTAGATACATAACATATAAAGTATATATTGTATACATGTTATGTAAGAATATATAGACCAGGCAATAAGCATCCAGCAATCACAAAATGGCTTGAATTATCTATAACATAATATTTTCACATTGCAACATGTTCAGCATTCACAAATTATTGCACAAATGAGAGTGAATCAGTAATGAGACTGTGTGCCAGATGCATGAAAGGCATAGCCTTTAATCCAGCGTGGTACACAGGAGCATTGCAATGCACGTATACAGCCCTGGTTTTAAGATAAGAGCAGTGAGGAGTGGCAGCCTTCCAGGCCAGTATGCATCTACAAGGCATTTAAATACTATATGTATGGGGCAGATGTCCAGACAAGACTTTTCCAAGGCCACAGAATAAGTTCACATGGAAATACAAATTAATGTGTTCAGATAGACCGTGGTTAAAATTAGAATCCAAAAGGGGTGCCTGCGTGGCTCAGTCGTTGAGCGTCTGCCTTCAGCTCAGGTCATGATCCCAGGGTCCTGGGATCCTGGGATCCCCTGCTCAGCGGGGAGCCTGCTTCTCCCTCTCCCACTCCCCCTACTTGTGTCCCCTCTCTCGCTGTGTCTCTCTCTGTCAAATAAATAAATAAAATCTTTAAAAAAATCTTTAAAAAATTAGAATCCAATGGATTTGATTATTCTTGCTGTCTTTCATTACTTTTAAAGACACTTTACTATTTTCATGAAATCTGACTTAAGAGTTTGCAGATCCCTCGAAGCATCTCTGTAGGACAATTTAAAAGCAGCGCTTTTACCCACTACTCCCAAGTGCCAGGAGGCTGCAGAGCCAGCCCCGCGGGGAGGGCAGTGGCAAACGTCAGCACATAGCCAAGCATGAGATCCTTTTCCCACGTGGGAGAGAAAAGTCCTGAAATGACCAGTGGCCTTTATTACTCAGCCTGCAGAGCATGGAAAAGGGTTGGTTTGGTTTGGTTTAGTTTTTGAGAAAGAGAGAAGCCAAGACACATCACACCAGGGTGTGGAGGTGCTGAGGCTGCGCTGGGAAGCCCTTCAGTAACTAAGAGGAAAGGATGATGCCCACTGTGGCCTACAGCCCGGGACGCAAGGTGGTGGGGTGGGCACCAGGTCTGCGTCTAGACCGACAGAAAACAGGGTGAGCTCCAGAGGCCTGTGGCAGCGATCTCTCCATCTGCCAGGCAGCTACAACAGCTATTTTAAGTGCTGGCCCCAGGCCAGACCTTTATTGATTTCAGCACTAAAATTATGTGTTCTAAAGCTCATCTGTTTTGGACCATAAATGACAAAGAGAGCTATTACAGAATGTCAGATTTGTCCCTCTGTTTGGGACAATGTCCTCTGTCTTAATACTTGTTTGGCCTCTATAAGTGATTCATGTGGGGCAGCAGAATTACTGAGTCCCCATCAGAATAATTCACTCACATTTCTCTCAGTGTTATCGTATGTTCTTCTCTGCGAGAGACAAACCCTATGTTTCCCTTTGTACGTGTTAATACTGATGTCATGGATGAGCTGTGTTTTCCCTCTGCTGAGCTGAGACATGGTAAACACGAGAATAAAAGACACAGCATTTCCAGTGATGGCGAAGCCCTGTTTTTAAAGGATGAGCCCACATTTCCTTACCATGGAACAAAGGGACAATTATTAAACTTTGAATTAACAAGTAAATTCCACTTCCATCCACGCCTCAACTACTTAAAAGGCCTTTCTAGTGCTGCCTCCATGAAGCTAATTCCCCCTTCCCGCCCACAGGCAACTTCTTGCTGCCCCAGGCCCAGGAAGCAACACTGCACCTTCCTTGGGGCTCAGACTCCCCTTCCTTCAGGCAAATAACTGTCATTTTATCCCTGTATAATGTGAGCATCTTAGCCAGGGAACAAAGAACAGAAACCCTCTCACACTAGCTCAACAAAAACAGGGACATTTTGCAGGAACCTGGGGTGTCTCTCAGGAAGCTGAGCTCTTGAGGAGATGGGGCATACCTGGGGGAGCACGGGGAGTGGCCACATTCCTTGGGCTCTTCTCTAAAGAGGTGCATTTTCAACCATTCAAGGGGACTTGTTGGTAGGAATGTCTTTCAGCTTCTCTTAGGTTAGAGGAAGAAGTATGATACAGGGTCGCTGGGTCTAACAACTTACACGCCAATGGTCAGATCTTGATGTAGAGAAGGTGGTCAGATGGTGGTACACAGTGTCCATAGATCTACTAGCCAGTATTTCAGAAGCAGTCCAGCCCCAAGCTCACCATGAGACACTAAGGCTCAGATCTATTGATGCGTTGGTGCCCCCCAGGGTTAGACTGTGGGTACACTCTCAGCTCGAGGAACCCCAAACTGCCTAGAATCCAGTCTCTGGGATGTTCTCCAGTCTGTCAAAGTCCCTTTAACTTGTAGCACCCCAGATGGAACCCAGTGCTCCAGATGTTGTCTGCCTTGCAAAATAAAGGATAGAATATTTTCCATCAAACACCACACTCCAATTTTTTTAAAATGTCATTAACTTATTTATTGGTTATTGGTTATTGAATACTATTACTTCCAACAATATTCTGAGGTTTAAATTTGCTTTTCTGGAAGCCAGAACATAGCTGACTCGCACAGATCTAGTTATCAGTTAAACCCCTACCTCACCAGTACGTGGACTACTCTCATGCCTTGTCTACTAGGACAGTTAATGTTGAAAATCTAAATGCAGAGATTTATTTACATTTATATCCGTGACATTCCACCTTGCTGAACTTATTTTGTGTCTTCCTTCTACATCAAATTCACTATCTCATTCATCTTTATGACCTCAAATTTGACAAGACATACAGTGTGCATCCAAGTCATTGATGGGAACATTGAACATGACTAAGGTCAAAACTTGACAGAATGCATCTAGAACTCTTCTTCCAATTCTGTCATATACTCTTTAATCAATAGTATTGTAAGTTCCATCTTTCAAAAAGTTAGACTACTTTCTCTCATAATTCAATGTCCTAATCTTGTCCCCAAATTATTATTGAAGAGTCTAATGCCTCCTTACAATCCAGGTATGCCATGCCTGTTGCATACCCCTGATCTGACCTGCCAACAGTCCTGTTTAAAAGGGTGTTAAAGATCACTGGGCATGATTTACAATGAATCACTGATGCTCTTGGTGGATTTCTACTCACTGCACTGAGAGTTCACAAAGAATCCATTTAACAGTTAGACTCTATCTTCTAGACTCCACCTTCTTTCCTTTATTGACAATTAGGATGGTGTTTTCCTATCTCCCAACTTTCACTGCTTTCCTGTTTTCCATGATTCTGACAGGCACGCTAGTCTATTTACATGTTATTTATCTGAACTACAAGATGAACTTATTCCAAACAATTAGGCATTTCTCCCCATTCCTTTCCCTTATCTTGGGCTTTAATTTCCTGGTCCCCATGTTTTTCATTCTGCAGATCATTAACCTAACAGAAAACAGTTGTGTTTTCTCTTTGTTTCCTATAAGCATTAGATCAACTGCCCTAAGCGATTGCCTTCGTGGCTCTTCCCACTCTGAACCAAATAAAAAGTCACTATGGTTCTTCAAGCCTAAGTTCATCCTGGACTTTAGTCATCCCAACTCTTTCTTCACAAATTTATTTATTCATTCATCAGTTGCACAAACTTATCTTAGGAAATCCACAATGGGGCAAGCCCTGACCTGGACATCCCGAGCTGGATGAATTATAGCCCTGTTCTCATAGAGCAAACACCTTATCGGCAGGGTGACACAGTCTTGTATTTAACTTGCTCATAGTTCAATCAACATTTCTCTATCATTTTCCAGTTAAGATAATTAAGTAATTACATCCTAGTGATGTATTCTCTTTTTGCCAAATTTGGGGATTTGCATATTTGCTACTACACACTTTCTTAGCAACCACAGAATAACAAATCATTTCTCTGGATATAATTAGGAAAAAACAAACAAACAAACAACAGTTTGCCCAAAGGAAAATATGTCAGGGCAGGAGTAAAGGTATTTACAAAGCATTCTGGGGAGAGATTGAAAATGACAAAGGAGAAGAAAACCATGGCATTATAACTGCATTCCCCCATTCATAAGAAGGAAGAGAGTGAAGGCATGCATTTAAGTGGGTTTCTGGGACAAGTTGGTGTTGATGACAAGAGTCACCGACTTCAAGTCATAAAATCAGACAAGGAAAACAAAACACCTCCAGGCACGCATATAAAGTAAATGCACAGACAAGCTTATCATTGAAACTGCAGTGGAGGCAGATTCTAAATCATTTCTAAGGAATTATTACTTAATAGGTACAAAAATAGTACTGATGGTTTAGAATGGTACAGTTCTTATTTTATTTTTAGTTAAACATAAAAATGAAAATAAGGATGTTTTTAGATCTGCGACCTCAGTGTCTCCAATTCTGTTTCTCATAGGCCTTAGGTAAGTTATTTAAGTGCAAAATCCTCCCCTCCCATCCCAGGGGTTCCCAGGCACCTAGTTCTTGGGCTTAAGGAATCCTTCCTGATGTGGGCATTATTGATGGAGGAACTAACGAGGATCAGGTGAGGGAAGAAGCTTCTGGGGGGCCTGCAGAATTTAAAATAGACCTTCACGGATGAGTGGGAGATGACGGCCTAAGGAAAGGGCACCCTGGGCGGAGGCCCCGGCTTGTGCTAAGGCATGTAGGGTAGTACTCACGGCACATGATGGGAAAGGCCAAGAGCCAACTAAGGGAAGAAGAGGAAGTGGGGGGAGGCCAGGCAGTGGAACTGGGCCAATCTCTGAAGGGCCTCAAACATCACACAGGGAGCCGGGAAGGAATTCTTTCCCAAAGGAGAGGGGAGCTTAACATGGTGAGCAGGGTAGTCAATCAGGAGAGGGCTTATGATTTCAAAAGACAGGGAAGGAGACAATTGGCAACGTGGGCTTTCTGGGGAGGTTCTCTGGGAGGCTCTGTCCTCTGCTTTTGTGCATCTCTCCCTCTTTTTTTTTATGTTATGTTAGTCACCATACATCCCTTTTGCATATTGTCTTTAAGACAACATCGACAGTTTATTAGGCTAGCCATAAAATAGGAATTTATTCAGTTCTGACTCTAAGAAGCCACAGATCACTCTTTCTGGCTGCAGTTTGTCTATCTGTTCAACCTGGCCATAATCCCTCCCCTAGCTACTTCAGAGCCCAGAAGAGCTACCGTAGTTTGGACATCTTACAGTGTGTGGACGGCGTAGGCATGCAGTATCTCATTCAATCCTCTCAACAACCTTACCAGGAATGAACTGTTAATATCCCCACTAGACAGAGGCAGAAACCGAGGTTCACGGAGGGGATGTGAGTGCCCTTAGGTCTTACAGATAGATGTATGTGGCATAGCCAGGAGAGCCCTTTGCTAAGTTTCCCCAGTCATTCCAGGGGTGATCATGGTGAGGATCCATACACCCCTTGGATTCTAGGTATTGCTGGGGTTGTAAGGAGCTGTGGGAAGACCCTTCCATCATCCCAACAAAAGTTTCACCTTCTTCACAAGGTGCTTCCCTTCTCTCTCCGATCCAGCTGGTATTGCCATGCTGTGTTTGGAATATGGGGTTACTGATTGTAATCACAACCCCTCTCAGGCCTTTCCAGAATTCCACAGTTTGGGAAACATAATTAAGCAATGCTGTGACCCCTCTTGCCCTCCATTAGTTGGGTGACTCAGAAATGTGTCGTTCTTATGGTAATTCACGCCTGCGCTATTGTGTGCAGGCCTTGGCCCCAACTTCCTGTTAGTGCACTGCTCTTACTTTTATCTGAACTGGGATTAAATGACTTAGCCTGTAGCAAACACAGAACCAAAAGTCCCTGGGAACCCTGGGGCAGAATTGGTCAAATGGGTTTGAACTTATGGTGTTTTCCTTTGATGGAAGATAAGGTAACATAATGATACAATTAGGAGGTGGCTGTGGTGCGATGGGAAGAACGTAACAGCTGAAATAAGAAAACTTCCCCTCTTTCTGCTGAATTTGGAGTTGTCTTGTTAATTGAGATATAATTCACATACCATAAAATCCCCCCTTTAAAGGGTATGATTCTGTGTTTCCTAGTATATTCAAAAAGTTGTGCCGCCATCACCTCTCTCGAACCCCAGGACATTTTCTCACTCCAAAAAGTAACTCCACACCCATTAGCAATCACTCCCCCTGGCCCTTCACTGGGCGCCAACACCCCCATCTAGACTTGTTCGCTCCCCCCCTGCACTTCCCTCTCCCTGAGTCCCCCCACTCATCACCAGCTAGGTGACTGATGGGAGATGAGGTCCCTTGGGGCGAGCACAAGGCCAGCATCCCTGTCATTTCATTAACCATGAGGATGACTCCCTGCCAGTGCCACGTCACCCCTGACAGCAAAGCCCCCGGACCTTGCTACCACTGACACCCAGAGGGAGTGGGTGTAGAAGCAGTCAGAGTGGGCCAGGGAGCCCTGAGTGGGAGCTGCCCCGCATGGCTCGCTTCTCTGTAGCCCAGCCATGCCCAGGAAACGGGCTCTCCAGGGTATGTAAGGTCAGCCTGAGGGAGGCGGAGTGCTGCTAGGCACCCCACCCAGAGTGGAAGTGTCACCCTCCGGTCCTGCAAACACTCCCTGCTTCCAGCATTGCTCCTGTTAAAAAGAACACTTATTCCCCAGCCCAAGGTTTCACGGAGGGGAAGGGGTTCATGCTCTAAGCCTAAGGAGGCACAGCATGCAAGGGACACGGCGCTCCGGCCTCTCACTGCCTCATTCCCAGGGGAGGAGGGACTTAATACCACCTTAAAAATGTGTTAATATAATATAATACAATATAATATAATACATATTGTAGTATGTATAATATATATCGTAACATGTATAACATGTATATAGTAGATATTTCTATCTGTAGTTGTTATTGTCTGTTCTTCCACTAAAACATAGTGTCCAATAAAGCTGAGAGTTGGTTTCTCCCCCTCACTGTTCCAAGCCTAGAATTGTGCTGGCGACAAAATAGATGCTGTATAAATGTGTTGAAGAAACAAAAGAAAGAAGGTCAGGATAGTGGAAGAGTGGCATGAAGTCCAAGGCCAAAACTTAACCCGGAAGTGCTTGTCACTGATTGAGAAGCTTTGAATGTCAAGGCTCACATTTCTTTACAAATTATATTTTTATCACATTTTCAGATTTTCTATTTCATGGACACTTAACAAGCCCAGTCCCACAGCCAGTGGCTGCTTCCATCTGTGGGCCACCCTCCTGGTCTCAGGATTTAGCTTTTGGCCCTGGCCACCCATCCTCAGGTGAACCCAAGGACCCCTCAGAGACTCCAAGCAGACTCCTAGCAGGGACTCCTGGCTTTTCCTCCCTGGCATTTCTGGTTCTTGTCTCAGCATGACAGGCATGGGCCAGTGAGTTGTTCCCCCTAGGGTAGGCCCCTATAAGGGTACTAAAACCCCACCAGAAATGCAATGCCTCATAGTTACTGCAATTCCGAACTGTCTGTAGTTATAAGCTGCTTGACGTAGGCTATAAAACCCTAACGGGTATGCTCTGGCAACAAAAGGTAATAAATACTTGAGCTCACTTCAGAGTTTTGCTTTGCCACGTGAGGCCTACAAGTTTGGATCCGGAGCTGAATTGCCCAAACCAGAGAGGAGGGTCACTTAGTGGTGGCAGACCTGCCTCATTGCTCTTCCTCAGGCAGGCCACTCCTCTAAATGAGGGCTCAACAACTCTTCGAAGGGGCTCTGCACGGTTATCCTGCCCAGGGTGCCCGTGTACCCCAGTTCAAACTTGCCCCCTCCCCTATACTGTATCCCTAAATGGGCCGTCCCTCTGAATCCATCTTAACTTCCAAACTTGCCCCCAGCCCCATGGTGGTCTCCAGCATGAAGAGCTACCACTGAGTAAGAATGACGTTTGTCTTAGGCAAATTTCCCCCAAATGGAAAAAGAATCCAATTTATGTGTGATACTATACAAGGGGCATCCCAGGTTCAGCCTCAAATTTCATTTCAAGGGTTCCTAATGGAGCATTTGGACAATTCACACCAAGTCTTTTATTCAATGGGACCTTTGTCTCTTAACATCTGCAGTGACCTAGGCAACCCAAATGTAAAAAGAGAAAGTAAAGGCCATGTGGAAGCTGGGTCACTGTCTCTTAATAGTGTTGATTCAGCATAGAATCTAGGTCAATGACATTTTGCCACAGTTGACAATTGGGGTAGAGCCATTCCTTAGACATGGAGCCCTAGGCACGGTTGATTTTCTTGACCTCTCTAAATGAACACATTTCCCCTCATCCCTGCTAAACAGAGTGGAAAAACACCTTTAGAAGTTGGTCTACCAAGCCTTAACAGGTTGGGTGACCTACTTAGCACTGGGTGTCATTGGCCACCGGTTGCCCAAGGGTATCTGGATGGTTGGTCCATGACCACCACCATGTGTTTGTTTATAACCCGGCATTTTCAGGATAAAGGCTCTTTACCTTTCCCCCTTACCTAAATAGAAGAACAATAACCAGAGTATGCTTAACAACAAAAGAATGAGGGTAAGTAAATTTGATTTTAAGGTCATGACGTCAAACAGGGTAAAGCATCTTGGTCTTGCAGGTGGTTACAAGCAGGTTTGAACCATACATGGTTCACCCAGTGTCAGACTGAACTCCCTGACATCAGCCCTGCAGATATACAAGGAGAGTCTTGTATTTTTGCCACTCAGGCACATGTACAAAAAAATCTGCTCCTGAAAATGTGATTGTAACAAACATTGCTTTGTGTCATCAGTCTTACAGCAGCCAGCAATGTTACTATAACCCTTCTTTAACAAAACCATTTGGGCTATTAAGAGCAATTTTTAATGAAGCAAGTCCAAGTGCACAAATATTGCATCACCCAAAAAATGCAACTTTTGGCTTTCCAGGAAAGGTTACTAACATTTTCCAGGCTGTCTTGTTATGAGGTTGCTTTTTTCCTTGATGATTCAGGTCAAGCAGACTTCCTGATTCCCACCCCCCTGGGTAGAACTGACTACTTTGTTCACGTGATAACCTGTACATACCTTTATTGAAGTGCACGCTGCTGATGCATCCAGTTTTATCCATGTCTGTCTCCCCTACTGTTGCTTGTACTGATTGAGAGTCAAGGTCATATTTTGATCATCTTTTCTTCTCAGTGCTTAGTATAGTGCCTGGTACAAAGCTGGCACCAAATATTTGTTTGTTGTATAAGTACATGAATAAAGCCTTGTGGAATGATGCAGCTTGTATGGTTTCTGCACTCAGCTAAATTTCTTACATTAACCAAACCATGACCAATAATCAGGATTAAGAAGAGGTAAAATACAGACAACTTTAACTCTCCAATTCCTGTTTGGCCCACACATTTTTCTTCCAAACCATTTTCCTTCAAAGAACATTAATTTTTTTAGATCCTTTGGAGTGTTTATATTCTTATAAAGCTGAAGTTATGCAGCAATGAGTATAATCAACAGCACAAGAAGAAACTATATTTTTGTTCAAGCTTTGAAACTAATAAATTCTGTCACATTAGGAAAGTCTACTTCCTCACCTGTTGAGTACAACTAGGGGTGGCACGTGGGTTTCATTTCAAGGATCAACTCCAATCAGTTGGTAGTGATCATATAAAACACCATGTTGAGTTCAGTGGGAAAGAAAGCTGGGATTGATTAGTGATGTCTGCCATGGGTACTGGTGGAAAGAATGTTGGAAAATAGGCTAGGTATTTGCCATCCTGGTGTAAATGATCTCAAGCATCCCTTTCCAGCTCTAAGCTTCTGATTTATAGTTTGGTAGTTCATAGACTACCCAGCATCATTTAACATTTATAGTATGCTTGTTGTATACGGCCAGGATGTGCTTAGGGTTTACTAGACCCTGGTACTGTGTAAAGTGCTTCACATGGATTGTCTCATTTCATCCTCAAAACAATGCTACAGGGCCCATGCTATCATTGTTCACACTATACAGGGTGAGGAACTTGAAACCAAAGAAGCTGAATGGCTTGCAAGGTCACGTGACTGTAATAGTGAAATCAGGATTCACACTCTAAGATCCTTTCTCAGAGTTTTTAATGAGTTTCTCAGAATTCTAAACCACTATGTTGAGGTAGCTGTTCCACTTTGGCTCCTTTCTAGACAAAAAGACTAAAAGTCTGCAAAAGAAAAAAGAAATAAGCATACTAAGGGGTTAGCAAACTGCTTGTATTTTACTGACAATGATTTGCAACCATAAGTAACACAGGGCAGTACAACTCTTGACCGTTCCTGAATCACTGATATTATGGGCTAGCTTTTGAAATGCATGGTTCCCTGGGAAAATTCAGACACATAATCATTTTTCAGTAGTATGAATGAGTTTATGAAGTTGGGATATTTTAGATAAAATGGAAAAGGAACTCACTCTTTATCTTTCTTTTATATATGGAGAGAATGGTTAAGAACTTTGTTTGGGGCCTTGATGCACACAGGTGGTTCTTTGAGGCAGTTGATCAGCAACTTCCATTACACATTATTTTTGCCCTCTCTCTGTTCCTCACTCCCTGACACTCAGCAGATGATCTCCTGTCTTATTGGTCCACTCTGTTCCTAGTCCTTTACTCCAAGTAGATTCACCTGTGCATTATGCTCCTGCCAGTCCGTAAAGGCCAGTCTAACCCACCAGCAGCTTTTCTAGGCTCAGATCAGAAGAGACTTCACAGAATTGACCATGATGAGTTTACCAGAGATGGCTATATAGGACCGTCCCCAAATTCAACTGACCAATAGGTAAGGCAAGGGATCTGGTCACACTTCCTTCCACTGAAGGCTGAAAAGCACCTTCCCCCAACCAGTAAAGGTTAGAAAAAGGCATTTCCCCTGATGCCCAGCAGGTGAAAGGATGTGCAAACCATTTCACAGAAAAAGGTAATACCTTTAGTTGTATTTGTACATGAATTTTCTTGTATCTTCACTCCATTCCCTCCTCCTTATCCAAGACTAACTTTTGTATCATCCATGCTCTGGACCTCATCTTTTGAAAGAACTTCTTCCCTTGTATGTTTTATGTTAATTTCCAATTACTCATTAACTACATGAGTGGATTCTCTGTGTAAGAAATTAAGATGCTGCAGATAAGTTGAAGTCAGGTAAGTTGTTGAAAAATACGTATCTTGAAGGAGGGGACTGGGAATAGCAGCTTGACTGGTAATTGAAGCTGTTGCCATTGGTGAGACTCTAGAGAGAATTTTCTCCTCGATCTTAAACCCTTTTAAAAATGGTATCTTCCCCCTGGCATAAATAGCTCTCAGTCACTCTCATCTTCAGAAACAAAGCCAACCAACAAAACCGAAATAACTCCCATTCCCCTAAATCCTCCCTCAGTTAGCACCTCTTTCCCCCTTAGCCTCCCATTCACTGCTTTTAGGGCTTTCCCTGTGTCTTCCAACTCCTGCAGTTCCACCACCATATGTCTTCCTATTGCTGGCGTTGGGTTAGACCCGATGACAAAGAGCACACACACCAAGAGCTGAGGTAAAAACCCAAGCATATCTTATTGCTGCCTTCCACTGACCCTTGACGCAGAGAGCTGGGAGTAGGGTTAGGGAAGCCAGAAGGCACATGGGCAGTTGTACCTCTGGGGCTGGTATTCTCAGCTAGACCAGCTGAGGGGCCCCTGAAGGTGAGGAATGGCTTCTTCCCTAGGAGACAGGGAATGTTTGCACCCCAGGTTGCCAGCATCGGAAGCACTTACCAAACTCAGAGCTGCTCATCGCTAGGGCACTTTCTTGGTCAAGAGCTTATCTGGTGTAACTGTGACACTAGCAGATGTGCCCAGCAAGCTTGCTTCTCTACACCACCCCAGTCAGTCAGTCACACGTCTGTGTTCATGCTAACATCATCATGTATCCTCTGAATTAAAGTGTTTCTATCTTTAAGCTTAAGATCCTTCTAATTTATTTGGGTGACCCTCTAAAAGCAGTCTCAAAGTAAGCGGTATTAAGCCAGCAAATCCCTGGACCAAAAGGAAAAGCCCAACATTTCCCAACTATATCATTCTATATGCACACAAACAAATCAGGAAGACATTCTCTTCATAAAAGGATTGCAATCCAGTTGTCTTGACACAATTTAATAAATGTTACTCATCCTCCCAAAGATGTAAAATGTTTCCTTTACCATAAACTTCATTTTCAAATCTGCAAGGCTCTGTTTTTGTTTTTGTTTTTGTTTTAGGTTCTTTGATCTCTAATCTAGTCCAGTGTCAATACCACAGTGTTTTACTTGCTATAATTTTTTATTTCATCTTGATATTTATTTGGTAGGGTAAGTCCCCCTTTATTGTTCTTTTTTGCAAAAATATTTTGGAGGGAGAAACGTCCACATGTTTTCTCTTCCATATGAATGAGAGAATTAGTTCATTGATTTCTATTAAGTATTCCTTTGGAATGAGCTAAAGGGACATACCAAATCAGTGAGAATGAGCGGGGCTTTCTAATATTCCAGTATTGGAGATAACTGGATAGTCATATGGAAAAAAGATTAAATTCTAAACCTTTTTCTGTTTATCAGGATACTTGCAACATGGATTAGAGTTTTAATGTAGAAGTAAAGAGACTCAGGCCCTGCCTTCAACCCCAGGGGGGCAGACAAATGCCACTGTGTGTGGATGCAGCAAGAGCTATAATGCAGGTTTGTACCAAGCCCCATGGGAACCCATGAGGGTGTGCCAGCCCCACCTGGGAGCACGGCGAAGGCTTCATAGCACCTCGGCGTCACCAGTAAGAAAGGCTTAGGAGAGGGGAAGGTCTGGCAAGCAGAGGCAAAGATGTGGAGATGTAAAGGACACCTGCAAGGTCAGGGAATGGCAGAGAGGGAAGAGCATGTGGTCGAGAGGACAGAGGCGAGGTGGAGAGAGGGTTAGGCTGGGCTAGCTCCCGAAGGGCTCTGAGCCCAGACTGAACTGAAGAGCTCATCAGCAAGCTGGGTCCAGAGTCTGTGTCTCAGCATTCACCCAGGAGGCCTTGGGAACATGGGAAAACCTTAGCTGTCCCCCTGATCAGCTGTTGCAGTTAGTTCAGTGCAGATCAGAGAGAGGAACGGGCTTCCACCCTGACACTCTCAGGGCTCCCCCTACCCGCCCCCTGTTTGGTCTCAGTAGAAACCCAACAGAAGTGACAGGGCCTCTGCAGCATCCCTACCACCTCCTCGAGTGGGTACAACCTGGCCTGAGCGCTTGTTCCCTCTGCAGACTTCAGCACTATACCGATAATCAGGAGACACTGGGGATTTTCCTCTGGGTTAAAAACACTTCAGTTTCACCTAGTACCAGCACTGGCCAGGTCTCAAAGTCTGGAGCCATTCACAAACAGGTCCATTCAGATAACTGCTCTGAGCTCCCTTCACCCCTTAAACTAACAAAAACACTCTTATCTTCCAGCCAAAAAAAACCCATCATCATCCAAATGCACCAACTTCCTATTTTTCCTGGCCGGCAGCCCCTTCTTCATCACCTCGTCCTGGCTTCCCAGCAGCAGTCAGCCGGCTCGCACCGGACGGCAGGTAGGCTCTACCCAGGTGAGCGCAGGACACAAAGCGCAGGCAGAGAGGCGCTGCGGGCAGAGCGGGGCCCCTCCGAGTTCTCGGAGAGCCAGAGGCATTTCTTTCAAACCTTGGCTGGAGTAATTGCGTGTCACCTGTGCTCAACACGTCAGAGCTGACAAAGCTGTTTTCGTATGTATGTATTACTTCTCTTCGTCCTTGCCACCGCCTTGGGAGGCAGGATCTGATTTTTGTTTCAAGGACGAGGAAACCGAAATTCAGAGAATTTGAATGGTTTTCTCCAGATCACTCGGCAGAGTCTGGAATTGAATTTATGACTTCTGACTAAATCCTGGGGTGCTGGCCCTATGCTGGGCATCCCAGAAAGGATAGATGGCTTTGAGAAGCCCCAGAAGATGTGTGTGATTGTACTCAGACATGCACGCACCTGCACGCGCACACACACGCACCCCCCCCATACACACACAACAATCGTGGGGCCTAATTCACTTTAAGAAACTCATCAAATAGCCAAAGCACTTAGCAATGTACCTGACACCATACAGTGCCTCCCCCTGGGAAGGAGACTACCTTAAGATCACCGTCCACTTTTGTGAATGAACTTGACAGCAATTTGTCACTCTGAATAGTAATAATTTGCTTGCAAGTTTGCTGCTCTCATCAGGCTGTGAGCTAGGCAGGTCTCCACAGTGCCTAGCATACAGTTGATCTTTAAAACACATTTTGGGGGCACCTGGGTGGCTCAGTCGTTAAGCGTCTGCCTTCGGCTCAGGTCATGATCTCAGGGTCCTGGGATCGAGCCCCACATCGGGCTCCTGGCTCAGCGGGAAGCCTGCCTCTCCCTCTCCCACTCCCCCTGCTTGTGTTCCCTCTCTCGCTGTCTCCCTCTCTGTCAAATAAATAAATAAAATCTTTAAAAAAACACATTTTAAAGAAAAATAATGAGTATGAGAGGCATCAGGACAGAGAAACTCCCACTTTGGTCACCTTGTTCCAGCACATATGCTGATATTAATTCTGCTCGGTTAATAATATGCTCATGACTCGCAAGTCAGTCAGGCTCTGTAGGAGGGGGGACATAGAGCAAATGGGCAGAGATAGTGAGGTGCATCAGGTGCATCCGCATTGGCGCACTAGGTGGCACAAATGCTGGTGGGAAGACAATATTGAGACAGGTAGTTCAGCAGGACGCATCTTGGAGTGAGCAGGCAAAAGCCCTAAATGGAAATGTGGCAGAGCTGATGGGCAATGCTAAGAAGGCAGTGGTGTGACAGCATCTGGCCTGGAAATGGACAAGCTAGGCAGTCTGCCCTGACTGACTAAGTTCCAGTGGGCTCCCCTCCAAGAGCGGTTGGGTTCTATCTAGTCTCCTCTTACCGCGCATCATCCTGAAGGTGTTCTGCTCCCTCCAGCCCACTGCTCTACGAGCAAACGTGTGCATGCAATGAAGCCATTAGGTAGGAGGAGAGCCTGGGATGAAGAGAAAAGAAACAAATTCTTGATAATCCCTTCAAATTGCTCTATGCATTGTGGCCTGTCCTGTCCTCTCATTGAAGTTATGGCAGCAACAGTGAGTGGGAAACTAAACAATTAAAAAAAAAAAAAATAGCCAGCTTAGGGATGGCTGGGTGGCTCAGTTGGTTAAGCATCTGCCTTCGGCTCAGGTCATGATCTCAGGGTCCTGGGATCGAGTCCCACATCGGGCTCCCTGCTCAGGGGGAACCTGCTTCTCCCTCTACCTACTGCTCCCCCTGCTTGTGCTCTCTCTCTCTCAAATAAATAAATAAAATATTAAAAATAAAAAAGCCAGTTGGGAGCAAAGTAGAATAGAAATCAGTTATTACTAATTACCTTGCTAGGTAATTAGGAGGGTCATTAATTTTTCCTTCATCCCGTATTAAAAAGAAATGCCTCTGCCAGTTGCTTGGTTAGTGAGGAGTCATGGAGACACACGCTATAAGTGCCTGAGACGAAGTCTTCTTGTCAGATTCCAGACCCATAAGAGAATAGCCTGGGAGGACTCCCCCTGAGCCACCAGGGGAGGCTCCATTTGGTGAGTGGGTGTACTGCTGATCTGGCACAGTCCAGGCAAATATCGGCAATGCAGGAGAAGCAAGGATGCTCATGTGAAACTGTCTGCGCATCCCAACTAGTAAGTGGACTCTGGAGACCAATGAGGGCGCACATATGAGACAGGCAGAGTGTCTCCTCAAGTTCTGGGTCAAAGTCTCTTGAAGAGAACAGGGTTCTGGGCAATTTACTAGGAGGTTCATATATAGAGGCCAAGGTCAAGGCTCAGTGATAAGAACAAAACATATGGGAGGGGGAAGGCACTATCTCATGGCGGTAGGGGTGTCTCAATGCCCAGAACACAAAGCTAAAGCTGATGGAAAATCACCTGCCTCCATCTGGATTGGACCAGGTAATTGGGGGTGAGGTGAGTCCTGTGTATGGGAATCAAGGGAGCCCCAGCTATGGAGGGAGAAAGAATTACAGAGGCTGGAACCCAGGTAGGAACTGACATTATTGGATGATCTCATTGTCACCACTGAGCTAAACCCCATTTGTAAAATTCGGCTAGTACTGACTTACTTTTCTTCCCAGAATTCAATTTCTTCCATGGCATCACACATGATGGGATTTTAGGGGTACTGGGAAAGCTGCCTCCACAACCTCCTTCCCTGAGATCAGCTAAGGAAATGGAGGCATTGGTGACAACACCTTCCATTGCACCAGGAAAGATGAAAGCCTCAACACAGACTAAGTAGGGAAGCCAGGGCTCTTTATTTCTTTTTTTAAGTTTTCATTTAAATTCCAGTTAGTTTTAACATACAGTGTGATATTAATTTCAAGTGCACAATATAGTGATTCAACACTTCCATACAACACCCAGGGCTCATCACAACAAGTGTGCTCCTTCGGCCCCATCACCTGTTTCACTCATCCTCCCCCCGGCCCCACCCCGCCACTGGTAACCATCGGTTTGTTCTCTGGAGTTAAGAGTCTATTTCTTGCTTGTTTCTCTCTTTTATTTTTTACGCCCTTTGCTCATTTGTTTTGTTTCTTAAATTCCACGTAAGAGTGAAATCATATGGTATTTGTCTTTCTCTGACTGACTTATTTCACTTAGCCTAACACTCTCTAGCTCTATCCATGCCGTTGCAAATGGCAAGATTTCATTCTTTTTTATAGCTAAGTAATATTCCGTTCTATACATATACCACATCTTCTTTATCCATTCATCAGTCGATGACACTGGGGCTGTTTCCATAATTTGGCTATTGTAGATAATGCTGTGATAAACATCAGGTGCAGGTATCCTTTGTATTCTTTGGGTAAATACCCAGTAGTGCAATTGCTGGATTGTAGGGTAGTTGCATTTTTTTTTTTTTTTTGAGGAATCTCCATGCTGTTTTTCACGGCATGGAGATTCCTCAAAATGCGGCTGCCCCAGTTTGCATTCCCACCAACAGCACATGAGTGTTCCTTTTTCTCCACATCCTCACCAACAATTGTTGTTTCTTGTGTTGTTGATTTTAGCCATTCTGACGAGTGTGAGGTGATATTTCACTGTAGTTTTGATTTGTATTTCCCTGATGATGAGTGATATTGAACATCTTTTCATGGGTCTATTAGCCATCTGTATGTTTTCTTTGGAAAAATATCTATTCATGTGTTCTGCCCATTTTTAATTGGATTATTTGTTTTTGGGGTGTTGAGTTTTATAAGTTTTTTTTAAGATTTTATTTCTTTATTTTGGCGGGAGGGGCTGATGGGGAGGGAGAGGGATAAGCAAACTCTACTCTGAGCACAGAGCCCAAAGTGGGGCTCAATCCCACGACCCTGAGATCGCAATCTGAGCCAAAATCAAGAGTTGGATGTTTAACCAACTGAGCCATTCAGGCACCCCAAGTTTTATAAGTTCTTTATGTATTTTGGATACTAACCTTTTATTGGATATGTCATTTGCAAATATACTCTCCTATTCCGTAGGTTACCTTTTACTTTTTGTTAATTATTTCCTTCACCATGCAGAAGCTTTTTATTTTGATGTAGTCCCAATAGTTTATATTTGCTTTTGTTTTCTTTGCCTCAGGAGACATATCTAGAAAGAAGTTACTACAGCTGATGTCAGAGAAGTTACTGCCTGTGTTCTCTTCTAGGATTTTTATGGTTTCAGGTCTCAAATTTGGGTCCTTAATTTATTGTGAATTTATTTTTATGTATGGTGTAAGGAAATGGTCCAGTTTCATTCTTTTGCATGTTGCTGTCCAGTTTTCCCAACACCCATTTGTTGAAGAGACCGTCTTTTTCCCCATTGAATATTCTTTCCTGCATTGTCGAAGATTACATGACCATATAATTGTGAGTCCATTTTTGAGTTTTCTATTCTGTTCCATTGCTTCATGTGTCTATTTTTGTGCCAGTACCAGACCGTTTTGATCACTACGGCTTTGTAAAATACCTTGAAGTTCAGAATTGTGATTCCTCCAACTTTGCTTTTCTTTTTCAAGATTGCTTTGGATATTTGAGGTCTTTTGTGGTTCCATACAAATTTTAGGATTGTTTGTTCTAGCTCTGTGAAAAATGCTGGTGGTATTTTGATAGGGATGGCATTAAATGTGTAGATAGGTTTGGGTAGTACAAACAGTTTAACAATATTTGTTCGTCCAATCCTTCAGTATGGAATGTCTTTCCATTTCTTTGTGTCTTCCTCAATTTCTTTCATAAGTGTTTTACGGTTTTCGGAATACAAATCTTTCACCTCTTTAGTTAGATTTATTTCTAGGTATTTTATTCTTTTTGGTGCAATTGTAAATGGAATTGATTCCTTAATTTCTCTTTCTGCTGCTTCATTATTGGTGTATAGAACTGCAACAGATTTCTGTCCATTGATTCTGTATCCTGCGACTTTGCAGAATTTATCAGTTCTAGCAGTTTTTTTTGGTGGAGTCTTTCGGGTTTTCCATATAGAGTATCATGTCATCTGGAAATAGTGAAATTTTATTTCTTCCTTGCCCATTTGGATGTCTTTATTTCTTTTTGTTGTCTGATTGCTGTGGCTAGGACGTCCAGTACTATGTTGAATAAACGTGGTGAGAGTGGACATCCCTGTCTTGTTTCTGAGCATAGAGGAGAAGCTCTGAGTTTTTCTCCATGAGTATGACGTTAGCTGTTGAGTTTTTCATATATGACCTTTATTATGTTTAAGTATGTTCCCTCCAAATGTACTTTGTTGAGGGTTTTTATCATGAATGGATGTTGTACTTTGTCAAATGCTTTTCCTGCATCTTTTAAAAGGATCATATGGTTCTTATCCTTTCTTTTATTAATGTGATGTATCACACTGATTGATTTGTGAGTATTGAACCACCCTTGCATCCCAGGAATAAATCCCACTTGTTTATGGTGAATGATTTTTCAAATGTATTGTTGCATACAGTTTGCTAGTATTTTGTTGAGGATTTTTGCATCTATGTTCATCAGAGATTACTGGCCTATGGTTCTTTTGTGTGTGTGTATGGTGTCTTTATCTGGTTTTGGCATCAGGGTAATGCTGGCCTTATAAAATGCATTTGAAAGCTTTCCTTCCTTTTCTGTTTTTTGGAATAGTTTGAGAAGAATAGGTATTAACGCTTTAAATGTTTGGTAGAAGTCACCTGTGAAGCCATCTGGCCCTGGACTTTTGTTTGTCGAGAGCTTTATGATTATTGATCCAATTTCTTTGCTGGTTATCAGTCTGTTTAAGTTTTCTATTTCTTCCTGTTTTGGTTTGGTAGTTTATATGTTTCTAGGAATTTATCCATTTCTTCTAGGTTGTCTAATTGGTTGGCATATAGTTTTTCATAATATTCTCTTATAATTGCTTGTATATATGTGGTGTTGGTTGTTATTTCTCCTTTTCCTTTTGTGACTTTATTTATTTTAGTCCTTTCTCTTTTCTTTTTCATAAGTCTGGCTAGAGGTTTATCAATTTTATTAATTTTTTCAAAGAACCAACTCCTGTTTTCATTGATCTGTTGTGGTTTTTTTTTTGTTTGTTTTTAGTTTCTGTATCATTTATTTCTGCTCTAATCTTTACTGTTTCCTTCTTTCTGTTAGCTTTAGGCTTCATTTTTTTTTTTTTTTATCCATTCTGACACCTATGTCTTTTGATTGGAGTGTTTAGTCCATGTGCATTCACAGTAATTATGGATATGTATCTATTGCCATTTTATTGCTTGTTTTGTGGTTGTTTCTGGAGATTTTCTAGTCCTTTAGGTATAAGGTTAGGTTGTTTGAGATTTTCTTGCTTCTTGAGAAAGGCTTGTATTGCTATATACTTCCCTCTTAGGACCACTTTTTTTTTATTTTTTTCTCTCTTTTTTATTGTTATGTTAATCACCATACATTACATCATTAGTTTCTGATGTAGTGTTCCATGATTCATTGTTTGTGCATAACACCCAGTGCTCCATGCAGAATGTGCCCTCTTTAATACCCATCACCAGGCTAACCCCTGCCACCACCCTCCTCCCCTCTAGAACCCTCAGTTTGTTTTTCAGAGTCCATCGTCTCTCATGGTTCATCTCCCCCTCCGACTTACTCCCCTTCATTCTTCCCCTCCTGCTATCTTCTTCTTTTTTCTTTTTTTTAAACATATGTTGCATTATTTGTTTCAGAAGTACAGATCTGTGATTCAACAGTCTTGCACAATTCACAGCACTCACCATAGCACATACCCTACCCAATGTCTATCACCCAGCCACCCCATCCCTCCCACCCCCCACCACTCCAGCAACCCTCAGTTTGTTTCCTGAGATGAAGAATTCCTCATATCAGTGAGGTCATAGGATACATGTCTTTCTCTGATTGACTTATTTCACTCAGCATAACACCCTCCAGTTCCATCCACGTCGTTGCAAATGGCAAGATCTCATTCCTTTTGATGGCTGCATAATATTCCATTGTGTATATATACCACCTCTTCTTTATCCGTTCATCTGTCAATGGACATCTTGGCTCTTTCCACAGTTTGGCTATAGTGGACATTGCTGCTATAAACATTGGGGTGCACGTACCCCTTCGGATCCCTACATTTGCATCTTTGTGGTAAATACCCAGTAGTGCAATTGCTGGATCGTAGGGTAGCTCTATTTTCAACTGTTTGAGGAACCTCCATACTGTTTTCCAGAGTGGCTGCACCAGCTTGCATTCCCACCAACAGTGTAGGAGGGTTCCCCTTTCTCCGCATCCCCGCCAACATCTGTCGTTTCCTGATGTGTTAATTTTAGCCATCTGACCGGTGTGAGGTGGTATCTCATGGAGGTTTTGATTTGGATTTCCCTGATGCCGAGTGATGTTCAGCACTTTTTCATGTGTCTGTTGGCCATTTGGATGTCTTCTTTGGAAAAATGTCGGTTCGTGTCTTCTGCCCATTTCTTGATTGGATCATTTGTTCTTTGGGTGTTGAGTTTGATAAGTTCTTTATAGATTTTGGATACTAGCCCTTTATCTGATATGTCATTTGCAAATATTTTCTCCCATTCTGTCGGTTGTCTTTTGGTTTTGTGGACTGTTTCTTTTGCTGTGCAAAAGCTTTTTATCTCGATGAAATCCCAAGAGTTCATTTTTGCCCTGGCTTCCCTTGCCTTTGGCAATGTTTCTAGGAAGAAGTTGCTGCGGCTGAGGTCGAAAAGGTTGCTACCTGTGTTCTCCTTTAGGATTTTGATGGACTCCTGACTCACATCTAGGTCTTTCAACCATTTGGAGTCTATTTTTGTGTGTGGTGTAAGGAAATGGTCCAGTTTCATTCTTCTGCATGTGGCTGTCCAATATTCCCAACACCATTTGTTGAAGAGACTGTCTTTTTACCATTGGACATTCTTTCCTGCTTTGTCGAAGATGAGTTGACCATAGAGTGGAGGGTCCATTTCTGGGCTCTCTATTCCGTACCATTGATCTATTTGTCTGTTTTTGTGCCAGTACCATACTGTCTTGATGATGACAGCTTTGTAATAGAGCTGGAAGTCCGGAATTGTGATGCTGCCAGCTTTGCTTTTCTTTTTCAATATTCCTCTGGCTATTCGGGGTCTCTTCTAGTTCCATACAAATATTAGGATGATTTGTTCCATTTCTTTGAAAAAAGTGGATGGTATTTTGATAGGGATTGCATTGAATGTGTAGATTGCTCTAGGGAGCATTGACATCTTCACAATGTTTGTTCTTCCAATCCATGGGCGTGGAACGTTTTTCCATTTCTTTGTGTCTTCTTCAATTTCTTTCATGAGTATTTTATAGTTTTCTGAGTACAGATCCTTTGCCTCTTTGGTTAAATTTATTCCTAGGTATCTTATGGTTTTGGGTGCCATTGTAAATGGGATCGACTCCTTGATTTGTCTCTCTTCTGTCTTGTTGTTGGTGTATAGGAATGCCACTGATTTCTGTGCATTGATTTTATATCCTGCTACTTTACTGAATTCCTGTATGAGTTCTAGCAGTTTTGGGGTGGAGTCTTTTGGGTTTTCCACATACAGTTTCATATCATCTGCAAAGTGAGAGTTTGACTTCCTCTCTGCTGATTTGGATGCCTTTGATTTCTTTTTGTTGTCTGATTGCTGTGGCTAGGACTCCTAATACTATGTTGAATAGCGGTGGTGATAGTGCACATCCCTGCCGCGTTCCTGACCGTAGGGGAAAAGCTCTCAGCTTTTCCCCATTGAGAATGATATTCGCTGTAGGTTTTTCGTAGATGGCTTTTATGATATTGAGGTGGGTACCCTCTGTCCCTATTCTCTGAAGAGTTTTGATCAAGAAAGGATGCTGTACTTTGTCAAATGCTTTTTCTGCAGCTAATGAGAGGATCATATGATTCTTGTTCTTTCTTTTGTCAATGTATTGTATCACATTGATTGCTTTGCGGATGTTGAACCAACCTTGCAGCCCAGGGATAAATCCCATTTGGTCATGGTGAATAATCCTTTTAATGTACTGTTGGATCCTATTGGCTAGTACTTTGGTGAGAATTTTTGCATCCATGTTCATCAAGGATATTGGTCCATAATTCTCCTTTTTGATGGGGTCTTTGTATGGTTTTGGGATCAAGGTAATGGTGGCCTCATAAAACGAGTTTGGAAGTTTTCCTTCCATTTCTATTTTTTGGAATAGTTTCAGAAGAATAGGTATTAATTCTTCTTTAAATGTCTGATAGATTTCCCCTGGGAAGCCATCTGGCCCCTCTTAGGACCACTCTTGCTGCATCCCAAAGGTTTTGGACTATTATTCTTTCATTTTCATTTGTTTCCATGTGTTTTTTTTATTTCTTCTTTGATTTCCTGGTTGACCCATTCATTGTTTAGTAGCATGTTATTTACCTTCCATATATTTGTGGTCTTTCCAGATTTTTTTCTTGTGGTTGACTTCTAGTTTCATAGTGTTGTGGTCAGAAAAGGGTATGGTATGACTTCAATATTCTTGTATTTGTTAAGGCCTAATATGTGATCTATTCTGGAGAACATTCTATGTGCACTTGAAAAGAATGCATATTCTGCTGTTTTAGGATGGAATGTTCTATGCCTGTTAGTTAAGTCCATCTGGTCCAGTGTGTCATTCAAAGCCATTGTTTCCTTGTCAATTTTCTGTTTAGATGATCTGTCCATTGATGTGAGTGGGGTGTGAAAGTCCCCTACTATTATTGTGTCATCGATTAGTTCCTTTATATGTTATTTATTGTTTTATATACTTGAGTGCATAAATATTTACAACTGTTAGCTCTTCTTGTTGGATCATCCCCCTTATTATTATATAGTGCCTTTCTTTGTCTCTTGTTACAGTCTTTGTTTTAAAGTCTAGTTTAGGGGTGCCTGGGTGACTCGGTTGGTTAAGTGTCTGCCTTTGGCTCAGGTCATGATCTCAGGGTCCTGGGTTTGAGCCCTGTGTCAGATTCCATACTCAGTGGGGAGTCTGCTTGTTGCTCTCCGTCTGCCCCTCCCCCACCCCCGCTCATGCTCTCTCTCTCAAATAAATAAATCTTTAAAAAAAAAAAGTCTAGTTTGTCCAATATAAGTATTGCTTACTCCGGCTTTCTTGACATTCATTTGCATGATAACTATTTCTCCATCCCCTCACTTTCAATCTGCAGGTGGTTTTAGGTCTAAAATGACCTCTTGTAGGCAGCATATAGATGGGTCTTAGGATCTTTTTATCCATTCTGACACTCTATGTGTTTTCATTGGAGTGTTTAGTCCATGTACATTCACAGTAATAATTGATATGTATTTATTGCCATTTTATTGCTTGTTTTGTGGTTGTTTCTGGAGATTTTCTCTGATCCTTTCTTGCCTTTCTTTCGAGTTCTGCTGCTTTTCTTTAGTGCTGTATTTGGATTTTTTTCTCTTTATTCTTTACATATTTATTAGTGGTTTTTGATATATGGTTATCATTAGTTGCGTATATAACCTCTTCTGCAAATAGCAGTCTATATGAAGTTGATGGTCATTTAAGTTTGAATGAAACCAGGGCACCTTAACTCCATTAATAGCTGGGACACCCAAGTGTGGTGGAAAACGGACTGGCTTCAGATTATCCAGCTTTGAATCCCAGGCTTGCCCCTGACTCATGGGCCAAGATGAGACAAGAGAAAGATGTTGGTTTCAGTTTTGTCTGAGACTCCAAGACCATAGGTGCCTGTCACTCCCACATTCCAAAGTAAAATACTAGCAGCCTGTGTAGGATTTGAGAATAGAAGATTCAGAGACAAAAGCACTTAGGAAAGAAAAGAAGTTCACTTTTTCAAGGGAGTCAGACTTCAGAAGGACTGACTGACAAAAATATAAAATAAAATCCATGAGAGCTATTTTAAGGGAAAAAAAAACCCCTCAGTATGAGCAAGGTTACCTTGTTGACATTAGCCTGTCGTGGTAGAAAAGCAGCAACTTTCTCACATGATTATCATGTCCTCCAAAGTGAGAACATACGGTCAGATATCAACACTGCAAAAGCCAGGGTAAAGTTTTTGATAGAGTCAGGTAGGAATCAAATGACAGCTCCCACCCCCATGGGGAGAGGTAGGGATTATAGAGTCTGGAAACCTATTTAGACTAGAGAAGGTCAAGGCTTCATTTATTGAGGGGACCAGAACCAGACTCGGTGAGCTTATTATTTTTGGCTTATCTCCCGGTGCAATCTGGTTTAGGTTTTTTCCCCTGTCTGCTTGTGAAAAACTCACATACACATGACTTAAAATGGCAGCAGGGAAGTGTCAATTTTATTTTCAGAGGTAGCTGAAACCCTGTCACGATTTGCAAATCTCCGAGTTAAAATCGGAGAGCTGGAGGGAACATAGAGATTGGAACATGTCTGTAGAGAACGGCCAGTGAGCTGTGGGTCCCAGCCCTCACTCCAGAGAGGGAGGGGTGTGTGTGTGTGTGTGTGTGTGTGTGTGTGTGTGTGTGTGTGTGTACGTGTGTGTTGGGGGTTCCCCGTCATGCTCTCATCATGGGCATGAAGGGCTTACTCAAAGGGCTTCCTCTGTGGGCAAGACAGCTAGATAGGGCAGGCTGGCAGAAGCAGCCTGGGCAGCAGAGTGGACTTTCGGGGTGTTACTGCACTCCCAGAGGTCCCAGAGGATGTGCTAGTGTTTGCCCAGGACCAGATGGGGGCCCCGGCAGAAAGGCTTGCCTGGCCAGCTTGAGGCTTTGCAACAGGGGGTTGCCTTGGAAGAATGAAGGCCGAATGCACTGAGAGACAGAGGGCGGAGGGGGCAGCTACTGAGTGACCAGCCAGAAGGTACATATCCTTCCCCAACAAAGGAATGGCAGGGGGAAAATCTTCAACTTGGACGCACATTGCCAAGAAATCCATAAAAGAGAAAATTGTCTCTAAACACTTGCTAGGTCAGAGGAGACTAAACCAGAAAGTTGCTGGTCAAATAAGACCTTTCCTGTCCTTTCCCTTTCCTTCCTCCCTCCACAGCAACTCTGCAGTCTTTGGAATTTACAGCAAGTCTGGATGAGGGAAGGAGAAGCCAGAATTATCAGGAGAGCCAAAGTGGCCACAGCAGGCTTCGCTCCTACAGGAGGTCCTGGCTAGGGAAAGGGAGAAGCTTTATGTTGGAAGTTATGGCTTATTTGTGTTTAAAAAATTATTTTAATTATGGATCTGAGACCACTGGAAGACTAAGGTGACTGGAGACTTTTATTACATGGGAGACGTTATGGCACTTGCATGAGATTTTATGTCAGGCCAGGAAAGAACCAGCCCCACAGCGGGGCACAGAGCAGCAGTGAGAAAGGACTAAGCTGCTGTAAGATTGTTACGAGTCCTGCCCTTTCAGGGATCAGTTGTGGTGGTGTACTAGCTCCTGTTGATGCTGTAACAAATGACCACAAACTTAGTGGCATAAAACAACACACATTTGTAACCGACTACTCTAGAAGTTAGAAGTCCAAAATGGGTTTATAGGCTAAAATCAAGGCTGTGTTCCTTTGGAGGCTCTAGGGGAGAATCCACTTCCATACCCTGTCCAGCTTCTGGAGGCTCCCACATTCCTTGCTTGGTGGTCTCAGATCACATCACCAGTTCACATCACCATTGGTCACATTGCCTTCTCTTTAGCTGACTCTCTTGCCTCCATCTTAAAAGGACCCTTGTGGGGGGCACCTGGGTGGCTCAGTTGGTTAAGTGTTCAATTCTTGATTTTGGCTCAGGTGGTGATCTCAGGGTTGTGAGACTGAGCCCTGTGTCGGGTCAGGCTCTGTGCTGAGCATGGAGTCTGCTTAAGATTCTCTCTCTCCCTCTTTCTCTCTGTCCTTCCTCCCATGCTTGAGTGCTCTTTCTCCATTAAAAAAAAAAAAAAAAAGACCCTTGCAATTGTATTTCCCCCCCTCCCCCGGCCCTCCTCGAATAATGCAGGATAATCTTCCCATCTCAATATCCTTAATGTAACATATCTGCAAAGTCCCTTTTGCCCTATAAGGTAACATATTTGTAGCTTCTGGGAATTAGGATGCAGACATCTCTGGGGAGCCATTATTCAGCCCACCACAAATGGGTAGATGAACTTGAAAAAAGTCACTATATTCCCGGAATCTTCCTTTTTTTCCTCTGTAGAGTAGGGATAATAACACCTTGCAAGGTTACAGGACTTAAAGGAGGTCTGGTGTGAAACACCTTGTAAAGCATCTAGTAAGTGCTCTCTGAGAATCAATACTTTTCATTTATTCACCTGATAGATTTACTGAGTACCTACCACATTCCAGGGGGTGTTCACAGTGCTGAGATGTGTATTGCTAAAAAGAGGGGAGGGCACGAGAGAGCAAGGGCTTTGGCTGCTCTAGAGAGGAGGGCGCTGGGAGGGGTGGGTGTCTAAGTTGGGAAAATGGTTCAGAAAAGTGAAACAACCTCCTGTCGTCAAGTACTGGTGCTAATTCATCTAAATGGTGGATGGACCTTGTTAAAATACATGGCTCATGTCTGCTCCTTCATTCAGGAGATACTGGCCTAAGTATGTGTATTAATAGGATACAGAAATAAAAATGCACAATATTGGCACTCCCTAAACATTTGTAGGGATTAATTCAGAGGCCTGAAGGAACTCAGGCGGACCACTGGCTGCAATCTGGAAGCTATGTAGTGTTTAGAAGTACAGCACTAAGTTTAAGTTCTGGTCTCAGGTCTAAGGGGTTTGTGTCAAACCTTCCTTAGGTCCTCTCAATCATGTTAAACTAATTAAACAGGAGGCCATTGACTGACGGGGCTCTAACACAATGGTGGACATATGTAGACAAACCCAAATCTAAGCCTGTAAATGTCTCAAGGTTACAGAAACAAACCCTAAGGACAACCAATCACAAACAGCCAAGTAGGCTTTCTGTTATAGCTGCTCAATAATTTCCCTACTTTGATTCCACCTTCTTTCTATCAAATTCTCCCCCTGAGCTCTTGTTGATGGAGCCTTCCTAACCACTTCTGGTTTGGGTGCTGCCCAGTTGGAACTGATTTTTTGCTCCAAGAGACTCAAAATTTTTGATGTGCCTCAGTTTATCCTTTAACAATGGGTACCTATTAGATGTTGCCTTAGAAAGTTGAGGCTATGACTTTATAGATCTGGCTCCTAGGGCCGAACACGGAGACAATTTTTCATTAGATTAAGAAGCAACACGGGGAAGACAAGAAATCCTAAGGGAAAGAGAAAGCTGCTGAAGAATTGCTAAGAAGAGCACAACAGCTTTGCTGCTGGTAGAGTTATAACCCTTCCTAACAAGAGGACTCTCAAAAAATCAATACGTGCTCTAATCAAAGAGAATGGCTTACTTCTAAGGGCCAAGCAACATTCCATAGACATTTTTTTCCTGAGCTCTGCTTTTTTTTCACTTGACAATACATAATGACTCTATTCAAAACAAAGAGATAAGGAAGACTTTTTTTACAATGAAGAAATAGGATTGGGTTTAGGAAACAAGGGGGAAAAAGCAGTGAAGAAGGCAAAAAACAGAATGTGTCCGTTTAAACTGTAATTATGAAGACTGGCACAACATGGAAATGTATAATGTACCAAGTGTACAACTGCAATCTTGAAAAGTAAGTAAATAGATGAGGATGGGGAGGGAACATGAAAAGATTCTAGTTGTTGTGGTAAAATAGTAGAACTGTGTGGCTGGTATCTCCTCTCGGTTTTTCTAACTTTCTGAAATATGAGCATAGTCTTCAGATTAAAATAACGTCAGCAAGTTATTTTTGATAAAACAGTACAGATAAAAGCATATTACTTATACCTGGGCACCCCCAAAACTTCTAATCCCATTTCGTAAGCCTTTCTACTGGGTGTCCTCCCCCGCCACTGCTACCTCAATTTTTAACATGTTTACTGGGACTCTTGGTCTTCATATCAGATCTCCCCCTGGTGTCACATTAAACATTTTTTTTCTCATTCATGTTAACCCTTACACCTCTCTTTAAGAACTATTTTTAATTGTATTAGTAGACATCTTCTTTCCCCCTCTTTAACATTTTGACAATTTGTGTTGGAGCGCCGAAGCCCCTCTTGGATCACAGACTCTCCACTTTGATATAGGTCCACGCCATTAACACTGGCTGCACAACGACGTCATCAGAATTCTTTGAAATCTTTGTAGTTCAAAATATACCACAAAGATCCTATTTATAAAATACTAAAAAGAGGTGGGGTCATGACAGGCTTGGCAGGATAATTAGCAAAAAAAATCAATAACACCCAATAGCAGCAGATTTCTCGTTTTCTGGGCAGGCAGAAATATACTTAGTTAAGACATGTAGTTCAAGGAGACTGTTATCAAGGCCTGGAAAGCCTTTTTTTTTTTTTTCTGTTAAAACACATGTCCATTAATATCCAGTGGAAATGTAAATATCTTATCAGGAGATTGGGTTCTGCTCACAGTCTATCAAATATTTCACTGATGTCTTTCTTACCTTTTAAAAACTTGGCCTTAGAGGCCCCTACTATTATCTAACACAAAAAAGAAAAAAAATGTGAAATGAATTAAAAACATCAGTGCTTTGTGTAGCTCTCCATGTACCACAACCCCTCCAAATCCACATCTTCCCATAGCTGGGAAAATCAATAATTATAACTCTTTCTTTTACAATGGTTTTGGCCCTTGAACTTCTTAAGAAATACCTTTAATTACTTTATTTCATCCCACCCTCAGAGCACACTGAGAGCAATGTTATTGTCTGATTATTTAGAGAAAAGCAGACTGAGCCTCAGAGAGAGAAGTAGCTTTCCAGTGAAGAGACCAGGCCCCCGGAATCCTTTCTACGTTGCCACACTGGGTGTTCACAGGTATCATCATGGCAACAACACAGAGGCTACAAACAGAAATCCATGCAGCATCACCCTTGCTCCCAGCTCTCAGGCCCTAACTTGACCCAGGGCAAAAAAGATTTAACCAGACCAGCCACCTAATGTGGTGTTTAGCAGCAAGCCTTCTTAGCAGCTAGATTAGCCCCAAGTCTGATAACTGGGGTACTGCTGGTGTCAGCCAGTCCGCTTTTGGAACACCCTAACTCTTGCTCTGGTCTCATTTCTTGTATATTTCCTATTCCACTCGGGAGGCCTAGAAGTTTCCCCCTGCTGAGTATTCCCCTGCAACCCAGATTCCCTACAGCCAAGTAGCGATCCTGCGGTGCTCTTGTGGGAAAGCAAGGGCAATAAAATTATAGGCTGCGGCAGCCATTGAGAGCCAAGGGTCACGTGTCCCCCATGTGAGCATCATAAACCCGCTGCAGCAGCTGAATGTCATTGCCTTCAAAGTCATAATACCCCACTGAAAGCAAAGGCAGACACTGGCTCATGTAACTCGACCCTGGATTTTCACCCAGCCACCTGCTTCTCTGGAAACTGCCAACCCAGACCAAAGTTCACCCAGTTATAATTCCGACAAGCAACTGCATTTCTGATAAATAGTTACCAAATTAACTGTGACCTTGGCACCTGCCAGGCAGACCACTTCACCAGGTTTTTAGAGAACACACTTTTCACAATTTTGTTTTGTTACTCATGCTATTTTCGAAATCACATGGTTTTAAGCACTTGACTTTAGGTATCATAAAAGCTTTTTGTCTGGCCAGATTCCTGTATAAAGTATGTATACACATGTGTTAGGTTGAAGGTAATTCAGTAATTCCATATTTCAACATGGTGAATTCCGAGTTTAAACTCCGTGCAAGGTTTTCCACCTTTCCCCACCTGTCACCCCTCTTTCTAATGGGGAGTTGTCTGCACCAAGGGCCATTGTCAAGCGTGGCTGGCTCTGCTGGGCAGTGCCTTAGTGGTCCTTATCTGGCCCTTATCCTTATGAACTGGCCTCACTGTGATGGTCACACCTCACTGTGGCCTCTGGAACTGGGCCCCTTCACTCTGCTTCTTCCCGGCGCTGATGCCAGGCCTTTCTGGGTGGACTATTTGGCTCCCGACCACTTCTGAGTCCCTCTTCAGGTGCCATGGGGGAATTCTGTGATGCTTTCTTGTGCCTCCCAGGGCAGCTCGCACACACTGAGCTTTCCCTAAGTTCACAGACAGGCACCCCTCCCTCAGCCATGGCTGTCCTTCCACGCAGGCCCCAAGATGAGGATTCATCTAGTTACATTTAGTATGATTACCAGTGTTGTCAGAGATCTAAAAACAAACAACAAAAAGGATGTCAATCACACTGATGAGTATTTACCCAAAAAACACTAATTCAAAGGGATACATGCACCCCTATGTTTATTGCAGCATTATCTACAATAGCCAAACTATGGAAGCAACCCAAGTGTCCATAGATAGAAGAATGGATAAAGAAGTTGTGGTATATATACACAATGGAATATTATTTAGCCATAAAAAAGAATGAAATCTTGCCATTTGCAACAACATAGCTAGAACTAGAGAGTATAATGCTAAGTGAAATAAGCCAGAGAAAGAAATACCATATGATCTCACTCATGTGGAATTTAACAGAACAAATGAGCAAAGGAAAAAAGAAAAAAGAGAGAGGCACACCAAGAAACAGATTCTTAACTATAGGAAACAAACTGATGGTTACCAAAGGGTAAGTAGGTGGAGAGATGAGTGAAACAGGGGATGGGGATTACAAAATGCACTTGTTGTACTGGAAAAAACTAAAGAACAAAAATAAAAGAAAGACATACAGATACATAGATATAGACAGACACACGTTTGCTTCCTTAAGCAATTTACTGGGAATAATCTGACTATACATTTATTCACTGGGAAATACTTTTTGAGTGCTTACTACGTGCCAACCACAGTTGACCCTGAACAACAGGGGTTTGAACTGTACAGGTCCACTTATACACAGACTTTTTTTTTAATGAATACGGTACAGTACTGTAAATGTATTTTCTCTTCCTTATGATTCTCTTAATAACATTTCCTTTTCTCTAGCTTGCTTTATTGAAAGAATATAGTACATAATACATACAACATTCAAAATCTGTTAATCGACTGTTTATGTTATTGGTAAGGCTTCCAGTCAACTGTAGGCTAATAGTCAAGTTTTTAGAGAGTCAAAAGTTATATGCAGATTTTCAACTGCATAGGGTTCAGCATACCTAACCCACACATTGTTAAGGGGTCAACTGTACAGGGGCACCTGGGTGGCTCAGTCAGTTAAGCGTCTGCCTTCGGCTCGGGTCATGATCTCAGGGTCCTGGGATCCAGCCCCACGTCGGGCTCCCTGCTCAGTGGTGAGTCTGCTTCTCCCTCTGCCCCTCACCCCGCTTGTGCTCTCTCTCTCTCACTCTGTCTCTCTCTCAAATAAAAAAAAAATAAAATGTTTAAAAAAAGGTCAACTGTACTATTCTAGGTACTGGGGATACAGGAATAAGCAAGAGGAGACATGAATCCTGATCCCATGAAAATTAGATTCTAATGTGTCAAGTCAGACAATAAACAGGATCTCATTTCACAATGAAACATGAGCTTATTTTCTTACATCCCAGTACCCCATGAAATACTAAACTTCCCCCCCAAACAGGACGTGCCTGAAAGCTCTGTAAATGCTGAGCAGTTCTCACGATGTAAGAGCTACAAATTCCCAGGATTGTGCTGTGGGTTATTTACCAGGGTATTAAAAAGTACACAAATGACCTCTTTGAAGACAACATAAATAGTTATTCATTACCGGATGCTTACGATGTGCCAGGCACTATGCCAGGTTCTCCACATGAATCATCACTAATTCTGAGCTCAATCCTAAATTAGGTGGATGTGCTGTGTTATTAGTAGCCCCACTTTGTAAATGAAAAACTGAGGCTGATATGATTTAAGGAAATTATCTGAGGTCACGCAGATACTAAGTGGATGAGCCTGAATGGGACTCAGACGGTCTGGCATCACTCTGCCTCTTCACAAATGTGGGAAATCCGTAACAAGAAAAGCAAAATTGTAAGTAGGAATTCTTAGAGTGTTCCTATAAACTCAAACTTGGCCTTTACATTCAAGACTGTATACGTGTAAGCTGGAGGAATTAGGGAGAAGATTAGCTTGGGGAGGAGAGGTAGAAATAGAGAAAGTTTGTTAAAGCTAAAGTTTGTGTGGGGCGCCTGGGCGGCTCAGTCATTGGGCGTCTGCCTTCGGCTCGGGTCATGATCCCAGCGTCCTGGGATCCAGCCCTGCCCTGGGCTCCCTGCTCGGCGGGAAGCCTGCTTCTCCCTCTCCTACTCCCCCTGCTTGTGTTCCTTCTCTCATTGTCTCTGTCAAATAAATAAATAAAATCTTAAAGAAAGAAAAAGCTAAAGTTTATGTAAACACTGACAATTGAGGACCAAACAGAAATAATAAAACACCTCAGGAGGCATAATACAGGAAGGTGTAAAAATAGAATCCATTTTAGGAACGTTCGGTTCCCATATAAACTTCTGGGAGGATATCTCGAGGGGGCGGGGGGGGGGAGACAGGGAAGCAGACTGGGTGCAGCCATTGTGTGGGCATAGGTCTGATACTAAGAGCCTCCCTCCCCCCCTCCTCCTCATCGGGCAGTCTCCTCTTGTTCCTCACACACTGAAACTGAACACACCCTCTCTGGCTCCCAGTAAGCCAGTCTTCCACCAGGATGGCCACCTCTTTCCTTGCATCCTCCGTCTTGGCCTGGAACCAGCCTCCCAGGCACAGGCAGGTTACCCCAGGCCTCCCCAAGCCCTGAGCAGGCCCAGACCTCTGTCTGGCTAAGCTCTAAGAAAATCAAATTCTCCGCCTGCATCATCTTCCCTCATAGTGCCCTTGAGGTGTGCAGAAGGAAAGCACCCTGTCAATCGAGTCCAGCTCCATTAGGGGAGTCCCAGGTGCTGTGTTCCCACTTGGGGATCCAGGAGAGAGAAAGCAGATGCCAAGAGCAGCCCATCAGCCCTGCCCTTGAGGGGACCCTTGAAAGTCAGGTCTAGTCAGCCTTTCATCTCTGCACCTGCCTCTTGTGGACAGCCTCCACTTTGTCTTGCCTTGGAGACACATCTTCTCTTTCACAAGATTTCAGTTCCCTGAAGGCAGCACAAAGTGCTCCATAAACCTCTAACGTTGCATAAACATTCTTTCCTCATTAGAAGAGGAGGAACCCAGGAGTGGCCTGTTCTTACAGGAAAACAGTGAAGTCTAAGTCCCTCTGTGGGAAGCTCCGAGCATCAGATAACATCCTCTCCTCCCTCCCCTCCCCGCTCTCTTTTTCTCACCTAATCCTTTCCCTTTCCGGCTTTCTGTTCATTGGAACAGAAATCACTGTGACCATGACCACATTATGGTGAATGGAAACATAAAGAACAGAACTGATTGAGCTGCTTGGCGTTTCCTGTCACGTGATCTACCTGGACCCAGAATCACATCAGCTGTTCCATCCACAGCTCTTAAAGTTTTTTATCCTCGGCTTCTGCTTGTTAGTTACTTGACCAGTTATTTTTATTTGTCCCCTTTCAAAGAATGTATCTACTTACTTTTTAAAAGAGTCCTTAAGATACCCGCTTCAGGAAAGGTTTCTGGAAGGTGGGCATATATTTGATTCCTGGTGTGCTTATAGCACTAATAGCTCAGGGTAAACTGCATCAGGACATTCTCTCTAAGCCTTGATTTGTGCAGGATTTATATTTTCAGGCTAGTGCCTTGGGGGGAAAATGCAAGACAGATGGAGTTTGTTTTCAAATCCTCTCTCCTTTACCATCTCGGTGTCCCTCACGACTGGAGGCTTCTACAGAGAGGAACAGTGTGAAGAGCTTGACCTCTCATGCTAGCCTGCCTGGGTTCAAATCCACGGGGATAAAATATCTTAAATTTAAAAGCACTTAGGATAATGCCTTGCACTCACAATGAGCTGATAATAACACTTCTAAAAACTGCAGCTCCCCCGCCCCCGGCTGCCAGATCAAACCTCCCAACGCAGTACCAGTAATTGTCCATCTTAGCAGAGCCCCGATCTTCCTACCCGAACCACACTTTCTTCTCCTTTCTGTTCTCATCCTGGCGCCATTTACACCGCTCGGCCGTTGCATGGAGACCTAACAGGTACGGGGCTCCTTTACTCTGCGCGTCAGCCCTGCTCTTTCCGCTCCCCTGTCCACGGGCACCACGCACTGCTCCGCCAGGGCCCCCAGTTCACTGGCCGCCTCCCTTCCTTTTCCTCCGCAGCAGCTCAGGGCGTGGGCCACACCCACCAGCGGCAGCTTGGCCTCCCCTGCCCGACTGGCTGAGAAGCCCATCTTAAAGTTGCCTGCCACACAAGGCCTTCAGCCCCCGCGGGCATTCGGCAAGACCTCCACACAGGCCTCTACCTGGCAGCGGGGAAGAAGATACGCTACAAGCCTGATCCTCTGAAGCCAAGCTTGGTTCTGCTCAGAGTCTGAGAGATGGCGTGGCTCCGCCATTCTTGTCCTAGAGGACTTCACTGCCAGAGGCAAAAGCTCTGTTGGCCTTTACCACATACGACAGAGTCCACACCTTCCCAGCTGAGATGCCGGGGAGAAACTAGCTCCTTGAGCTCCTTGCGGAGGGGTGCGACCGAGGACGCTGCAACGGGGCAGGTGGTCTCTTATTTCTAGATCACACCCCTCCTCCATGAAACTCCGCCCCTCACCTGGCTCAGTGGTTTTCTCTAGCAACAACCTGTCTTCTCCCAGCCCTGCTCCCTAGCCCTCTGCTCAGCGCCCCAAGTACAGCTTGGGGTGCACCCGTTTTTTTCTCCCAAAGACAGGACCATTCACTCATTACGCGTGAGTGAGACCTGCAGTCCCCAGCACAGGCCATCGCTCCAGGGTCAGGGACTTAGAAGGTGTGCAGAATTCGCCTCAGCATCTCCGCAGTGGGCCAGGGTCAGGCAGGGCAGAGTTCCCCGAGTCGGGGGGTGGGGGTCAACACCTGGACAGGGGCAGGCGCTGAAACAGAAGTCCACCTCGGCAAAGATGCCGAAGAGCTGAGCATCTAGACTTCCAGCTAAGAATGAGGCCGCACTCCGCTTTGGGGTTCTTCAGCTGTTTTCATTTCAGTCCTGGTGGAATGGAAGCAACTCAACCAGGTACTTGGTGTCTGTATAAAGACTGGGAATAGGCTAGCGCTTTACACATGAACTGACTTAATCCTCACCAGAACTCTCCAAAGGGGATGATGCCACATCTCTGTTTCGAAATGAGGAAACCCAGGCACAGAGAAAAAAGTAAATTTCTGAGTCACGGCTCATCAGTGCTAGAAGAGGACAGTCAGATTCGGAAATCCCTGCTCTTAAGGACTCCCCTGCACAATCTGGGTTAAAGGCCCACTTCTGCAATTGCCTCCCTTGAAAATCTAGGCTTTTATTTCTGGACATTAACTTTTTCTTCATGTTCATCTCACAGGTATAGGAATGTTGTGGGAAGGAAGTAAATATATGCACGTAAAGTCCTTGGCCTGGCGCCTTGATAGTAAAAACACAATCCGTGCTGGTTCCCAACATGACCATCATTTCTATTATTAATGCCCACGAATCCCTGCCACCAAGTTGGCCTGCCTCCCACCCCTACTCTTGCCTGTTTCTCTGCCCTGGGGCAGGCCCCTGACAGCTCCCAGCTCTCCCAGCTGCCCCACCTCAGTTCCCAGGCTCTTATAGACAGACCTGCGTCTCCTTTGGTCTTTAAAATAATCTTGCAATGTAGGTAGAGCTGAGGTTTAGCCAGTTAAGTACTTTGCCCAAGGAAAATTTTTTTTCGGGTTCTAAAACAGATCTCTCTCTATAAATTTAAGTGGAGTGTTTTTAGTTCTGTAAATTGTAAATGCAACTTTAAAAACCATTATGAATAGAGAAAAAAACGAGGTGGCTCAGTCTGTTAAGGGTTTGCCTTCGGCTCAGATCATGATCTCAGAATCCTAGGATCCAGTCGGAGTGGGGAATCCCTGCTCAGTGGGGAGTCTGTTTCTCCCTATGCCTCTGTTCCTTCCCCTGCTCAGTCTCTCAAATAAATAAAATCTTTAAAAATATATATAAAAAATTTAAAAGAAAAAAATGATCACAACCCCACCATCCCAACACAGTAACAACATTTTTGTGATGAATTACTCACCAGGCGTTGTCCATCTCTGTAGGGACTGAGTTTTCTCCTGATTCACCACCTCCGGGGAGCAACTGAGAGCACTGTTTACCCCAGTGTTGGGATGGCCTCAAAATATCCATGGAGGGAGTCTAGCGTGAGCACCCACTAAACCCAGAATGACTCTCATTGGACCCCACCAGAATAAAATACAATCAAATTAGAATAAATAATGAGTCAAGCAAACATGCCTTTAGAGAGACAAATCAGAGGCTCTTTGAGACATCATTTAAAAAGACGTTTTATTTTTTACAAGTCAAATTTGTGTACATTTAAGATGTACAACACGATGTTTTGGTATTTGTATACCATATTTGTATACCAAATATACATTGTGAAATGCTTGCCACCACCAAACTAACATATCTATCGCTTCCCATAGTTACTATATTTTGTGTATGTGGTAAGAACACTTGAGATCTACTCTCAGCGAATTTCAAGTGTATATTATTATTTAAGGCACCATGCTGCACATTAGAATTTCAGAACTTATTCATCTTCTAACTGAACGTTTATACCTTTTGACCAGTATCTCTGAGCCATGAATTTTTTTAAGATTTATTTATTTATTTATTTGACAGAGAGAGAGAGAGAGACAGCGAGAGAGGGACCACAAGCAGGGGGAGCAGCAGAGGCAGAGGGAGAAGCAGGCTTCCCGCCGAGCATGGAGCCCGACGCGGGGCTCGATCCCAGGACCCCGGGATCATGACCCGAGCCAAAGGCAGACCTTAACGACTGAGCCACCCAGGCGCCCCAAGCCATGAATTTTTAATCTAACTTACACTATATCCAAATTCTGTGGGAACTGTTTAAATCATATAGACATATAATCCAGTCATATATTTATTAATTTATTCAGTAAGCCAAAGCCAAAGTCAAAGTATGAACCTTAGTCCTGTTCCTTTCTTTTTCCCTCCTATATCATTAATCATATCAAGTCTGGGTTTTGGGGGTTTTTTGTTTCGTTTTGTTTACTTTAACAATCTTTTTTTTTTTTTTTAAAGAGATTCTCAGAAACAAGGACCTACTATAATAAATTTTACAGAGTGGTAGAAATATATGACTGTCTAACTGTCAGTCTAGGAATGGATACCCAGAACACCCTTTTATGGAATATGGGTTATAGAAAGGTGGAGGGAATGGGGGAAGGGAGGCTAGAGATGACAGAACTCTAATCTGGTTTGGGACCCCTGGGTGGCTCAGTGGGTTGAGTGACTTGATCTCAGCGCAGGTCTCGTCTCAGGGTCTCAGGGTCTCAAGGTTGAGCCCTGTGTTTGGCTCCACAGCATGGAGTCTACTAAAAAACAAAACAAAACAAAAAAACCCTCTAATTTGGTTTGAATGTCCTTCTACTTCTCGCCAACTACCTGAAGCTCTGTATGACCATTCTCTATTTTTCCCTTTGTATTTGATCACCACATGCTCAGTGCTGACATATCCCACCTATGTTCCTTGCAGGTGTACCTCCTGCACATACAGCTTGGTTGGGAGGTATTGGCAGGAATATAAAAAGAATTGTAAGAAATGAACCCTGATTCAGGTCCGAGAACTTGCAGTTGAATTGGGACATGGTGTTAATAATCAGAAGACCTGGGATTGATTCCTGGCTCCTTCACTTACTAACTGGGCTACCATGAAAAATTTATTAAAATTCCTTATCAGTAAAACAGGACAGATAGTATTAATAATAGAACCTATACGCAACCTAAAGGGTTGCTCTTAGGATCACAAGGAGTAAATTCTGTGAAAGCACTTTACAAACTAGGAAGTGATATTCAGGAAATTATTATTAATATTCACATAAAATGTATACACAACTTAAACAATATCTCTCAGGTTTTTGTCACTTTGTAAGTTCGAATTTTCCAAGATTATTCTTTCAGAGACATATTTCCTTTAAGATGGGATGCCAGGCACAGTCTTACTTGAAAAGTATTTGACATTTTAACACAGCCATCTTGATGTGGGCACATTTTGACATGTCTCCCCCAAAATCTTTAAGATTTTAGTTATTCTTTTTAGTGACCAATCAATGTGTGAAATACACATGCTTACCCTGTCCTTGAGCCTTGCTCTATACATCACCTCCCTCCATCACTGACTCTTTGGGTTAGAAATCAAGGATATGAATGGGATCCACAATGGGTGGGAGGTGGAAAATGAAATGAGCTCAAATTCTAGTGTATCTAGCCAAGGCTCTTTTTTGATGCAATGACAGAAAGGCCAACTCAAACCCAATTTAGCTTGAAAAGTTTAGGGGTAAGCTGGCTATAGTTACAGCTAGCTTCAGAATGCAGGAGATGTCACGGGGACGCTGACTCTTCATTTATTACTCTGCTCTTCACGTTGGCTTTATCCCTGGATTCCATGGATTGGCAAGATGGCTCCTGAGAGCAAATGGCCTGTGTCCTGTCAGGTGCAAATTCAGCAGAAAATTGTTCGTCTCCATCTCAAAAATTTAAAAGCAACTCCTAGGTCTGAATCTCAGTGGACTAAATTAGGTCACATTTACATCCTGTACTAATGAATCACTGTGACTAAAGGTATGAAATACTCTTATTGGCCAGGCCTGCATCAGACCCACCCCTGAAACTTGATATGGAATCAACACCACCTGAAACATACGGACTGATGAATGGGAGGAGCGATTCCACATAAGAAATCAGATATTGTTACCACATGGAACAATTACTACCAGGTGATGAAAACCAGTAAGTATCATTACGGATTTGGATAAAGATTCAGAGAGTCAGTTGGAAGAGAGTGGTCAGAAACCAATTGTCAGACAAGGTACAAGCACAAGGACTCTTCCATTTACCATGTTTATTCACCTCAAAAAGGGCCAGGGTTTACCTAAAGTATCGCTCATTCTCAGTGAAATCATCTGTTCAGATCTCAGATTAATAAGCATCTAAGCCCATTTGTTGAAAATACGAGAATACAGGGCGCCTGGGTGGCTAGTCCGTTAAGGACTAAATATTGTTGTGAGATAGTTTCTTTATGTATGACTGCCATTAAAATAAAAAAATAAACTTTGAACCAGAATTTTTAAATTGCCGTATCACAAAGGGTTAAAAATCACATTTTCAAAATAAAAAATGAATAAATAACATCTATTTCCCTTTTCTTTCTTTCTTGCATTAAATTAAACAAGGAAGCCATCAGACTGCAATGACTCTAACATCATGGTGGCCTCTACATAAACAAACCCAAATCTAAGACTGTAAATGCCTCAAGGCTATAAAATTGAAACCTAAGGACAAGCACTCACAGAGCCAACTAGACTTTACACTATTAGCCAATCAAATAATCTCCTTTTTTTGTTTCTGCACCTTCTCCCATTCTGCACCTTCTCCCAATAAGTCATCCCCCTAGCTCCTGACCACTTTCAGCTGGGTACTGCCCAGTTGGAATGGATTTTTGCTCAAATAAACTCTTTTTTTAAGTTTTTATTTATTTAGTTAGTTATTTAGTTATTTAGTTATTTAGTTATTTGACAGAGAGAGACACAGCGAGAGAGAGAACACAAGCAGCGGGAGAGGGAGAAGCAGGCTTCCCGCGGAGCGGGGAGCCCCATGCAGGGCTCGATCCCAGGACCCTGGGATCATGGCCCCAGCCGAAGGCAGACGCCCAACGACTGAGCCACCCAGGCGCCCCTCAAATAAACTCTTAAAATTGGTAACATGTCTCAGCTTATTTTTTAATATTTTCTTCCTTCTTTCTTTCTGTCCCTGGCCCTTCTTTCCTAGATCTATTCATAGGAGGGCAGGAAACACAACACCTAGGCGACTGTGGGGGAGGTGGAAGACTGGGAGAGAGAATGCTCCCCTCGCCACCTGAGGGGACGTGATGGACAAGTGGGTGACTGGCAGCCCGAAGTAGGATGCTGGGTATCATTGTCATACTTCTCCAAGAACCAAGTCTTCCTTGTAGCCCTTTCAGACGCTAAGGGCAGAGCAGAGGGATTGCAGCTCTAGCAAAGGTGTCACAGCTCACAAACTCCAGGTTTTTCTAGTGTGTTTTCTTCAAGATCAGCCTTTTCCAATCAGAATAAAGCTTCTTATGTGATCACCTCTACTCCCTGTCTGCTCTTGTATACAAGCAATTAACATCAAATACTTACTTTAATTGATTAATCATTTCTTTTAGTCATTCTATAAGTTCAATGTCTTGTTACTAAGATTTTAGACAGTTTCATTTTATGCTCATAATGAATTCTAACAGCACAAATCTGTTCAGGGTACTGTAAACAGACATATTCAAGGTACAGCAAGTGGATACTCTCTTTATGGCAGAGGAATACCAGGGAAGGAACATTCAGGGGGGTAAGGCTGGAGGACTTGGGTTTGGGACAAACTACAGTGCATCTTAAATCTTAATGCTAAGAATTTTGGGTAAGGTATAGATATGGAAGGATTTTGTTTATGGTGAAAGCAGAGTCTTAGGAAATTAAATCTGATGATGGCTCGGTTTAAGTTCATCTTTTAAAAGATGTGCAAATATAGATGGAAGAGAGAGAGAGAGAGAGAGAGAGTGTGTGTGTGTGTGTGTGTGTGTGTGTGTGTGTTCTAGAGCTTAGAGGCAATGACACCCCAGTAGCCATGGGCACACTTAGCACTCAGATCTTGGTTTCTAAGTACCATCAATCAATGTAAGAAATCAAGATGCCTTGAGAAATGGTTGATTCCAGGACTGGGGTATCAGAAGTGCAAGATGAATCTGGAACAAATTTTAGAAACAGAAAATAAGTAAGTGTTCAGTGAAGATATAACAAAGACACAAGAGCCAGCTTGAAGAGCTTCCCACAGGTCAAACCTGGGACCAAAATAAATAATTGCAATGGATTATAACCCATAGAATAAAATTAAAAACCCATGAGTCCATACAGATATAAATAAACTAATAAATAAATAAGTAATGGGAAAAGCAAAGTTAAAATTTCAACTAACAAAGACACAATTCTAAAATTACCGTTTGGCAATCTCTGCAGTAATAAATGTTTCAGGCAAGAATCATCAATGAATGCTTAAATCTGGGAAGTAAAAGGATGATGAGAGGATATTTACATGGTCTCAAAGTATCTCTCACAAGAGATTTATTAAATATAAAGAGGAAAATAAATATCTTCACAGTAAAGGAACCTGGTAAACACCATCACTCTAACCACGTAATTAAAGTTAATGTCACTAGTAATGAGAGAAGATGCGTCACTTTTGTGCCATTTCTGCCAGGAATACATAACCTGCATCTAATCACAAGGGGGTATCAGACAAATAAACTTATGACCTTATAGAAAATGTCAAGATCATGAAAGCCTGAGATTAAAGAAGATTAAAGAGACATGCCAATTGAATGCAACTTATGATCCGGGATTTTCTTCTTCTTAAAGATACCTCCAAACATTATTGGCCAATTAGAAAAATTTGAATAGGTTCTGTAGATTATCTGGCAGTGTTGAATCAATATTAATTCCCTTACTTTTATAAGGGAATTATGGAAGAGAATAGTTTTATTTTTAGGAAATACACAACTATTTGGGGATAAAAGGGCACATGTCTACAACTCATTCTCAAATATTTCAGGAAAAAAAGATAGATGATAGATAGGATGATAATGAAATGAATATTTAGAGAGTCTGGTTAAAAGGTATACGGGAATTCTTTGCACTGTTTTGGCAACTGTTCTATAACTCTCACATTATTCAAAAATTAAAAAAAAAAAATGATAACGGTGAAGAGAGCAGTGCAGAGCCAATTGAGTAAAGGAGGAAGATATGGTGGCTCTGGTCTAGGTGACTAGGAGGAGAAAGAGATGAAACTCCGGAGCGCTGCGTGGACAGTTTAGACAAATCAGGCACCATCTCCTGGTGACAGAGACAGGAGACTGGTTCTTTTTTAAATCAGGAACTGTTGCCAACCTGGAAAATACATCCTGTTCTTTTTGGCAAAGAAAATAAAATATGGATTTTCCATGTTAGGATAAATACCAGTGTCTGGTCACATAAGGATATCTTATCAAGGCCTTGCTATTCACAAAGGATGAAAAACTCCTGGTAGTAATGTTTGGATTTTGGCACACATCAGCTGAGCTGTTGTTCCTCTCTCTGGAACATGGCAGATGGAGTCTGAAATATACAACCAGTGGAATGGAAAGATGTAATTCTTTGTGTTTGTATCATTTAGTGCAGTCACCCAGATATGTTCCTAGTAGACTGCCCTTTGTAAAGACTTAAGATTGGAACCACAGATGTGCACAAAGCCATTCAGCAAAATTATATTCATTTGCATGAATGAAAGAGGAGATATTCAAATTATATTTAAAAAGAAGAGTGCGTCCCCCTGTTAATATGAATCTTGCTATAACTAAATGATCTCTTTTAACCCTTGCCATCTTCACACCTAATATTTTAGAAAGGAGGAAGCTGAGACATAAAGAAGTTTAAGCATTTGCCCCAAGATCACACAACTACCCAGTAGCAGAGCATAGATTTGAAGCCAGGTTTTTGTGGCCTCAGACTTTCTACTCTTTCTAGTACTGCACCGCTTTCTTACTTAAAAAAAAAAAAAAGAGAGAGCGAGGGAGATTTATTTATTTTTTTGAGGTGGGGGAAGGGGCAGAGGGAGAGGGAGAAAGAAACTTAAGCAGACTCCACCTTGAGCATGGGCCCCGATTATTCCATGTCTCTACTCTGCCATCCACAGCATCATTCCATCCCGAGGCAGGTCACACTTGCAGTCTTAGCTTGTTGGCCAGAACAGCTGGGACTACCCCATGATTTCTAATTAGACTCTAGGCTGGAGAAAAGGCATTGCTCCCTATACGACTGAGGAAGAATTTCCCTAGAAAGCCCCAGAAAACTCCTCTCTATATTTTATTGGCCTAAATCGGGTTGCAATCCCAGTTATGAACCACTCCCTGCAAGGGGGGGAGTGGTTAGACTCAGGGACATAGGGTCTCTCTCTGTAGCAGAGTGTGAAGTCAGAATTGGTTGAGGCAGCTGCATCTGGGACGGGGGCCGAGTAGGGCTCAATCCCATGACCCTGAGATCAGGACCGGAGTAGAAACCAAGAGTCAGATGCTTAACTGACTACACCACCCAAGCGCCGATTCCCCTTCTTACTTTTTTTTTTTTAAGATTTTATTTATTTATTTGAGAGAGAGAGAGAGAATGAGAGAGAGAGCACAAAAGGGGGGAGGGTCAGAGGGAGAAACATACTCCCCGATGAGCAGGGAGCCCGATGTGGGACTTGATCCTGGGACTCTAGGATCATGACCTGAGCCAAAGGCAGTCGCTTAACCAGCTGAGCCACCCAGGCGCCCCTCCCCATCTTACTTCTCAACAGGAAGATGCACCTGCCTCAGCCAATTCTGACTTCACACTCTGCTACAGAGAGAGACCCTATGTCCCTAAGTCTAACCACTCTCCCCCTTGCAGGGAGTGGTTCATAATTGGGATTGTAACCTGATTTAGGCCAGTAAAATAGAGAGAGGAGTTTTCTGGGGCTTTCTAGGGAAATTCTTCCTCAGTCATATAGGGGTGCCTGTAGGAGCAATGCCTTTTCTCCAGCCTGGAGTCTAATTAGAAATCATGGGGTAGTCCCAGCTGTTCTGGCCAACAAGCTAAGACTGCAAGTGTGACCTGCCTCGGGATGGAATGATGCTGTGGATGGCAGAGTAGAGACATGGAATAAGATATGGATCAGGAACATGAGTTCTTGATCACTGCTTCTACCCACATATGTTCTGGACCCTCTCTTCCTTTTCCAAAGACTCTCCTCCTATAGTTACTCCTGGTTTTCTTTCGCTTCACTAGCAACATCTCCCTCTATTTTGGATATTCCCAACATGCGTTAGATTCGTTCATATTAAAACAAAATAAATCTTTGATTCTGGAAAGCTCTGATTTTCTTCCAGCTATAGGCCCCTTCTCTGCTCCCCCTTTTCTAAAACTTCCTGTGTATACTTTCTCACCTCCCATTCACATGTTAACCCCTTCTGGTCTAGCTCCTGTTATGACGACAGCAGGATTTCAATGGGGTGGACATCTCCTTCTTCTAAATACTTCTTTGGCTTCTATGACTCCACACTCCCCTGGTCTTTGCTCTGTCTCATTGGCTGCCGCTTCTCTTTGTCCTACACTGACGTTCCTCTTGTACTGAATTTCTAAATGTTGATTTGTTCCAAGGCTTGGTCCTAGGTCCTCTACTCTTATTTATTCTATCTCTTTCTATATTTGTTCAACCCTCAATCAATTTTATTCAGTCTACCAGATGCCAGACGCTGCTCTAGGCACTGGAAATAAAGCAATGAATCAACAGAGTTCCTACTTTATAAAGCATACTTTCTGGTGGGAGAGCAGGAAACAAACAACAACAAAATAAGGGTATAATAGAATGTCGAGTAGTGATAAGTGCTACGAAGAATGAAGCAATAGCAACAGTGATGTCTTTTAAGATAGGAGGGGCAGGGGAGGATACTCTAAGGAGGAGACATTTGCACCGAAGAAAACTGGAATGTGAGAGAGAGAAGTTAAGGATGATTCCAGGTTCCTGGCTTGCATAGAAGGAAGAATGATGTTGTCATTTACTGAAATAAGGAAGACTAGAGGAAGAAGAGATTTGGGAGGGGAAAATCAAGAATTCTGGCTTGATGTATTAAGGGGTCATTTGGACACAGTAAGTGGCTGTTTGTCTAGATTAAGTTTCTCTTGTGTATGATTCCTTCCTCAGGTCTTAGGGAGACCTTCCCTGACCGCTCTATCTCTGAGAGCATCCCACATGCCACTTCTCTCTCATCCTCCCTAGTTTACTGTCTTCATGACAGTCACCACAATCTGTAATAACCAAACTTAGCTATTGTTTGGCTACCCCCACTAAAACCAAGTCCTGTGAGATCAGGAATCTTGTCTTTTTCATAGCTGCGTCGCCTGGCCTTGGTATTGTGCCTGTCACAGAGAAAGGGCTCAACAAATCATTATTAAATGAGGGACCAAAGGGAACGTCAGTCCTCTGGAGAAGTCAGGACAAGTTGGTTCTTATCTGAGCTTAGCCAGTCCCTAGCTGTTCGATTTCAGGCAAGTCACCTCTGTGGTATGTTCTCAATTTCAGAAGTAATTTGATTAGATGATTTCTAAGGGATAATTTTTCCACCTGGAAATTACGTTTGAAATCCAGGATTTTTATTGACTTATTCTGACCAAATTTGTACCTCAAACCTCATTTCGGTAACAGCGCTGAGGGGTTTTTAATGCAGAATGAGTGCAAACTATTGCTTATTTGCCACAGGAATCCTGAAGGATTCTATATTCCCACTCCTGGCTCCCCTAAATCCTCAGTCTCAGGTAGCCATCCATTCTGCTAGCCTCCACTCCAGGACCAGGGAGAAACAATTGGAAAGAAAGGAGAAGTGAAGGAGTTCATTTTCTGGAACATTATGGAGCACCTATTCACCAGTACAGTTCAAGTCTTTTCAGGTAAGCTATCATATTTCACGTGTATTTAAAGGTTATTTGGATATTAAACCATATTTTTACAAAACCCTGTGAAGTAGGTATTAACAGCCCCCATTTCACTGATGTAGGAAATGAGGTTCAGGGACATGAACTGATCTTCCCTAATTCAGACAAGTGGCAGAAAAAAGATTGGACTCTAAGTCTCCCCCCACCCCCTCATTGTGCTTTCCACCACACCATAGATGCCTACCGTCAAGGGCAAACCTTCTTGGATACGATCAGTTTCCAGTGGACTCAGGTCTATTTGTTGAATCAACAGATGAAAATAAATTGGATTAATAAACCCTCTCTTAAAATCCAGTGTTCAAAAAGTTGACAGTTTCCCTTTCCATTCATCTAGGAAATCCTATTACAGAGGCATTAATTACTATGTAACTTAAATACATAGCTAGGTGGAAATAATGCCACAAAAATATCAATATGTTTACAGAGGCAGGAAGATTTGTCTGCTGAAACAGCAAGATTTCCCAGGGCTCCTTCTGGAGAAGGAAGAAGGGGATGCCAGGGTTATCTATTCCCTACATGACCATCCTTTGAAAGATCCTTCACTCCCTTTGTTTTACTTTTCCTTATAATTTTTTTTAAGACTCCACTTTCAAAAGAATCCTGTTTTCATAATGAGAAAGAAATTCTTTTCCCACCAAGTTATCCTTATTACAGAATGTCCGGCTCTGATGTGTGTGCATTAATGAGGATATGAACCTATGCCACATCAAATATGTAAAGTTGCATATGCGAATCTTAGCATTGGGCAGGATTCTGAAGGACTAACTTAAAAAATAATAAGCCTTTAGCGTTGACGTAAAGCAGGGAGGATAATCAAGGCAGATTGGGTGTAGTTCCTTTTTCTCCCTTCCATCCACAAGCCAACCCTTTTTGCCTTTGAATGTAAAAAAAATGGTCTGGAAAAACAGGATTGGATGTTGGGAATAGAGAACTTCATTTTTTTCCTTCACTACCAGTAATGGCAAAAACAGACATCTAAAAACTAAACTTTCAATAAAGCAAGATCATAAATAGAAAAATGAATAAATAGCATTTATTTTGTACGGAGCGGCTGTCCGTGTCCGAGTTCCCAGCGGGCGGAGAGCGCCCCGAGGGGACAGACGGCCCGAGGCCCGGGCGCCCTCAGGGGAGCAGCAGGGAGCCCAGCAGCAGCTCGCCCTGGCCCAGCAGGCGGCCCCGCTCCCGGCCGCGGCCCCGCTTCTCCGCCTTGACGCGCACGGCCAGGCGGCGCACCTGGTCCTCCGAGAGCCCGTCCAGGCACACGTCCTGGTCGAAGGCGGCCTTGCGGCTCGGCCGCACCACGGCGCTGCGCTGCGGCCGCGTCTTGCCCGGCGGCCGCAGGACGAAGCTGACGCGGCAGCCGACGGCGCGGGGCTCGGCGGTTCCCGCGGCCAGGCCCTGGGCGCCCAGCAGCCGGACGCGGAGCCGCCCGCTGGCCCGACTGTACTGGGCGGCCAGGCGCAGGGCCCCCCCGGCGCCGCCCAGGGCCACGGTGCCCTCGGCCTCCAGGCACTCGGGCCCCGGGTCGGAGGCAGGCGGCGGCGGCGGGGACGCGGAAGGGGCCCGGGCCGGGGGCCGCGAGCCGGCGCCGCGCTGCTCGTCCTCGTCCCGACTGGACGCGCAACGGGCGCGCGCCAGGCCGCGGCTCCTGCGGGCCCGCAGCGCGCGGCTCAGCAGTCCTTCGGGGGCGCGCAGGAGGCGGTGGGCGCCGGGCGGCGGGGCGGGCGCGTCCGGGATCGGGCGGGGGCCGGCGGGGAGCGCGGGGGCGGGGGCGGGGGCTGCGCCCGGGGGCAGGAGAGGGGCGGCCCCGGGGCTCCCGAGGAAGAGCGACTCCTTGCGGCGAGTGTGCGGGCTCTCGAGCAGCGCGCAGAAACCGTAGGCGGTGCGCGCGCGCGGCAGGTGCGGCAGCGAGAGCGCGGCCTGCGAGCGCGGGTCCCAGTCCGTGTGCCCGGCGGCATCGTCTGCTCCTCGGGGCCACAGGTCCGGCTCGGCGGCGCAGCGCTGGGGCAGAGCCGCGGCCGGAGGCGGAGATTCGGGTACGCAGGGCGCGGGCAGCCGCGGCGGGATGCAGAACTCGGGGATGCGGGCCGGGGTGAGCACGTTGGTGAAAGCGGGCTCCGGAGCGGAGGCGCGCAGTTTCCCGAGGAGCCGCATCCTCCGAGGCTAGGGCTGGGAGCAGTGGCAAGAAGTGCTCCTGCGGGGGAGAGAAGTTGGCGAGTGTGGGCACCTGGGGCCCCGCGGGAAGTGGCTGGACCGCTCCCCGGGGCCCTCCGAGGGTACCAAAGGGCCTACGATCCCTGGCCAATCCACGCCGAGCTCTCCCGCACCCACAGACCTGCCCGCCTTCCATTCATCGGTAGTAAATAAACAAATCGAAATCAGACCTTTCCTTCCTTCTCCAGTCACTCTGGGTCATGAATTTCAAGTTCAGTGCCGGCTGCCTCCCGGTCCCGGATGGGGCGCCAGCTTCAGCACTCTGGCTGGGACAGTGGCGCCCCTGCCTTATACTGGCAGCCTGAGTCCCGCCCAGCCGGCCGGGAGCCCAACCCCTGGAGGCACTGGACAGCCCGCCTTCCAAGCCAACCCTGCTCGCCCTGCTCGCCCTGCTCGCGGCGGCTGGGGGCCCTGCAGCGGGTGCTTGGGCGTGACCCTCTGGTCAGTCCTGGGACCCGCATCCGCTCGGCGTGCACGGAGCCCCTTACACAGGCGTGGAGAAAGTTGCAGGTGAAGAGAGGATGCCTGGTGGCCCTGCCCAGGGAGAACTGGTGGCGGAACATGCTGGTGGCCTCTTGGAGAAGATGAAACAGCGTGAGGAACCAGGAAGTTCCCTTTTGCTAGGAACTAAATCCTGTCATCCTGCACGTGACGGACATGCTCTAGGTGCTTCTATTTTACTGCCTCCACGCACCCGCCATGTGTAGATCAATACGGTTTCCATGATACTCGTGTACTTATTACCAGTCTCTCTCTGCTGGTTGGTGGCCTCCTTAATAGCCTGCTCAGTCAATGCCGTAAATACTGATGAATTGGGTGGATTAGGCAAACATTTCTGAATGACTGCAGCCTGTCATCTTTTGTCACAAAAGGTGGGGCCTTTGGCTCATACTCGAAAAATAACACTTGATATTCCCAAAGCTACCCCTTTTCTCTCTGCTGCAGCAGGGAGGGACCAGTTAGAAAGCCCCTTACAGAAAATCTATGTTGCCTCTTTCCACGCCTCCCATCCCCCCCAACCTTCGTTTTCTAATATGAGAAAAAACTGGAAGCCCAGAGGGACTTGAGGAAATTCCTTAAAGGTTAAATAAAGCCAGTTAATGGCAGAACCTGGAATTAGCAACTTCCTGTTTATTTGGCTTTGCATGTGATGCTTCCTGCTATCTGAAATGCCCTTCCTCAGCTTTTTCACTCTGTAGGAACTCCTGTTTATTTCCCACAATTTAGCCAGACAGCATCCCCTTCAGGACTCTTTACCCAACTCCCCCTCTACAGTTCATCAGTCCTTCCTTATTCCCTCCACACACCTTTTAATACCACCATTGCTGCATTTAGCATGCTGCTTTGGAATTTGGGGTTTACAGATTTGTCTCCCCCAGTAGACTATGAGTTGAGGGCAAAGACTGGGACAACTCATTCAGGGTGTTTGGGGGACCTCTTGAATGTAGCTAAAATAAAATGGGTGCTATGATTCAGAATCTTAGTCTGCCTCCATCCCAGTTGCCCTATACAAGGGACAAACCTAGCTGTCTTATTAATCTTTTATCCAATTCCAGCACCCAGAATACAATGCCAGGAAAATAGTAAGTGCTCAGTAAATATTTGAGTGAATCGTATTGTGTGGAATTGAGCTTGATCTACGATCCAGGTCTTATGACTGTCAGGTGCTTTTAACCACATAACCCTCTAACCGCATTATTCAATTTCTCACGGGCAAACCAGTGATGTGGACATTGCTTTTCAGATGAGAAACTGAGGCTTAGGTTGAGAGACTTGTCTAGGGTCGTTCAAACTATGAATCACATGCTGTTCCCTAAGTCCCAGCTTTTTGCTAATTTCTTCCTTCTCTTTTTTATTCACTCAGTTCAAGATAATTTGCTAAGTCTGTTGTGTGTCAGGCATTGTGTGTGTGTGTGTGTGTGTGTGTGTGTGTGTGTGTGTGTGTGGTGTGGCTTGTATTGCACTTTATACCCAGAATGTTAATTCTTAAAGCAACTCAGTCTACTGTTAAGTATTTTCCACTATCCTTGCTTTGGAATAAATACCATTATTTCCAAATCCTTAGAGGTAAGGAGAGTGAAAGTTTCCCCTTGGTAGTAATTTATATTTTCTTTCTTAATTGATTGCTGTTCTCCTTTAGTATATGCTTTTTTGATGGGACAAGCATGAATCATGCAACCAGGGAGCAGTAACCATTCCTGCCAAAGCCAACTTGCAGGCAGAGGAGTCCCTGGGGTCTCTGAGTGCATCAATTCCTCTGATTCTTCAGGCCAATCAGCAAATTAGTGGGCAAATGGTCTTCTCTCAAGGAGAGCACACCAGCATTATGGCTTGCCAATGTGCCAGCTCACTTCAAATCAGACCCCAATGAAAATGGCTCTTCCGCAGGCCTTCATGACAGGAACACGTGAACCTCTCGTCAGTGGTAAATGCCACCAAAAGCAGGATGTGGGATTTGAGTCATTATGCTGCCAGCAATTCATGTTCATAGGACCACATAAGCAGGGCTGGAAATCCAGTCTCCATGGAGAGCGTTTTCCAAAACCACTAGTTTTCCATGAATCAATATTCTACAGGAGAGACAGTAGGATACAGGGAAATTAAATTACTTACCCAAGAATACACTCCAGTCATTCATTCATTTAAGCCCATAGCTGCAGGCCGTATCCACAGTTAGAGGCCTGATTTTCTTCCTGATTCTGAAATCACACTGGGAAAAAGTGAAAAACAACGCCTCAGTAGAAACTCTGATCACTCCAGTTGTTTCATTGTTTTGTGCCTTATGACCATATAATGTCCACCATCATCTTGTATTCAAAGCTTTGAAATTGTTATTTCAAAGAAACTATCCCAATGATAATGTTTACTGAATGCTCACTATATACTGGGTCTTATTTAATCCCTAAACAACCCTCTAAAGGAGGTAAGGATGTAGAAACTATGGCTCATAGAAGAGAAACAACTTGTCCAGAGGCTCACAGCCATGAAAAGCAAGGTTGGGAGTCAAATCCATATCCATCTAGCTCATTCTGCTATGTGCTTATAACCACTTCCCTAGAGTGCCTCCCTCAGAGCTATTTTTCCTGAATCCATGACCTCTCTGGGTGGTTAGATAAAAGAAAAAGAGAGCCTTATTCCAAGGCCTTGGGTTGAAACTATACAACTATTGTTTATACCAGCGCCTAAGAGCTTAACACATGCCATTGTCATAAGCAGGAAATCACTAGTTTTGCACAGTAGTGCTGTATCATCTGTAAACAGAATCCTTATCCTCCCCAGAAGTGTATTCACTCTCTTTATTTATACCCTACCTTTTTTCCAAAACAGGATTTGAGGGGATTTATGTAACAAAGACCCAGGGAACTGACCGATTAGAGCCTGATGGTAAAAATGGAAAAGACATGCAATTGACTGAGTAAGGAAGCGTGAATGAGGTCCCAAATTGACGTGTACCAACACCCGTAACGCTAGAATGGGATGGACAAGATGTGAAGGCAGTGAAAGAGACTGCAGTGGGAAGGCTTGGGGGCGGACCCTCACAGTCCACCAGCCTTGGAAAACCAGAAGAACCAGTCTGAATGTCCAGTGGTATGGGAATGGCCACGTCTCCTTCACAGAAAAAAATACAGTCATGGAAAACCATCATCAAGAAGACTGTAGCAACACAGAAACGTATTTCTGTTGGAGTGTTCGATGAAGTTAACAATATGCAAGACTATCTATCCCTTAACATCACAGTTGGATAAAGGTGTGGTTTCCTAAAGCCCAGAACTAGTTGGGAATATAAAACATTGACACAATTTCTTTTTTGTGGACATTGAAGTTTTTATCAATTTATGCCCTGGTTCATTGAAAGTTAGTTTGAGCAAGCCTACAAATATATGCGTGACGTGAGGATAAAATGAAAAAGAAGTGCGTGAAGTAACTGACACAGAGAGAAAATAAGGGTACGGATGATATGATAAAATCGGAAACGAAGTTATAATGGAAACTATGTAGTGAAATTTTTTCTTTGTAGCTGCCACAGCACTAGAGCATGAGCCCAGGATCTGGTGTCACCAGAGCGGACTTTGAACTCTAGTGCTGCAGTTTCCTTTTTCTGTGTCCTGGAACAAGTCATTGCACCTCCAATATGACTTGTTCTTATCTATTAGATGGGAAAGATGAACATTGTTTCCTGAAGACAGAATGGGAACTTGCTCATGAACGTACTTTGTAAGTCATAAACTGCCTCAATCTTTTACTTGCTGTTCCCTGCAAGCTTCCCTGTTTCCTGTTCTTTTCATGTCTCCCCCCGCCGCCACTGCAAGATTCCTAATCATTTTTCTGGAACTCTGTTCACACATCACGTCGTCCTGAAAGCCCTCTAGGACCGCCGAGGTTTGGTCATGGGCCCCTTTTCTGTGATCTTCCTTCAGAGCGAAGGGAAGGCATGGCAGTGAATTTTGGAGCCTCTGAAACTTGGGTTCACAATCCCATTCTGCCACTTTCCACATGTGTGACCTTGAACAAGTGAGTAAAACCCTCTGAATCCAATTTTATGTATTAATCTTATCTTACTTCCATTTTGGGAGGATTAGAGATAGGACATAGAAGGCACAAAGGACATAATAGGGCTCAGTAGATTTTGGTTATTATTACTGAAATAATTTCCTTGGATTAAATTTCCCATGTAAAACTTTCAAAATTTCTTAGTTTGCTAAAACATATTAAGTCCATGTTTACATTTGAAAGCTTTCGAAGACATCTAATGAAAAACATATGTAACAACTTAAAACAATTCTTGGTCCACACTGAAATAATTGCAGAATATTTAATATTATTCCCGCTAAATGTTTATCAAGCTAACAAATGAAAATCAAGGTTAATTTTATCAATTTCCTTTTTTTTTTTTCCTGAGGAGTGTCTAGATTCTTCTTATTGTTTGATTCTCTCTACAGATAACTGTCTAGACTTGTGGTTGGTTACCTTTTAAGACTCTTCAGCTCATCGGGCTTTCTCTCCTTTCATGTTAGAGATTAGTCTCCTGTATGTACACATTAGATACTCAATGTGCGCAGTACTTCTAGTCATTTTTACAAATATCGTAGTTGTTTACTCTTCATAACAATCATGTCAATCTAATATTCATTTTACAGATGAGGACATGGAGACTCAGTTGTTTCCTTCGAGATACTAACACTGGACTGAGTCATTACTCAACCCCTGGTCTTGACTCCGTAACTTCTGTTCTTTTCCCAAAACAATGTTTTCCGTTGCTTGTGACCAGGGTTTTATAAAATAAGCCGGAAAATTTCTTAGTGAAAGCAGCTTGCATACAAGCTGTCATGAGGAAGTGAGAAGTAACTCAAGAGTTTTAAGCAAATTTGCATGTATCTCCTTCGGGCTATTCTCCTCTGCTTTTGCCCACCTTGAAGTGCTGTTGTTCCCAGAGTTTCTTCTGCAGTCCCCCTTCTGCTTTATCCCCAGGGATTCAATTTAATCTCTTTGTGCGTGCCTCTCGGGGCTGCCACGCTCAGTGTCCCCCACCCGCAATCGGCCTGCCCTCCCCACTCCTCCCCAGAGCTAAGAAGCAAACCTGATCATGTCACTCCCTGATTTCCAGCCTTCTGTGTTGCCTCACTGCCTTTAAGATGAAGCCCCAAGTGCTCTGCCTGGAGTACAAGAGTCCCCACCCTCTGGCCTCTCCCAACCACAATCTCCAGCCTTGTCTCCAGCTATTCCCACCACGCCTGTGACTTCAGTCCCTGTACGTGCTGTTCCCTGAAAGCGCATATTCGCTCACCTCAGATCTTTGTTCATGCTGTTCTACCTGACGAGCCCAGCTACCATCTGCCTCCAGAAGCCCTCTTCATTCCTTCACCTCCTCCTGAAAGCCTTCCCTGACCTCCCCAGGTTGGGCCATGCCGTCCGCTATGATAGCGCTTCTCCTGTGGTATTCAGGATGTTTGCTTGCCTGTCTGTTTCTCCCGCAGAGAGTCTCCTTCTCTTCGAAGGAGACGATTTCACCCCCATACCACAGGCGCCGCACAGGACTGGCACGTGGCTGGTCAGAGTTTGCTGAAATTAGGCACAGTCTCGCACTGCTACTTGGTGTTTTTCTGTGTGCTCATGTCGTCTTCTCAAATAGAGGTTTAAGTTCATTTGAGGTGAAGAATCACTTTTTATATCTATTCTCTTCCCCTTTTGAGAGTTCACCCTAATTGTTCATATTTTTGCCTCAAAAGGAACCAGGTGAGAAACTAGTATTAACTTTTCTTTTCCACTCTAAGGAAGTTAGTACATTAATTCCTATGATGCTTGTCTTAAAAGAACTGTTATTGCTTAACTCAAGTTATGTACACTGTCGTTAATGTTATTTGAATCTCCTTAGGTCAAATAGTCTTTTAAAAATTCAACCATGTAGGTGCATTTACATTACGCAAGTGATTTATTATGGTAACTGATTAAATCAAGTAGTTGATGTGACTTATTAAATTGATGAACACAGCAGTTAACATGTAGCCACTTACACCTTTCTCACGGGCTGTCTAGAAAACAAACTTCCCGTCTTGATCCCCAACCAACTCCTTCATTCTAGTTGATCACTGATTTATTAGTCTTTTCTCTATGAGCAGTAACCAAATTTTTAAGTATTCCATTCTCTTCCCATCACTAACTACAAGATTGACCAAAATCAACATCCTTGTTGAACATTTACTTTTCTTTTACAGTCCACAAGATCTAGACCCCATTTGCACGTTCTTCGATTTTTCCTTTTTAGGTCTTTTTTAAAAAAAATTATGTGACATTTGATGAATGCAAAAAAGCCCTCAAAACATAGTACAGCGAACACTTGTTTATCCACCAACCAGCTTAAGAAATAAGCTATTTTCAAAACAGTTGAAACCCCCTATAATCCTTCTCAATCCCCCTTTTGTCTCTTTGCTGTCCCAGAGCTAAGTATTATCCAAATGTGGGGCTTATTGTTGTCTTTCTCCAAATATTACTTTTATGCCGTATGTATATATCCCTACAAATTGTTTATTTTGTTTTTTGAACTTTATAAAAACGGTAAGACTACAAATATTCCTCTGAAGTTTTTCCTTATTCTATATTCTGTTTTTAAGATTCATTTACATATCTGTGTACAGCTGTAGCTCATTCATTTCACTGCCAGAGAGAATTCCACTGTACGAATGTACTTTATTTCTCTTGCCCATGAACGTTGGGATTGTCTCCAGTGTTTCCAGTGCTGGTATGATCATCTGTATACATGTCTTCCCAGCCACCTGTACACAGATTTTCTTGAGTACATCTCCAGGAATAGAATAGCTGGTAATAGGGTATTTGCATGTTCAGTTTTAATGCAAGTCGCTTTTCTCATCAGCAGTCGGTCACATTTTCTGCTGTTCCACATCCTCAACTACATTTGTATTATCAGCTCTTAAAAGATTGCTAATATGGTGAGTGTTGTGGGCTAAACTGTGTCCTCCCCAAAATTCATATGTGAAGTCCCAACCCTCAGTACCTAAGAATGTGACCGCATTTGGAGTTAGGGTCTTTAAAGAGGTAGTTATGGTTCAATGAGGTCATTAAGGTGGGCCCTAATCTGATAGGACTGGTGTCCTTATAAGAAGAGATTAGGACACAGGCAGGCACAGGGGAGGACCGTGAAAAGACATGGGGAGAAGACAGTCATCTGCAAGCCCAGGAGAAGGACCCTCAGAAAAAATCAACGGTGCCCACACCTGGATGTTGGACTTCTAGTCTCCAGAGCCATGCAGAGCTAAAGCTCTGTCACTACAATGTACACCTGAAACTGATATTACACTGTACGTTAACTGAAATTTAAATAAAAACAAAAAATAAGAAGTCTCTGTTGTTTGAGCCAGCTAGTCCGTGGTGCTTTGTTATGGCAGCCCTAGCAAACCAATGCAACGAAGTTAAAAATCATAGTTTTTTTTTTTTTTAAAGATTTTATTTATTTATTTGACAGGGAGAGACACAGCGAGAGAGGGAACACAAGCAGGGGGAGTGGGAGAGGGAGAAGCAGGCTCCCCGCCCGATGCGGGGCTTGATCCCAGGACTCCGGGATCATGACCTGAGCCGAAGGCAGACGCTTAACGACTGAGCCACCCAGGCGCCCCAAAAATCATAGTTTTAATTTGTATTTCTCTCGTTTACAATTGAGGTTGAGCAATCTTCCATATGTTAATTAGCCATTCGGATTTCCTCTATAAAATTCTTTTTTTTAAGATTTTATTTATTTGAGAGAGAGGGAGCAAGCACAAGCAGAATGGGGGCAGTACAGAAGGAAAGGGAGAAGCAGACTCTGCATTGAGCAGGGAGCCCAATGCGGGGCTCAATCCCAGGACCCCAAGATCATGATCTGAGCTGAAAGCAGACACTTAACCAAGTCACCCAGGCACCCCTATAAAATTCTTTTTAAAAAGTCTTTCACTTTGTATATTTTTATAGTGCTGTTTCCTTCTCTTACACATATGTACACACATTGGACACTTCTTTTTTGGTCATTTTTAAGTGCTGTAAATACCTCCCTGTGACTTGCTTTTCATACTTTTATGATGTCTTTTGAGAAGTAGGGAGTTTTAAAACTTTAACGTAATGAGATGTATCAATTTTTTCCTTCATAATTTTGCTTAAGAGATAATTCCCTGCCCTTAGGTCATAGAAATATTTTTCTCTATTTTCTTCTGATGTTTTAAAAGTTTTGCTTATTCATATTTAGGCTGTTAATCCACCAATGGGCAGAATTTTCAGCCAGTGTTCCCTAAAGGTGAGTAGGGCTTTCTTAGGAGGTGATGTGCTCCCCATCTTTGGGGGTATTCAAATAGTCTGGACAATCATGCGGTAGAGATCTTATAAGGAGGATTCCAGGATCATGTTGATTTATAAACCATATTGACTGGTCATGGATCTGAGTACAACAGGCATTTTTGCCTAAAGATAATTAACATTTCAAATATAGTCTCAGAGTACTTGGTTATCCTATCTTGGCTACACTTCACCTACTGACTCTTATTTGAAAGCCACAGCCTACTCTACCAAGTCGTTTAAGGTTATGGACAACTTAGCAAATGCTATGAATGCACAGACTTTGGTAACTGTAAAGAATTAGATGTAAACAGCCTGTGGTTTCCTCCCTTGCAATATGACTCTGCTCTATTTTCCTGGTGGACACCCAGGACTGAATGTGGCTCATTTTGATTTTTCGCATTAGTCACAGACTGTCTGGGTCCATCTCCATCACCCTCTGGCTATGTGAGCCTGGGCAAGTTTCTTAATTTATGTAAGCCTCAGTTTTGTCATCTATAAAAGGGGGTTAAAAGTTGTAACTACATCCTAGGGTTATGCTGATTAGTAATCCATGTAAAAGCCATTATGAGACAGTATCTGGCATCTACTCAGTAAACCTTATCTATTTTATGGTAGTAGTAATAGTACTACTAGTAGTAGTAGTAGTAGTAGTACTACTACTACTAGTAGTAATAGTACTACTACTACTAGTAGTAATAGTAATAGTAGTAGTAGTAATAGTGGTAGTAGTAGTAGTAGTACTAGTAGTAGTAATAGTACTACTACTACTACTACTAGTAGTAATAGTACTAGTAGTAGTAGTAGTAATAGTGGTAGTAGTAGTAGTAATAGTGGTAGTAGTAGTAGTAGTAGTAGTAGTAAAGGTAACAGTTGTATTTTGTTACTATACTCTTTGTTCTTATATCAGGTTAAATTTTTCAGGCACAAATGAGAACTTAGAAAGGAACTAAAGGAGGAAAAACAACTCATTTTGGTGGGTACCAATTCTGACCCAAGCCCTTTGCAAAAAATTCCTTATCTGACCTATCATCAATCTTGCAAGGTTCCAATGACCTAGCTTTTAAAGATAAATCCTGGCTGAGAGAGTTTAAATAACTCCTCCTAAAATTACTTGGTCTGTAACCACAGAGCTAGAATCTAAATGCTGTTATCTGATACAAAACCCTAAAATCTGTTTGTGATGTTAACACTGTCTTCAGAAATCACTTGAGGCCCAAACAAATTGGTGGACCTGCCCCCAAAGCCCAGGCTGCCAACCTTAGTAGCTTTGAGAAGTCAGTGCAGAGCCTCCTCAGAGTTTCTTCAGGACCTTGCACAGTGTTTTGACAGACCTACAAGGGAGTCCAGAGCTGGGACAAGCACACTGGCCTGCATCTCAGAGTGCTTGGGGCTCCAGGCCTATCTCTTACTGTTTATAAGTTGGCCCCTGGGTAAGCCACTTAACCTCCCCAGATCTTGTTTTCTCCACATGAAACAGGACACTCAGTGATACCAGGGAATCTTCAAATTCCTTGGCAGGGCTTCATTCTCAGAATCTAAAAATTCTACAAAGCAGCTACATAAGGTCCTACAAGGAAGACCCTCCCGGGCCCCAGCCAAATCCGGAGAGTGACTTCACAGCTCCCCAGCTACTCTGTTAGCTTTTCTTTCAGCCTCACTAAGCTAGAAATGGACCTCTTAGCTCCCAAATCATACCCATGGGTTCCTGTAAGGGAGAACCCTCCCTTGCCTCTTCCTCATTCTGGTCGTTGGAGTTCCTAATCTTGCACCGCAGCACTCCAGGTCTGCCTCGTCATCTTGTGGTGTTCCCCTGTCCTGTGTCCGTGTCTCCCTGTCTTTCCTCCTCATATAAGGACACCAGTCCTATTGGATAAAGGGCACACCCTACTCCAGTAAGACCTCATCTGAACTCATTAAAACTGCAAAGATTTTATTTTCAAATATAGTCACCTTCTGAGGCATCAGAGGTTAGGTCTTCAACACCGCTTTTGGGGGAGGGCCACAACTGAATCCACAATGGTGGCTAACTTATACTCTGTCTGATCCATCGTCAGCAATGCCCCCCGCAACCCAACATAATATAGGGAAGAGGGGGCAATTTCAGAACCTAAGCCAGGAAAAAAGTTAGGAATCCTCATAAAAATTGAGTCACCCATCCCCAGCTCAGGAATCAGAGGTCACTTCTCCACCTTTGCTTCTTGAGTGGAGCGATTTACAATTGTTTCCTCTCCTAGGGAAACATTAAAGTTAGCCAGCTCAGCTAGGGCTCTGCCACTTTCCTGAGGCTGCTCCAGATTGGCGGACCGCCAGCAGTGGCTGCTGAAGAGATAAAATCCCCTCCTCATGAATAGGGAAACTGCTGAATAAAGCCTTTAATGTCAAGAGAGGAAATAGGTTGTAAAACTATTTTTCCTCCTCCATAATGAGAAGGGCATGTGTGGCCACACAGGGGTCTGTAGACCCATATCAGTACCGAGAGGAGCCCTGAGGGTCCACAGTCAGCACACGGTGAGGGGCCCCATGAGGAGAATGGCCTGCCTTGGAGAGGCCTGCTAAGGCCTGAGCAGAGACCCACCCACCTCCCCATCAACTGTGTCTCACACCCGGGATGCCCAAATGGTGGGGTAAGAGTCATAGGAAATGACAAACACAGAACACTTCTTGTTGACTTCCTCAAGGGAGAGCTCCAAGACAGATTTGATTCAACTTAGAAAGGAAATGTTAGCTATCTAGCGACATAAGTATTGTGGAGAAACCTGTAACAATTACAATTAGAACTCATGTTATTTAACTTGTATTATCTCTGTAAGACATACTATGCACATAAACTCTGTCAAGCCAAAAATGTGAACTTTTAAGTGCCTGCCGCAGATTGGGTTCCCAGGGAAGTAGACCCTGAGCTAGCGATGCACACGAAGGAAGGTTATTGGAAGGTCCTTGTGGGAGATTCACCAGTGGGGGTGAAGAGAGGAAAGCAGAGTTGAGTAGGGGGAGCAGAGCTGTTGTGTGGTCCCAACACAGGCCTCAGCATGGGTCACGCAGAGCTCTGGAACCAGAAGAGCCCTGAAGGGTTGTCCCAAACTGGGGGTAAGGGGGCAGGCAATTATAGGCCCCCCATCAACCAATCATTGGATGAAAACTCCCCCGGGGGAAAGGGCCGTGACCTTGATCATGGTGGGTCCCTTTAGCTAAGGAGGTCTCTGGAGAGGAATTTATCTGTGACTTGTGGGCTGCGAAGGGAATGAGTGCCTAGGAACTGAAGGCAGGGGGGGTGGGGGTCAGGATAGCACTCCACAGCCTCCACTGTGACAGTGTTCTCACTCCAGAGTGACACGGGATGATGCTCCAAGCAGGGTCTGGCCACTCAGCACCAGCCGGCATCCTCTGCTCCATTAGCAGAAACATCTAATCCCAAAGATTCCCCTGTTTGACATAAGGCACCGATCCCTCATTTAATCACAAAGGCACTCATGCCCCGCCCCCAACAGGAGACAAGTGAGCATCACACTGTGGGGCTGTTAGGGTGCATCCAGGTAACAACCAGTGCCCTTCTAGTGACAGGTTCTTGGGTACCTGTGGGCAACAGCACAGTGGTTAAATAAACTGAGGCCCGTCCACAGGGTAGATCATTAAAATGGAAGTTGTAGAAGACTGTAAGAGAATAAAACACCATGCACTGTATGATCCCATTTCCGGGAAAAGACAAGACATATGGAAAGAGTCTAGAATAATGGCCATGAAAACCGAGTAATGGGATTATAGATTATTCTAATCTTTCTCCTTTTACTTAAATATATTTTCTGGATCAATCCAATACGTTACTTTTGTAATAGGGAAAAAATTAGTTTTTCTCTAAAGATTATAGAGGATTTTTTTTTCATAAGATACACCTCGTAAGAAGTAGGCCTGTGGTTACGTTAACCAGGTATTGATTTGCTTAACCCCCAGGGCCAGAAATCAGAAGAGGGACTTTAAATAGAGTTTGTAGGTTAACAATGGCCACTTCAGAGCCTGGGAGATTTAAGAAAGAACAAGTTTGGATAAAAGGAGGTTTGAAATACCTCCCCAAAGTAAAAGCAATATCACAAAGTAATGACCATGCAGGATACCTGCTAAGCTTACGGTTTTGCTTGGTGCTTTCATAGGACAACCACTGAAAATACAGTCAGCGGACAAATGAGCACCCCAGATGAACTCTGAGTGCTGCGAGGCAAAATGCACCCCACACTACTTATGCACATGTCAATCTATATCATTGAAATCTATCAACCCAGGGCAAGTTAAGGAAACACAGCCTTGTTGTAGAAAGCCATTAACATCTTCCTCTGGGAAAAGCCCTTAGGCCTGTCACAGGCACGCACAGGAGGTGCCCCATTGCACCTACACGCTAGCTGGTGACTTCGGCTCAACTGAGCATTTGTCAGGATTCTGACCTGAAAAATTCTGACAAATTCTTTCCCAAGAAAGAAAATCAGTGACTTTGGGAAAGCACCTACAAGGAGGAATGGTTTACTCTTAAGTGACATACATAGTTTTGTCTTCGGTGTTTGTTTCTTAAATTGTTTCTTAAATTTTAATGCTGATCAGTGTCCAAAATTAAGATGCAATCAATGGTTGCTCCAACCTGAGTTGTGTGTATGGAAAAGCACAAACTGGCTTACAGTTCATGCAAATCAATCTAAATCTTCATACCCTTTTTTTGTATTGGGTAACGTATACAGAACTTCAGAAAACACTAACTACATCTCAGTTACCATTTTGTCTTCTCAAGCTGTGAGGTATTTTTTCTATCAGCAGTTAACAGAGTGAAACTTGGGCTTCAAGTGTGTCTCAAATCCCTGTCGGTAACAACTGTTTGTTAGGCAGATTGTGCCCCAAATCTCCTCATTTCCAGGCTTCAGAGATTCCTCCTCATGGAGTGCTCTCTGCTGTGCTCACGATGAGCTGTAATTAGCACCATGCTTCTCAAACTACCCTCTCTGGAACTGTGAAGTCATGTACGTTTTTCCGAAGTTTTAGGAGAAAACTTTTTGCATTTAATAGGACATACAAAACATAAAATGTAGATGGTTTTTTGAGAGGAAGTATGAAGCTCCAAGAAATTTCAACTCCCACCAGATCTCCAAATTTTTAGTGGTACAAGCTAGCAATCCTTTAGTATTTCTGAAGTCTCCATAGGAAGTCCAAGAAGCCCTGACCAAGAATAAGAATCTAGGAGCAGATGGTCACCGGCATTTGGGGGGAACAGAGCATAAGGTAAAGGGTAGTCCTGGGGGAACTACCTCCCGCAGACAAATGTTATTTATGTTATCATCTTCCTTGGTCTTAGACAGATTTCAACAATTTAGTTCATAACCTGCCACTAGGTCCTGTAATGCCAGAGAGGAGTCTCAGTTTCTGCTCTCAAAGAGCTCAGTTTAGGAACTAATAAATCAAGGCAGGAAGGCATGTGACAAGTCCAAAAAGAGTCCATTTTTTTCTGGGGAAAACAAACAGTACAGGACATAGTGGTATTCGATCTGAGCTTTTAGTGATCAAAGAATTCACCGGGTTCAACTGTGTGGCAGGCAGAGATGGAACGTGATTCTCATGGCTCTTACTACCGTCAGCAATGTGCACTCACTGAGACAACTTCAGTGCTCGGCCACCGACAGGAATCCTCACGGAGACGAAATCAACTGTCCCCACCATCGCAACAAGTGGGTCGCCTTTCCACCTCTGCTTCTGGTGTAGGGGATTCTTCAAATCTGTTTCTTTCCCTGGGGAAATGTGAAGGCTCACCAATAGGGCCAAGGCCCTGCTTCATCCCTGATTTGCAAAGAAAAACAGTTGTTGCTTAAGGAAATTATAAGGGCTCTGAAAAAAATTTTTCTTCCCCATAACAAACATTATGAATGACAAAACTTGGTTCAGCTCAGAGAAATTTTTTCTTAAAGTGCTAGATGGTCTCTGCAATCAGTGTTTCCCTTAAAAACAATTTCTTAAAAACAACTGGCCATGTCCCTGTGCCTTGTATTCTTAAAAGTTCCATGTGCTATTAAGGGGCTCTTTAAAAGAGCAATGGGCAAGGGAATAGGCTTCCCAGAGGGCCGTGGTCAAAGTTAGTCCACCAAGAAGGGAAAACCAAGATTATAAAAATTTGTTCTTTGCAGGAGGAGTAGGGAAGCTATCTTCCCCATGTTTTGCAAAACTTCCATGTCACTTCTAAGTTCTAGAACTAACATTTTGAAATTACCCTGAACTTAATTTTCTGGCTTACCCCACCCTTAAAAAGATAACAGATAAACAGCAAAACTTTAATTCATGAAGATTATAACAGAAGTACTACATTTTATACTCTTTCCCAAACATTTCCAATTTTATAATTATATCCCTCTCATTACACCAAAGAGAAGTTTAATAACCATGTGTTCTTGAACAAATAATATAACCACAGTACCTCACTTTCAACATTGGTAATAACTGGGGTAAGAATACTTAGTGCCAGGTTGTTTGAGGGCTAAAGGCATAAAAGCATATAAATTATTTAGAATCCTATTGCCTGAGACATGGAAAGGGTAAGTAAGTAAATAGGAGCTAGTGTTAGGTGAGGGAGAAATATTGACATAGTAATGTATGTGATGGGGTAAGAGGTTTCTTTTCAGTGATAACTCAGGTGCTTTAGCAAAGTGGAAAGCCTTTCTTTCATTATAGAAGTGCAATCAGACATTTGTCTTAAGTCATAAAGAATCCCCTTTTCCACTATGTGTGATTAGATGACAGAGACCTAACAAGACTTTAAAGATAAACTGTCCATGTTGAAGAAAAGATGGATTCTGGATCTATTGGGGTAGCTGGGATTTCCATTTCTACTCATATTTCGCATCCCTGAGGCCAAGCATCTTGGAAAGGAGAAAGCATCATGGCTGCATGGGGAGGCTATGTACCGAGCCCATAATTACTGAGAACAGCGGCGAAGTAAGTTCACTGTAGCCAGGCCAGCCCAGGCCGAATGAAGCCACTGGGGCAGTAGCCTGAACTTGACATTGCTGGGCCTAAACAGAGGCATTTTTAGAGCAAACCAATGGACTAAAGAACAAACCTACCCACATTCCCCTGACCCTTTTCTTGGAATTAAGACTTGGGGTCCTGGTACAGTTTATAACCAGGGAAGGAAGCTCCAGTAATTCCCGTAAGAACATTTCTTGCTGCCTTTTACAAGTGAGGGCTCCAAATGACACTTTCACACTCCAACTAGTATGCTGTCTATTACATATAGAACTAAATATTATTCCATTTTTGTCGTCTTTGAAAGAGTTTCATACAAAAAAAAGCCTTGTCAGATCATAGGTCATCAAAAGTACACTTTATTATAATGCCCTAGGATCACTTTGAAGTATATAACACTGTGATACAGCCAATGCCTCAAGAAGGCTTGTGTGCATTTATGTTCGGTGCTAGGCATATAGTGACACCATTTCTTGCCTGAGTGGAAATGCGCAATTTCAAAGAAACCTCCACATGACCGAACCCATCTATCCCATATTTAGCCACAAAAACAATCTTGTCCTCCCCATTAAGAGAGAGCCAAATGCTATATCATGAGGCCCTTGCTCTCAAGTGTCTTTAGGTTGTGTTCATTCATTTTTTTACATAAAATTCCTCCTAGAATGGGACCCGTGGACAAGAGCAGACTTGTTAATGAGTTAAAGCACACTTATGGGATAGATCGTTAAAATCAATGTTGTAGAAGAGTGTGAGCTCAGAAAAATTTAAAAAGTTTGTAACACAGAATTGTACTAAGTTATCCTACTTCTAGAAAAAAAAATGTGCACATGGGCAAACGCTGTGAGAAAATCTACTAAAATACCAGCAAGTTGACTCTGGATGGTTGGATTACAGATGATTCTGATCGTTCTCTATTTGCTTATCTGTATTTTCTGGATTTGCCAAAATGAAGATGTATTACCTCTACAGTTGAACCCCTTCCCCCTCAAGAAATAGATAATTCTGCCAGGAGACAGAACTAAAGCAACTTTAAGTAGACAACAAACTTGAGTAATCAATAGATGAAGACATCAGATGACACTTTTAAGTGGAGTTAGTATATTTAAAATTGCCACTTCAGAGACTGGGTACTTGGGAAAGGACAAATCAGGGTAAAAGAAAAAGGCTTTCGAAACCCAGGAGGGTAGGAGTTCCCTGAAAGCTCAAGAAAAAATGAAAAGACTGTAGTCTGTTAACAATGTAGCTGTCCCTGGCTCCCTCACATGTCAAATGCTGGGCCCCTTGCCAGGCAGAAAGAGACCCACACTACTTAACTGGTATAATATATACAAGAAAGTAATACATTTGTGTAAAAGGGGAGAAACCAAGAACCATGAGCCGGTGGGCGGACTACATCAGGACCAACCCAGGGCTGCAAATGGGAACTAGCTGCAGGAGGAGCTCAGCTGCAAGAATCTGTGTGGGACTGAGCACTGGACAGATGCACCTCTGCCCACTCCCAAGGAAGAAAAGCAGTGTCCCTGGGGATGTGCACACTAGCAGGAATAAATTTGAGAGCTAATTTACAATGGATGACATGTTTTGATTTTGGTTATTTTACTTCTTAACCTTTAAAAGTAGTCAGTGTTGGGGAGCTCGGGTGGATCAGTCAGGTGTCTGCCTTTGGCTCAGGTCAGGATCCCAGGGTCCTGGGATCAAGCCCCACGTTGGACTCCTTGCTCAGTGGGGAGGAGTCTGCTCCTCCCTCGCCCTCTGCCCCCCACCCCACCTTGGGTGCTCCTGCTCTCTCTCAAATAAATAAAATCTTAAAAAAAAAAAAAGTAAAGTAATCAGTGTAATTATTAACATGCAGTCAGTGGTTATCCCAGAGGGTTCATTAGGAACAACCACAAACTGGTTAATATTGATCCAAATGAAGTAAAACTAGGGAAAGCTCTTTACTACCTCCAAATTTCAAATCTGTTTTCATGTCAGAGGGAAAGAAAAGGAAGGAAACTTTCCTAGTTCTTAGTCTCTAGTTTTATTACTTCTTGTCTCTCTCTCTCCCTTTCTCAAACATTCTGGACCCCCTCACTTCTTAAAAAGTGCTATAAATTTTCCAGTTCACTCGAAAGGATGTCAAATGGGACTTTTCAGTCTTATCTCACTTCCATCAGTCTTTATGGCAACTAGAAGACCTGAGGAAGAAGACCAGATGGTAGAGAGGAGGCTGAGAATGGACAAGTCCATGTACTAGAGAAATAGCACAGTTGAGTAAAGCGCAAGATTCTGGCCCCACCAATGTAGGAGTGTCTTAGATAAGTTACTGAACCGCATGTAATCCTTTCAGCAACTTGCTATGAGCAAGAACTTTTTGGTATCATTAGGCAAGGAGAGAAGCCCAAAGGATAAAACCCTTAGAACAACGTGGGGAACAGAATTACTGCTATATTAGTGTAGTTAAATGCACTTACGGGAGGGGTACTCAGCACCCAGACAATCAAGACCATACCTTGTCTGTTTCCAAAGAACCATGCCTCAGCCAGTGCTGCTTCTAAACCAAAGAGCCAAGTCTTCCAAATTCTGAGAAATCAAACATAGTAGCCATCAATTAATTTCCAGATTGACATCCTCAGTTGCTTCTTCGTATGACGCATTTTAATAATCACACTCTTATTTAAAAATTCCCAGTTTAGGGACTAGCAGTGCAAATGAAGAGAAGTTGCTACCCATAGCTTAATTTAATCTGAGCCAGATACCGTATATGAAAATGTAATCTTCCCTGCGAAGTATTTTATGACAATATTCCAAAATAGGGAGTTGGCAAAGTGTTTCTGGAAAAGAGCCAATTGTAGATAGTTGGAGCTTTGCTGGCTACATGTGTTTCTGTCCCTGCTGCTGCTGCGTCTTTTTGCAACTCTACAGCCAACTCTGTAATGATGTAAAAAATCATTTTTTAAAAGATTTTATTTATTTGACAGAGAGAGAGCACAAGTAGCTGGAGAGGAGGCAGAGAGAGAGGGAGAAGCAGGCTTCCCGCTGAGCAGGGAGCCCAACGCAGGGCTCAATCCCAGGACCCTGGGATCATGACCTGAGCCAAAGGCAGACACCTAACTGACTGAGCCACCCAGGTGCCCCTGTAAAAAATCATCTTTTTAGCTCAGGTGGCAAGGCCAAAAATTTTAAAGGTAAGCTAAGAATAGTTTCTTTTTTAAAGAAATGTTTTTAAAACAATAACAACAAAGAGTAAGTGGCAGACACTTTGGCCTACAAAGCTTAAAAGATTAACTGAAATATTTACTACAGAAAAAGTTTGCTGACCCCTATTCTAGAGAATCACAAGGTCAGAGTATTATTCTAAAAAATGTAGCCCTCCATTCCCATTTTATCAATTGTAAATCCCAATTGGCTCTAGTCCACAGAGCCAATTTGTTTTTTCAGAACAACCACAACAACACATAACCATCTCAGAGGATGCAGAAAAGGCCTTTGACATTTGACAAGACCAATTCCTGATTGAAAATTTTCAGCAAACTAGTTAAGAGAGCTTCTGTAATCTGATAAAAGACATCTAAACAATCTATACATCATACCATATTGAATTATTAAAGACTGAATGCATTCCTCCCAAGTTTAAAAAGAAGAAAAACATGTTCCCTCTCACCATTTATATACAGTACTGCACTGGAGGTTCCAACCAGTCCAGTAAGGCAAGAGAAAGAAAAAACATCCATAGTGGAAAGGGAATGAAACTCTATTCACAGGTGACAAGGTTGCATATACAGAAAATCTGATGCAGTCTTCAAAAAAACTATTATAATAAGTGAGTTTAGCACATTTGCAAGATACATGATCAATATGCAAAATGCAATTGTATTTGTAAATATCAGCAACAGACAATCAGAAATGGAAATTTTAAAGAATACTATTTATATCAGCATTAAAAAATATGAACTGACAAAAGATGTGTAAAACCTGTAACCAAAACTACAAAATGTTGCTGAAATTAAAGAAAATCTAACTAACTAGAGGGCTATTCCATGTTTTATAATTCAGAAGACTATTAAAATGGCAATTCTCCTAAAATTGAAGTATAGATTCAACATAATCCTAATAAAAATCCCAGCAAGCATTTTTTTGACAAGTTTATTCTAAAATTGACAAGTTTATTCTAAAATTCACATGGAAATGCAAAGAATAGCCAAACAACTTTGAAAAAAGAAGTCAGAAAACAAATAAATACTATGTGATTTCAAGACTTCTTATAAAGCTACAGTAAATCAAAGCCAGGTGGTATTGACATAAAAATCAACAATCAGTGGAAGACAATAGAAAGTCTAGAAATAGAACCACACATAAGGGAAAAATGATCTTTGACAAAGTTTCAAAGCAGTGTAGAAACAAGAGTCTTCTCAATAAATGGTGTTCCAACAGCTAGATATCCTACGCAGGATATCAAAAACAGAAATTTTTGAGCCAGACTTTGAAGTACCATATATAAATTTTTGTGCCATATACAAACACTACCTCAAAATGGATCATAGGCCTGTATATAAAATGTAAAACCATAAAACTTCTAGATGAAAACAGAAGAAAACTTCATGACCCTGAGTTAGATGACAACTTTTTTAGACATTACACCAGAACACAATCTATAAAAGAACCGATAAAATGTACTTTATCAAAATTAAACAATTCTGTTCTTTAAAAAGACACTGTTAATGAAAAGACAAGTCTCTTACCTGCGAGACCATATTTGCCTATTATGTATCTAATAAAGGGGCTTATATCTAAAATATAAAAACTCTTAAAACTCAGTAATAAAAGATGGAGAGCAGGAGAACAGACTGTACAGATACTTCACCAAAGAAAATATATGAATGGTAAATAAGTACAAGATGCTCAACGCCAGTAATCTTAGGGAGTTGCACATTTAAACCCCAAGCCCAATATCTATTACAATTGATAAAATTTAAAAGACTGTCAAGTGTTGGTGACGATAGAATGCTCATACACTGGTAGTGGGAATGTAAAATGGTACCACCACTCTGGAGAACAGTCTGATAGTTTCTTTGGCGGTTAAATATAAACCCAGCATATGATGAGCCAGCCACTCAACACCAAAATAGCCTCAACCCAGTTTTTAAAATACACACACACACACACACAAATAGTGAATCTAATATAAACTATGGAATTTAGTTAATAATATATCAGGGTAGTTTAGAAAAATAAGGATCTTTCCCCTAAAATTCCTCCTGTGGGGGTGAGGATGCCAATACCCCTTACAGTACAGATAGTGGTTCTGTTAATCCTTCCATCAGCCTCTGCATCTGTGTGACTTACTTGTGCCTTGAGGCATTTGTAGGGCAGCATTCTCCTGGAGTAGCCAGACCACCTGATGTGGGAAGAGTGAAGACTCCAGGCATTTGCCCCTGAGAACTGGAAGTTCTGTGAGTGCAGAGAAGACAGGGTGTTTGCTCACTGAGGGACAACTTTGTTCTGGCAAGTCAGGCCCAGGGTGAAAGTTGGAGGTTGAGTCTCTGGTCCACCAGAGTCCTGGATCTTCAGGAGTAGCCCACCAGCTCTCTTTCTGCCCTGATGATTCTGGCTCTTCACCTCAGCAGGCTCTTGTTTCCCACATTTATCAAGAATGGGGTTTCCCAGGATGCTCTGCCCCTCCTCCTCTCCCTGACACTCCCTCTTTCTCCTCTTACACAAAACCTGATTCATTTCTGCCACAACAGGACTTCATCCAAGTTCAGCTTTGATCTCACTTCCCTAGAGAATTCAAACTAGGACCTTTGGAACCAATCTTCAAGGTCAAATCCTTCACTTTACAAATGAGGTAACAGACTCCATGAGGTAAGGTGACTTCCTTAGAGCCACATAGCTAATAATTTGTTTTACCTCCACCTTCACACTGTAGACAGTTGGATAACCTAATGCCTACCATGACCATATGGCCAAGAATTTTCTGTCCCAATTTCAAATGTTCGGATCAACCAGTCATTAGGCCACATTAAAAATTTCACTATCGAAAAAACATTGCAACTACTACTACAAACATGTTAAGAAGGGATCTTTTGGAAGCAATACATTTATACCCATCACTGAATCCCACTTTTCAATCTAAAGCACTGGATTTCACCTTTTTAGGATAATAGACCCCTCTTTAGAAAACCAATGAAAGCTATGGACCCTTTCCACACACAAAAATGTTTATGTAAAAACGTAAAGTTTTGCTCCAGCGATTTCAATATGCAACACATGCCCATGAAAACCCTTGATCAGATAGTATAAGTGTTAGCATGACTGCTATGTGGCCAGGGAATACTTTCAAATGGCTCTTAAATCATAACAAAAATTCATGAATATTTATATAGTACAACAGATTACAGAGCACATTTAATCCTCACAACAACCCTGTGAGGTAGGTATTAATATCCCAATTTTACCCATGAGGAAACCACAACCCAAAGAAATCTGGAGACTTGCCCAAGTTCACATGGATAATAATGGCAGTGCCAGGACTAGAACACAGGCTTCTTGTTCCTTGTTCAAAACATCTTCACACCCAATATTTTCAGTTTTGAAACTGGGATCCTTGCTAGCTACCCAGGGGAAACTCAAAGCAGTTCTTCTAAAAATTAAATAAGTGTGAGGGGACCATGAGAGATACAGATAGGAACCCATCATGGATCATTCCCAGGCAAGCATACCAGAAAATAGGTCATTAGAATTGCAGGCCTTTGGGTACACAAACTGACCACCAATTAAAGGAAAACAAAGCGAAGCAAAACAAAACCAGATGCCAGAAGTGGTAAGACACACAGGTTTTGGGGGGGTTTGTTCTGTTTTGTTTTTTTCACTGTAGTTGTAAATTGGCCTTTTCCCAAAGAACAGCTGAAAGTCAGTTGGGAGAAGAGCCAACATCAGCTGAGAAAAGGCAGTACACACACCAAGAGGGAAATATGAGAGCCAGAAAACAAACTTCCAAACTTTATAAAAGGTTAAGATGCTGTGAAATCTGTTAACTGGCCATAGAGAAACATCCCTCTAGGGGAAAGCAGAGTGAGAACCCCTAATCAATCTATAAGCCAGAGATTTCAGAATCCCCCCAAAGTGTCTGGCCATATTCTTGATGACGCAGAACTCCTTCCTAGGCCATCTGCTCACAGAAGCAAAGACGGGGAAGCTATTGACTTCATGCCCTTGTTGCTGAGGCTGTAAAGCTGAGCTAGATCAGTGGAAATTAAACGCTGTCCAAGGACTGTGGCAATTTTGTGAAAGTATCTAATGGCCCTTGGCAAATGAGAAAAATATGATGCTGTTGTTTAGTAAAGGTATCTAACCAACTTAAAGCCCCGACTGCCATTACAAGACCTCGGTACACCAAACACTCTTCAAAACATTTGGCCAAATGACAGTAATAAGAGCTAATGTTCTTCACCCGGCCTTGTGTCTACGGGTTAGGGTATCCATCCAGCCAGTGCCTTAATTCCAGGTTCTTTAGGGCTGTGGCCAGGCAACCTTTAAGTCCCTCCTCCAATTAGCTTCAGCAGAAGCAAATGCTTTCAAAATAAACCACATAGGAAAGGTCTCCCAGGTCCAGGTAGGACCTACCAATCTGGTTACCCCCAAACTCTGGACACTTACAACTACTCTTTAATGCCTGTTTTACAAATCAAACCTAGATTCATAACAAACATGACTCCCTCAGAAGGCCTATATTCTGGGAACTCTCTGTACCCTGCACCTGTAAGAAGTTTGTAAATACCTGCACAAAAGTACCTCCCCCAAAAAGGTTCTCTCATCAAGAGGTGAAAACCTAGGAGTTTTTTGTTCCCCAAGCCTCAGCAGAGACCCTTAACCAACACTTAAATGCTAGTAGAATATTCCCTGATAAGAGCATTATTTGTTCTCTGGTCCTGGGGCTGGTCCTTGAGCTTCCTGCACTTCAGAGACCCATAAACTGGATACCAAAATGTTTTTCTTGTTTTGCGGCTGTTGTTGTTATTTGGGGATAAGGATGTTTCTTCTTTCTTCTTTGTTTTGTATTTTCCAAACCTCTCACAACTTCCTTGTTCTCCCTTTTGCACATAACATGATGACCAAGAGAGAACTCAAGGTGAGTTGCAGCCGGACAACCCACAGCAACACAAAGGCACTTCAGGGAGAGGAGAGGTGATAACATTACCCCTGCCACTGTGGCTGAGTGTGGCATGGGGGACACAGGAAGCATCCTAGCCCTGCTTCACTTCAGACCCCTGTCCAGTATCTGTACCACCACCCAAAGAGAAGCCATAATGATGTGGGGTATGCATCCTTAGCCTACATGTGTCAGCTGGTCCTCCACCCTCAGCTTTGTGGCAATTACAAAGGTAACTTCAGAATCCATTCTGAGGGTCTCTATTTTCTTAGCCCCCTCCTTACCGACACACAGACAAAGCAGGCCTTGGAAATCCATGGCCTACAGTCAGCCATGACATTAGCTCCCCACTACATATGAGCTCTCCTGGAGCAAGGAATGACTCTTGTTTTATCCTCAGTAGCTAGCTAGGGCTTGGCATGTAGGAGACACTCAAATGTTTGTAGGAAGGAAGAGAGGGAAGAAAGAAGGAACACACAGAGAGAGGGAAGGAGATGTAATCATTCCAGTTTTGTCTCTGGTTTCCTTATAAGTTTCTGCCATGGCTTTCTCCTCCTTCTAAGCTTTTGCCCTTTCCTCAATGTTAACTTATCTTGTATATAGTTTCTGCCCAAGTAGAAAGCTAAGAAGAAGAGTTATCACCTGACTACCCACAAAGGCAAGATCCACAGATCCAGTAAATAGAAGTAATTAATGTCTACAGCCATACCACCCTGAACGCGCCCGATCTTGTCTGATCTCAGAAGCTAAGCAGGGTTGGGCCTGGTTAGTACTTGGTTGGGAGAAGTAATTAATTCCCTTTTCCCTCTTACCTTATCCCAAAGGATAAGCAATTTCTACTCCTATGATTTCTAACCTATTCTCTAACTTCTTGAAAGTCACCCCCAAAGCTCTTCCAGTTACCATCAACCTGGGAACTGACACTCTCAAGGGTGTGTATCCTCACCCAACATGGGAACAACTGGCCTTTTGTCTTTCAGCACTCTGCTCCAAAGAGGCAGCTCCACATCCTTTTTTCAGAGATTGCAAAAGCCCCAAGCAGCACCCACAGACTGGGCAAAAGTCTTTGCTCCACACCACTGCCAGTTCAAGCCCCTGCCCCATTTTCTGATCATAATCCAGCCTCCCACAAGACTGATACCTCTGCACGCTCCCTCTTGCCAGCGCTAACTTGGGTTACAGAGGCTTTTGGCCTCATCAGATAATCTCACAGTTGGAGGAAGGGACAAAACTTAGGGTACTCAGGAATTCAACCCCAGGTTCCTATCAGAATCCAGCGCTCTTTACCATCTATTTAGTCTAGCAGCACGGAGGGCAGGTTTTCAGTGCAGAACAAATAGCTCATCCAAATTTTAGGCACTTTGGTGATGCTAACACGGAGGGGAGAGCTAAGAGATGAACGAAGCAAATCACCAAAGAGGACTTTTCCATTTTAGAATATGGATCTATAACTGACATTATCCACCTAGTATCCTTCCTTAATTAGGAAGAGCATCTAAGCAGGCTGTGGAGATGCCATTTACAGTGACTACCCGCCTAACAATGAAGACCTGTATCATCCTCCACCAAAGACTCCTCCTATACTCTGATACCACTGCCAGACCTTGAATACTGAAGGGTATTCAGCCTCAAGATTGGATCCCAAATTCTTAACAGCCCTTAAAATTAAATGTGGACTGCTTTTTAGTTATTTCTGCAGTATTGTTTCTATTTTCCAGGCCCCTTACAGACAGGATGCTAATTCAGGAGAAAAGAAGAAATAATTTTCATCCTAATCCCACATGTGTCTCTTAGGTCGGGAGTGACTATCCAGTGATGTCCCACCTTCTTCCTCTGGGCCCCCAACAACTGTGGTAAGTCTTCTCTAATTACTACCACGGATGTGAACATGCATTTACAGGCTTAACCTATTTTAAAATAGAGTTTAAGAGTGCCCCCACCACAGAACCATAAAAGCAGCCTTTCTTACCATCCCAGTTGGTATCTATTTCATTCCCGAGGTTCTGACTTCAGGAAAATATCCACCCGATCCCACAATACCCAGCAACTCTGGTGAGCCCACATCCAGATTCAGCCTAATCTCATCTCATGGTTCCAACTTAGGACCACCACAAAGGTTTGCCTCATTAACAGATAAACTCTGGAGCCATGTGCAGCTAGAACACCCTGCTTAACCTTATAAACCAGAATGTCTGCATTAGGGAGGGAACTCAGGGCAATAATCTTTTGTTTAATCCCTTGAACTTAACAACACACCTGTTAAGTTACTTCTCTAATGACATCAAAATGATTTAAAGGTAATTTTGGGAATTTTCCCGAAATTGTGGGGACGGGGATACACAGTTTTATTACAGAGTTGAATGAGAGGATTTTGATGGGGAACAGAAAGGAACAGAAGGAAAATCGGTATGTCCCGGATGGTAGTAACCCCTATGCTTGTCTGGTGGTGACAGGAATCTGTGAGCTGGGTGCACAGGCTGAGTCGGTGAATCAGTTGCAGGCTTTACTGAAACGATGACTAGGGTCTCACAGAGAGCAAACAACAGGAAACATGTCTGCTCCCCTCTTGCAGAGAAGCTGGCCACAAATCCTCAGCCTGAGCTGAAGAGAAGTTGTCTGCCCAGTTCAATCTGCCCAGTTGGCCGCTTGAACTCAGTATTTATGGGTCTAACTATAAATTTCACCCAGTTTAATATCCACTCTATACCCCCCTCCCTTCCCATGACAGAGTTTGAAATTTCCCCGCGGTCCCTCCAAAGGCCACTACATAGGTCAGTTGCATTATTTAGGAAGGTTTGTGCAGCTCTGACCTAGTCACCCAGAGACAGAATTTTTTTTCCTAAGGCCACTGTCACCACAAGAATATATGGCCCTGCTACAGTTCAAAGCCTCGGCAACAGTTCAGGTTTGGGGGTGTGCAAAGCCGCTAACCCTCCCCTTGGGCCTGCGGGAGTGGTAACACGCCTGTGGGCGGCGAGCCCAACGGCAGCAAGCCGAGTGGGGAGTGGCCAACGCCTTCCAACGGCAGCCTGGGGGGCGTGGCCTTGGGCGCCGGGGTCTCCCGGGAGACTGGGCAGGGGCAAGCCGGCGATGACAGGGTTTCCAGGGCTTCCCGGCAGGGGCCCGGCCAATGGCAGGGCTGGTGGTGAGCGGCCACGCCCCTTGGCAGCCCCGCCCGCGGGCGTTGGTGCGTCCGGGTTCTGCACGCCGAGCCCACCTCCCCGCCTCGCACTGGCTCTGCGGCAAAGGTTGGGCGTGTCCCCGGGAAGCTCGCTGGTGGCAGCCATGGCTCTCAGACCTCCCTGGCAGCTTGCTCCCCATCTCCCCGCACCGCCACACGGGCCGGCCCCACGTACGCCCTGTGGGTGCCCGGAGGTTAGCTCCTCACTGGCTCCAAGGAGGCCCGCTGCTACAGCTCTCTCCTCCCTCACTGGCCATTCCAGCCCCCTTGCCTTCGTCTGAATTGGTTGGACGCTCGGACATTTCTGGATCCTGAGGGCGGGCAGGCAGCCATTTCCTACCTCTCATTCCGCCCTGGAAATGGAGTGATCGCTCCCTTTCCGTCTCCACTCGGTTCAAAGGCCCTCCTACCCTGCTTCCTGTTTCCAGCCACCCCCTTCACCTCCTCTGAGGATATAGAGGCCATCCTGCCATCTACCCTGTCCTGAAGCATCGGAGGCATCTGTTCTCACATGTTTCTGCCCCCTCTAGGTCTTTCTGGTACTTTCTATGCTGTTCTTTTGTCACCCTCTCCAGGGTCTCCATCACGTAGCCACGTATCATTTACTCTGCTCTTTCTCAAGGTCCAGAGGGCTTATGCTCAGAGATAGCAATATTCACCATTTTATTATAATCTTTTGTGGTTGGTTTATTAAACTCCTGTATTTCAAAAAAAAGCCTCATGTTTCTTAACATACCATTTTTAAAAACATTACCTGAGAATTTACTCATCGATGACAGCTTTATTTAAATTACTGTAACAAAGTTAGGATGGTTGAGTCTGTTGAACATTTCAATGGTTTAAATAGACACAAATTTCTTCCGAAAACTGTAATAACTTTACAACCCCCCCTGCTCCCCAAACAATTAAGCTTTGTTTCTTACACTTAATTCTTTGCTGGGGTGGAGGGGGAGAGAGAGATGTCAAAATGAGGCCAATGGTTATTTATACGTGATGAGATGAATGTTTTCCATTGTCCTTTTTATTAACTGTATGTTCTTCTACCGTCCGCATATATTTTAAAAGATATTTTCAATTTAAAGAGGATCAGAGACATGAAGAAACCGTGGGAATCAGGAAGAACAGACCAACCCCTTTGACAATCTGATCAAGGGACTGTCTACTCTTTGCGGGAACCTCCCCTAACACCCCAGGCTTTTCTCACAGTATGGTTCAAAGAAAAAGAAGAGGCATGGGCAGCTTAACTTAGGGCAGGGTGCAGGAAGCTGGTGTGCAAAAGATTAGTGGGTATTCTGACCATGGTTTGAGGGCAGAGGAACCTGAATGATTCATTGTACCTTCCCACGGGAGCAACTTGCCAACCCACCTTGCACACTTGAGTGTGTGTGCAAGAAAAGCAAATACAGACATGAACTGCGAACATATTGCCCTGTTGCCGTATTTTATTGGCTCAATCTTTGGGCTGCTTCCCCATTCATTGGTAAGTGTAAGGCCAGATTCCAAATTAAGGCTCCTGAAGTATTCAGAGTAATTTGGGAGAGTCTAAGAGGTTGTTAAGCTTTGCAATCAGACAGGACTGGTTTCATCTAAGCTTGCCCACTTGCTAGGTATGTAACCTTGGGCAAGCTATCTAAACACAGAGAACGTCTGATTTTTCATCTCTAAAGGAATGATAACAATACTTGTAAGGATTTCCATACATCATGGTGCCTGTCAATTAGTCAATGCTACACAAATGAGAGTTGGTAGCCCTCTTTCTACTTTCCCACCATTACCTAACCCAGGAGCCCAAGGCCTCCTTTACCATGTGCCTTATTCTCATCTGTATCCCCATCTCTTTGTGTGTACTTTGTATGAGATAGTGGAGCTAGGATGTTTTCCTGAAAGCACCCTTTGCAGACCCTGAGAAAGGGTGCCTCCTTACCCCCATAGTCCCTTCACGTGTGCCAGAGTCTAGGGCCCTGGGTTTCTGGAGGGGTCTGACCAGAGCTGGGGCCATGAAGAACCTCACTCAGGCTCTGACCCAACCTCCCAGTGCAGTGCCCCGCTGAGGGCCAAGGGTAAAAGGGCCTGCCTATCCCAGCCCGTGGCTGACCTGGCTGTCGCCAGTCCTTCGTATGCTCCAAGAGGAGATGCTTCAGTTGCTAGACCCTGGGATACTATCCTCTCCTCCCCGTTCAAAACTCCACCTCTTCCAGAGCAGGAAGGTTCCTGCTGTGGACCCAGTCTGTCCTGGACATCTGCCTCAAGTTCTGCCTCCACATCAAGGCCCTTCCTCTACCCTCCATGACCACTGCATCCTCCACCATCTTCCCCTCTCCCTGCGGGATTCCAAGCTGTGCTCTTCCTCCTCTTGCCTTTACCCTTCTCCCCGTGAGTGCCTAGGTCCAGAGTGCCCATCCTTCCCAACACACACACAGGCTTTGGTGCCGGGGAACTTCTGTACCTGCCAAGAGAGATTCCCTTGCCAGGCAGAGCAGCCTCAAGGTCAAGTGACATCCCCTCAACTTCCCTTCAGCACACTTGCCCTCTTCCCTCATCCTCCTCCCCAGTGTCCTGGGCAGCCCCAAATCAGCCCCAACTGGCCTATTCTAAGGGGTCCGATGACTGGTCCCACAAGGCTGACAGAGGGACCTCCAGCTTTAAAAGTGGGGTTTTCGGTATCAGTCACTGGAAATGGTCAGATCTAGGCTGTCTGTAGAGACAGGGACTTGTTGAGGCTCTTGGGGTCCCACTCTCAGGTTTAAGCCCACTCTGCTTGCTTGCCTTCCACCCCCAGCCAGGTATGCCTGAGGAGCTGGGAATGGTCATCTCTCCATGACAAAATGTGTGGAATTGGGGGGGGGGGGATGGAAGAATATTTAGATTTTTTCTTTTTATCCAGAAGTAAAGAAACATGCATTTGATCATGCATGTCAGGTACTGGCAGGTAATGGCAGCAAAATGGAAAAATACAGAATTTCTAAATTAACAGGGGGAAAGGGAAGACTACATGGAAAAAGAAACATGCAGAAAAGAGATACAGTTAAATAAATGGTAAGCATAAAGTAGAATAAAAGGAATAAAAGGGAGTGTAGCAGTATAACAATTATTGTGCGATGTTAATGGGCTGAATTTTCCTATTAAAAGAGACTAGGTTTTAAAAAATAACCCTGTTATATGCCATTAAACAAGAAATGTACCTGAAACAAGATGCTTCTGAAACCTTGAAAATAAAGAAATGGACCAATGCAAATATTTATATAAGAGAGCAGAAATAGTAGTATTACTATGGGCTAAGTTGAATCAATTGTCAAAAATTTGTATACACTTAGCAATACCGCAGCTAAGTGTATCAAGCAAAAACTATTCGACAGGCAAGGAGAATTTGATTTAAAATACAGTTATGGGGGGGCACCTGGGTGGCTCAGTCAGTTAAGCGTCTGCCTTTGGCTCAAGTCATGATCCCAGGGTCTCAGGATCGAACCCCACGTCGGGCTCCCTGCTTCGTGGGGAGTCTGCTTCTCCCTGTGCCCCATACTCCACTCATGCTCTCTCTCTCTTAAATAAATGAATAAAATCTTTAAAAACTAAAATAAAATTCAATTAGGTGGAGGATTTAAAAATAACCTCCCGATGAATCCTTTTGTTTTGTTGTTCCAAAATTGGATGTGATGACCCTAGGATTCATGTGGGAGAGGAAATGTTTAAAATAGCTAAGAAAAGTGGCCAGCACATATACTCAAATCGGAACCATACCGAGAAGATGAGCATGGACCCTGCGCGGGGATGACGTGCAAGTTTGCAAAGCGTTCCTTGTTTTTAAAAAAATTAAAAATAAGTAAATTAAATAAAATAGCTAAGAAAAATCATGTAAAGGAAGACGATTGAAGAATTTACCTCATGAGATGTGGCGTAAGTTCCTCGAGAAAGCTACTGAAACTAAAGGCTTGGAGCACAGGAGGGTCCATAGGACGACTCAGCCAGGGCACTGTTGTGCCAGAACAGAGACAATTCTGAGCTCTCAGCTGCTGGAGAAGGGACGTAAGGGTCAGCTGTGGGATGCTGCCTCTGCCAGGAGGGAGTCCAGAGCAGAATGGGCCCCGCCAGAGGCTCTGGTTGGTGCTGAAGCCAGCAATAGAAACTTGAGCATACCGTGGCTCACATTCCTTCTCAAGGGTTGGGAAGCATGCAGAGAAATGAGAGGATATGAACTGACTGGACAATATTCAGATATTCATTTAATAAACAGATCCTACAGGCAGAGCATTGGGGTGTCACTTCTGCAAGGCAATGATGTAATTTTTCTTTGGCAACAGCTGCTAAGGAAGCTATTTTCCCTTAGGAGACTGTAAATGTTCTCAGCTCAGATTTACAAGTGTTTGAAACTGACTGGGTCCTCAGAACCCAACGCATGGCCCATACACAATTTCTCAGGTGCATCCAGAAATATACTCTGGAGGGAGTACTGTCATCATCTGGGACCTATATCCCATCCCTCTCCTATACTCCTAAACTGTGTGTGTGTGTGTGTGTGTGTGTGTGTGTGTGTGTGTAACCGGTCTATGTAAAAGAACTACCTATATGTACATACAGATAGTGTGTATATATGTATATACACACATTATATGGACACACATACACATATACATATGAATGAAGCATTTCGACAAGGGTTTCTCAGAGCACTGGGCAAGGGAGGAAAAGAATGCAGCGTGGTGCTTGCCTTGGAGGAACGCACACTGTTGTTAGAGACAGTGGATCCGGCGACTGACATGCGGGGGGTTTCCTCCAGGTTTCCTACCCCTAAGTGGAGCCACCAACACAGCTGTTGGAAGGACTCCACAAAATCGCTACCTAACCTCACTTTCTTCTTCCATGATTAATAAAAGGGGAGGTTGCCATGAGAAGCCCCAGAAGAAAGACCCCCAGGGGATCAAAGTCTCCTGAGACTTGCGTGGAAAAAGCAGATAATATTTGAGCTTGTAGAATCCCCAAATCTGGCAAAAATGAGCCAGTGTTCCAGAGGATGGTATGGGGAGAGAGTAGCTGGGAGGGAAGGCTACCGGAAGCAGCCTTTTTACTGTACTGTGTGGAAAGGATGTAAGTCTAAAAGTAAATCTGCCTTCAGAGATCTAAGTCTAAGGGAGAAAGGTATAAGCCAACAGGCAGTCCATGTGATCGTTGCTCTAGCAGTAGAAACACAGGAGGGAGGAAACACTCATACGAGAGATGCCTCAGCCAAGAATGCCTCCTGGAGGAAGTAGTGTCTGAGGTTTAACAAGGAATGGGAGGGAGTTAGCTGAGCACTGGGTTCGGGGTGGTAAAGTCTCTCCAGCGGCAGGAAGGACCACCTGTGCAGGGCAGAGCATATTTCGGGAAAAAATGAAGTTCCTCATGGCTACAGTGCCATGTTGGGGCACAAGTGGCCAGAGTTGACGCTAGAGACAGATGCATAGGCCTCTAAACTATGTTAAAAGAGAACAGCTTTTATCCTGGGGTAGTGAACTCCTGTTCCCCTCTTGTGGCTGGCCTGAAGGAAAAAAAAAGGCAATAAAAACAGACACAGATATATCTTCAGCAAGATATAGAACGAGTAAACTGAGGAAAAAAAATATTCCAGAGATTGACCTGTAGCAGAAGGAAAGGAAGGCCGATAAAACATAGATACAGCAGCAAAATATGTGGGGAAGGACAGTGGTTGGGGTGGGAGAACCAACAGACCAGGAGCAACAATGTGAACAAAGAATGAGAGGCGAGGTAGGGGACAGCGGAGAGCCCCAAGAGGCTGGCGACGCGAGCACACTCACACCCCGCTCTGCTCTGACCGTGCGGGTTGGCTCTCTTGCCACTGAAGACTCCGTCTCAGTTTTCAGCTCCAAAGAAGGGGAGAGAGAGGTCCCACAAGGCTTCAAGTTTGGGGAGGGGGGAGCAGAGCAAAGGCCAAGTTAGAAGGGATTGACAAATTGGGCCAGAGATGGAAAAGTGAGAAAATTTTGTCCCGGGAGGATGAGGGGACCAAGAGTGGTTGGTCTTCAGCAGCTAAACTCATACAATGGGGCAAAAACTGAAAGGAAGAAAAAGTCACGGGAAATAAGTCTTGTTGTCAGAGAAATGCCCAGTCACCGTGGAGAGGTGTAGGCTTTAGAGCTGAGTCAGGGGCGGGACCGCCAGCAATCGAGTCTTGCTATTAGACCAGCTGTGTGACATTGGACAAATTACTTAAAATCTGTTCCTCAGTTTCCTCAACAGTAAAATGAGAATGAAATCATAGGTAGTACCTACCTCATAGGGATACTGGGTAGGTAAAGTAAGTTGAATATGTGGAATGCTTAGCAGAGTTAGGTGTTACACCACTGTGGAGCTTAGCTCTTATTCTTCCTCTACTTGAGCCTACCTAGTCTCTCCTGGTGATAGTGCCGTACCCTGTGTGATGTCCTACGCTTTCAAAGACTCCCTCAGGGCTTTTCTTGTCTATTGGATAGAAGAGGTGTGGAAATACACAAGGAGCAGAGAGGCGTAATCACTATGGGTGTAGGGGGTCCTTGTACTGGGTATTTGGAAGGAAGAGACAACCAACTACCTGTTTGGAAGGCTGCTGTGCAGTTTGGGCCCTGGGTTGGCTTCTCTCAGAGAGTGTGCCCCTGGTTGTAGGCATTATATCACTTCTAGCACTCACTTGGATCTTGTTTTCAGGGTTGACCCAATGGCCGGCTATTAATAGAGAAAGCTATCTGGAGTCTTTTCATACCCCCTCAAGACACCTCTTTCTTCTTCACAGGTACCCAGTGCAGCTTGTTTCCCACCCCCACCTTTCAAATGGCTTATCTTTTCACAGTAGGAGTGTGAAATAGTCTGATGGAAGCTGGACATCATCTGGGGATTTTCATTTTAATAGGAGTCAGTCCCTTGAATAGAGTCGTGAAGCTTGCTGAAATCTCAGCTGTGTGGAAGAAGGTTCTGGCTGAGCAAAACTCCTGAAAATGGGAGGAGCTTAACCCCACTCCCCATGTGTTTCCTTAGAGAACATATTCTTTGGGGAATAAATTTGAAAATGTGGCAGAAAGTGTTGCTACCAGACCACCAAAGTATGGCTGGGTAGGGCTGGTCCTAAATGGCCTAAATTCTTTCTCTTTGGAGAACCCTACCATTGCCTCAGATTGTAGCCAAGAAATGCCGGAGGGCCCAAGAATTGTAGTTGGTGGGCTGATTTAGATTTGCTCTCCTCGTCTCACTCCATAGGAGGTTTTAGGAAACTTTTTGAAAGAGCTTGGAAAAAAACTGCTGCTGGAGACTCCATGCGTAGCTCCTCCCCAACTCAAAGACTGGTACCCCTGAGCTGTTCAGCTTGGAAGAGAACCAAAGCTTTAAAGACTAGGGGTCTTGTGGGAGCTGAAGGCAGGGCGAGATGGTGGCAGCCCCCACCAGCAGGAGAGCCTTAGGAGCAGGCTCTATCTGTGAGTTCCTTGACATTGATGCTTTGTGTCATAAGTTTGATCCAACTCAGTGCCTAGGACATGGTAGATTACTCTCTAAATGTTTGCTGAATGAATGAATGAAAGGGCGTGGCTGAGGAGAGCATATGCTGATAGGACCCTCTAGAAGCCTCCCTGACTATAAAAATAATCACCTCCTCCCTGCGTCTTTGAAGACAATGCTATAAGCTGCTGTCTGCAACTTCTGAATAGTCCAGAGAAGAAGTATATGGTCTTTTCCAGGGAGCCCTGTAACTCCTTTGCAGAAGCTTTGGAAACTTTGACAAGTCTTATAGTTTCTACGAAGAGTGTCCTGAAATCTCAACATAAAATCCTAAATCTTCCAAAAGTAAGTCTGGAAGCCCCCATTTGAAATTTTTGGAAACCCAGCCGGAAAGACTTGGAGCCCTGTCTGGAAGCTGGGAAACACTGCCGGGAGCGACAGACAACCTTTTGGGGTTGAGACCGCAGCAGGCACGTTATTATGTTATCTCTGCCTTTGCAACAATAATTCTCATTGGAGTAGGGGATGGGAAGGAAGTTTATTATTGTTTTGTTCTAAAACAAAACAGTGGCTGTGTCTTAGTCACCTGGACCCAGAGGGGCCAGCCAAAAAGGATAGGGTGTGTGCTCACTTCGGCAGCACATTTACAAAAAGGAAAGGGTGTGGAAGTCTTCAAGTCTTTGGTCAAGATGGTGGGACTTTGGGAAGGTTGGCCTTTGTCACTGGTCAAGTGTAGGACTTAAAATCACTTCTTGATGTTTTGGGTTGAAGGACGGAGATCTTCGCCTGTGCGTAGCAGTGTGTTGGGTCAAGATGTAGACCCCCTATATAAATATTCACTTCATTGCTGAAAGTGGGTGTGTTGCAGGCAGCCAGGTTGCAGCACAGATTTTAACAGGAGCAGGTACTATCTACATAATTGTTTCTCATCCAGCGGGGCCCAGCAGAGAAAAATATCATCCTGGGTTTACACAGAGAGATGATTCAAGTAGTTGTACTCATGTACTCAGAAACTCAGATGGTTTCTTCCTCTAGGCTTCCCCGGAAAAAATTCGTTGAAATGAAATTTAGCTGTGTGAAAGGAAGACACACAAACATTCAAGAATTGAGACTGTATCAGAGATAGAGACAGATTTAGGGACAGCTGCAGAACAGACCAAAAACGTAGATGGACACTATAGCAGAGGGAAAAACAAATTTAAGAGAGGGAGATTAAAGTAAAAGGCAGTGAAGACTGAGAAATCAAGGCTCACAGTATCAGAAACCAACATACAGGAAGTACGCTGTCAAACTGGAAGATAGTCCCCAGAATGAACAATACCTCAGGCATCTCTGCCATGGTTGACAAGCTTCTTTAAAAGAATTTTTCTGTAATTCTGAGAGAAGGAGATGTGAGAAAAGATAAGCAACTTAAGGGGTATGTCTGAATGGAGCAGAAATGGAAAGGGACAGCGGGGAATATATTGGGATTGAAGGCTTAGAAATGTTTCTTCCCCTCCTCTCCCTTCCCACCCCCCTGCAAAGTGTTTCTAGGTATTAGAACTAATAGAATAAAGGAAAAGAAGAACTGGATAGTGTATTGAGGGTCCCCAAGACCAACTTCGGTTTTGATGAATCTCTCAGATTTCCAGGACTCAGCATACAGCTGTACTCATGGCTGTGATTTATTACAGTGAAAGGATACAAAGCAAAATCAGCAAAAGGAGAAGGTGCACGGAGCACAAAGTCCGGAGTTTTCTCCCAGTGGAATCCCACAGGACATGCTTAATTCCCCCAGCCATGAGTTGTGACAACACATGTGAAATACTGTCTACCAGAGAAGTTCATTAGAAGACTCAGGGCCCGGGGTTTTTATTGAGAGCTAGGTGTATAGACACTTTCTGCCTACTGTGTACCCAAATCTCAGACTCACAGAAGGGAAGCAGGTGTTCAGCACAAAACATATTGTTTGTGCAAACAGTTTAGGCATAGGGGACCACTCTTTTATCAGTTAGGGTGGTGGGAACCCTAAATCTTAGTTCTCAAAATACACATTCCTCGGTGCCTGCCAAGGGCCAACCTTGCACACAGGCCTTTCCAGAGAGCAGTCTCAGGCCTGCTACAGTAACTCTTTTCTGTGCAGGTTGTTTTGGGTGAGTGCTAGCTGGTGTGCTCCCCACATGCCTTATTCTCTAGTCAAGCTAAAAAGTTGAAATCTAGCCCTCACTTTGGGCACAATTTAAATGACCTGAAACAATGCAGGTGCTGCTAAGTGGCTCTGCTGTGGAGAAAATGAGGCTTGGTGATTGTCAAGAATGTTCCCAATTAGGCTTAAAATGGAGAAAAGTCCTGGTGTCACTTCTGGATCCTGACACCCTTCCCTACCTGCATGGTGGGGTTGAAATAGGCCTTGGTCTTGGCTGCTTCAGAGAGGGCTTCCTCTGGTTGTTAGTAGTACCTGCTCCACATGACCGGAGGCCTCCTCCTGGTATCATCAGCTGATGGGTTGGAGAAATGAGGGACTTCTTCTGTCAATGCCCTCCTGCTGGTTCCTTCAGTACCCTCTTTCCACTTCTTAGGCACCCATGGCCATCCCTTTCCTCTAGATCTCCATTCTCAATCATCTGAAGGAATCTAAAATCACAATGAGGTAAACAAACTTGAAGGCTAAGTGAATAAGGTATTTTTTTTTAAACACTGAATTAAATTCATACATAAGCTACTTTAGAGAGCAATTCCCAAATAATGAGCTCTGGAGGTGGCTTACCTTCAAAACAGAAGGATTCAGCCATTCCAGTTTCTTACCTGAAGATCACACATGGACGTGGGATAATTTTGGTTTCTCCATCTCTCCCTGTGGGGATGAATGTTCATTCCCCTGGTTGACAGGGGCTTGACAAAGATGGAGATATCATGGCATTTATCACTGAAGTCATCCTTCAGCCCGGATCCAATTGTCAGCAGAAAAATAGCTCAATAATTTAAAATCAGACAAGAAATGACTGCAAATTAGAAGCTAAAGGCAATTTCAAACAGGAAAACTTGACAGAAATGTCATCTTTCTGATATTTTTTAGAGCTGATATATTTGGTTTAGGGGTTAGTATTTCTCCACACACAACAATTTTATAAGAATCTGAAAGGTTTTAATGAGAACCAAGATCAGGTTTTAGAAAAAAAATATATGGGACAAGAATTTCCCATAGTAATCACATTTGTGGGGGTGTAAAGTGGGACCTAGGATGGCAGCCAGAAACGGACTCCTTAATGGGTTTATATTGAAAGGCTGAGAGCTGGTAGCACTTATGATAGGTGAGAATTTAGAATTTTGAAAATACTTTAAACTACTTTCCTTGTTAATAGAAACCGAAAAAGCCTTAGTGTAACTTAGCTGGAACATGGAAACTAAATTGTTTCTTATTCAGAAGAGAGATTTTTTCCTGTGTCCGTTCTGAAACCTGTGTCTCATGACTTGTCCTGGACAAATCTGGGCATTGACCTTCTTTAAGGGGAACTCACATTCTGATTCTAGAAGGTAACTTCTGTCTTTTGGATCCTTTTCTCAGAATTCACCCTGGGCCCATTTATACAATGGGCAAGTATTTTTACAAATTTCCCAAACTACTCTTTTGTGCACTCTCCTCCCTTTTCCTAGACCCTCTTGTCATGGACACCTGACCTTCTGGCTCTCTCCCCCTCTTTGAACTTGTTCATGTACATTTACAAAATATCTGATTTGTCTGCCAGAGCATTAAATTTCTAAGAAAGGAAATGAAGCTCCAATGGTATACTGTAATGCATTATTAGCAGGGGTTGGTCTTGTTCTTTCAGGGAGTGAGGCTTTCCTGATGCTTCTAAACTTCCCCAAATGTTGTTATGTAGACATCTTCTCATTGGTCAAGGAGACTGTCACTAGTCCATAACAAGACCCTAAAGATGGTAGCTTCCGCCCACCCTTCTTCTAGGGCAAAATCTTAAAATATTCCAGTTGGATCAATATTCTTGATCCATAAGGACTGGGCACAGAAAAGGTGGCCATTGTGACCTCATCTTGACTTGGGTTAGGGGGGCTCTGCCTCTAATTGGTCAACGGTGTCCTCTTCTTTAAGTCCCTCTGCCCCACGTTCCTAATTTGGTTCTTATCTGTCTGTGACACTGGAATATAAGGCAATTATTTGAGACGATGATAGCAAAACATACAAGTAATAAAAAAGAAACAGAATAATGACTGAGGGAGTGACAAATGTGGAGAAGGATGGTTGCAGAAATAATATACAAACATACAGCTGGAAATAAATAAAATAGGAGAAATAGAAATGAGAGATGAACAGCTTAGAGTATTAAAAGTATATAGAGACTTATCCCAGTAATGCAAACATATGTCAACACCCAAAACTCAGGGTAATACACCACATTAATAGGATAAAGGGGGAAACACAAAATCATTGCAATTGATACAGAAAAAGCATTTGACAAAATCAAATACCCTTAGTGATAAAAAAAAATTCAGAAAACTAGAAATAATAGAAGGAAATTTCCTCAACATAATAAAAGACATTTATGGAAAAACCCACAGTTAACAACATATTCAATGGTAAAAGACTGAAATCTTTTCCACAAAGATCAGGAATAAAACAAGGATGCTCACTTTTACAACTGCTAGCCAACATTGTACTGGAAGTTCTAACCAGAACAATTATTCAAGGAAAAAAAAGTGTATCCAAATTGAAAAAGAGGAACAAAAACTTTCTATTCACAGGTTACATAAAGAAGTTACCAAAAAAAAAAAAAAAACCCACCCTCAAACCCCCAAGATTAGAGGAGCTCATAAATTCAGCAAAGTTTCAGGGTACAAAACCAAAAATCAGTTGTATTTCTCTACACTAGCAACGAACAATCCAAACAGGAATTAAGAACACAATTTCATTTACACAGTATCAAGAAAAATAAAAAACTGGGAAATAAAGTTAACCAAGTTATGGTACAAGACTTGTATCCGGAAAACTACAAAACATTGCTACTAGAAATTAAAGAAGACATCAATAAATGGAAAAACATCCCATGTGCATGGATTGGAAGACTTAATATTGTTAAGATGGCAATAACACCCAAAGCAGTTCACAGATTGAATATTAATTTTTACCCAAAAAACCAAGAATATTTTTTGCAAAAATGGAAAAATTCATTCTAAAATTCATATGGAATTGCAAGGGGTTCCAAATAGCCAAAAATTCTTGAATTTAGAAGAACAAATTTGGAGGACTAGTGTTTGCTTTCTGATTTCAAAACTTACTACAAATACAAAGCTTACTTCAAAACAATGCAGTACTGGGACACCAGGGTGGCTCAGTTGGTTAAGTGTCTGACTCTTGATCTCAGCTCAGGTCTTGATCTCAGGGTCATGAGTTCAAGTCCTGCATTAGGCACCACCCTGGGTGTGGAGCCTACTTAAAAAAAAAAAAAGTACTGGAATAAGACTGACATACAGATCAATGAACTAGAATTGAGGTTCCAAGAAATATAACCATAAGTCTAAGGTCAATTGATTTTGACAAGTATGCCAAGACCATTCAATGGTGAAAGAATAGTCTTTCAACAAATGGTCCTGGGACAACTGGATAACCATGGGCAAAAGACTGATGTAGGACCTTTACCTCACACTATATATAAAAATTAACTCAAAGTGGATCAGTGCTCTAAATATGAGCTAAAACCATAAAACTCTTAGAAGAAAACAGAGGGGTAAATCTCAGTGATCCCAGATTTGGCAATGGTTCCATAGATATGACCCCAAAATACAAGCAATAAAAGAAACAGATAGAATTTCATCAAAAAATTAAAACTTCTGTGCACCAAAGGACACTCTCAAGAAAGTGAAAAGACAACCTAGAGAATAAGAGAAAATGTTTTAAAGTTATATATCTGATAAGAATCTATTATCCAAAATATAAAAACTCTTACAACTCAAAAAGAATTTAAAAATGGGCAAACACCAGAGCAGGGGAGGATATATATTTCTCCAAAGGGTATATACAAATGGTCATAAGCGCATGAAAGAGTGCTCGACATCATCAGTCATTAGGGAAATGCAAGTAAATGCCACAATGGGGGTACAACTTCGCACCCTTTAGGATGGCTATAATTTAAAAACAGACGATAACAAGTGTTGGTGAGGATGTGGAGAAATTGGAACCCTCACACATTGCTGGTTGGATTGTAAAATAGTGTAGCCTGTGTGAAAAACAGTTTGGGGGGGGTGCCTGGGTGGCTCAGTCAGTTGAGCATCTGACTCTTGGTTTCGGCTCAGGTTATAATCTTAGGGCCCTGAGATCGAGCCCTGCACAAGGCTCAGGCTCAGCGGAGAGTCTGCTTGAGAGTCTCCTCTCCCTCTCCCTCTGCCCCTCCCCCCACTCGCTTGTGCACACTCAATCTCTCTCGCTTGCTCGCTCGCTTGCTCTCAAAACAAAGAAATAAATCTTTTGAAAAGTTTGGAAGTCTCTCAATAAGTTAAAGAGAATTACCATATAACTCAGCAATCCCACTCCTAGACTTCTACTTAAAAGAAATGAAAACAGGTATTCAAACAAAAACTTGTAAACCAATGTTCATAGCAGCACTATTCATAATAGTCGAAAGTTAGAAACAACCCAAAAGTCCATCAGTTGATGAGTGGATAAACAAAACATGGTATAGCCCTAAATAGGACACTATCTGCCATAAAAAGGAAGGAAATGGTGACAAATGCTATAACATGGATGAACCTTGAAAACATTATGCGAAGGGAAAGAAGCCAGACTCAAAAGGTCCTATTGCATGATTCAATTTTGGGGAACTATCTAGAACAAGCAAATTCAAAGAGACAGAAATCAGATTAGTGGTTGCTGGGAAGTGGGAAGGGGAGAGAGGGGACGGCGGGGCGGGGAGGGGGCGGGGAGGAAGACAAAAGGGAGGAGGGAGGAGGAGGGGGAAGCAGGGGAGGACAGGGAGGAACTGTTATTAATGAGTACAGAAGTTCCTTTTGGGGTGGGAAATGGTCTGTAACTAAATGGTAGTGACAGATTGCACACTATCACTGCGCTATACGGGGAATGTGTTATGTCACTGATGGTAACTTTTATACTATGTGTACTTTACCCTAATTTAAAAAAAGGATCTAGGAACACAAGGCAGCAAGAAGTTAGGCAAGGTAGGAACTTAGGGTTGTTTGAAGAGGCAAGAAACACTGTAGACATTGTGAACTGAAGAAGGAAGAGTTTCCGGAAACCACCTCTGGCAGGAGAGAGCCCTGGGTGCTGTTGCTAGTGACGACCATTAGCTCCTTCATTTTGTCCTCTTGTATGGCCACTGCCAAGCTCAGGGAGCGGTGTGTGTTGTAGGTACTCTCATACACTACAAGCTTTATGAATGACAGAGTGAACTGTTAGAGGGGCTGGGCCTGTCCTTGCTGAATGAACCACCATGCCCAGAACTCCAGTCGAGAAGCCCTGAGACCCTAGCAGGAAAATTTGGCAATACCACTAGGATATTTGATGGCCCTTGCCAGGAAACCTGTCAAGAGATAATGTAAACTCTGGACTCGGACCTTGTCAGACCTTAAGGAGTGGTATCCTCCAGAAATGTGTCTGTTACTTTAGTTACTCTTGGTTCAAAGGGGATGGTAAAGGTGATTGACTTTTTAAAGGAGCCCTACTGTAAAGGGAATCCCCTAGAAAATATCAAGTTGGAAACCAAAAACCGTGGTAGCTGAAACCTTGAACTGTAACTGGCCCCACACTTTGCTGCGTAGGATGTGGTCTGCAGGAGATTCTGACCTTGGGGTGAGAGTGGGTGTAAGCTGCTCGAGTCTGTGAAGCCTATTGTAGAGTCAGTGTGTGGTGGCCTCAAATTTAACCTCCAAACTCAAACTTTATTATCAAAAAAATACGTATAATAGAATTTAATAAATGCTGAATATAGGCCATAGGAAGGGGAGATGATGTGTTTAACTCCATATCGAGGTCATTTTCTCCCCTAATAAGCAGCTCTCTGGAATATAAGAGAGTAACTGGAGAAAACCTGCTGCTTGTTTTTTTTAGGGATCTCCAGGTCACAGATTTCTTTATCCCCGGTTGCAGTTGAGATCATCAAAAATGAACGTCTGTGCCCTACTCACATTCTGCTGCAACAATGAGTATCTTCTGTGTGGGGTTCCCCTGGTTCCCTTCTCTCCTATTACTATCTAACCAAGTCCCACTCATTCTACGCTTTGGATCATGTGGCAGCAGCCTGTGTTTTCCCCCTTATTTCTCACCAAACCCAGCTAAAACACTGTAGAAAATGAACTTTGATTTTTTTTTTCTTATGCATTTGGAGAAATCATTTCAATCAATTACAGAAATTTTACTGGGGTCATTGCAAGGCATGAGGGATGAAACAATGATTTTTGGCCTCAGAATTCCCTGTCTAGTGGAGCAACTAACTTTCCTCTCTAATAGGGTAAGGGATTTGGGCATTAAGAGTTCACTTGGTTTGGGAGTAGCATAAAACTCTGAAGATTGTTTATTTTTAGGGCTAACATCTGATGTGGCCTTCAGATTGGTCCTTGAAATATTTCATACCATGTAATCCTTTTGCTGTGGGGCAGGGTGTGAGAATCAGCAGGGAGGCCAGTCTGCTGAACCGGGGTTTGGGGTTGGGCAAGAACTGGGAGAGATGACACCAGTCTTAGAGAAAGGAGAAAGATACATGTGAAGAAACCGGCCTTTAAGTAGACAGATCTTGTGGTACCTCCTAGAACAGAATTGAATGTTCTTCTTTCAAGGACAGAGATTAAGGTCATTGTTTCTGAGGACAGTGGACTCCCATGATGATGGAATTTGGAAGGGACAGAAATCAACTTGAGGTAAGCCCAAAGGAAATGAGGATAGAGCAAGAAATACAGAATCAATGTGGCTCCAAGGGGCAGCTCATAAATTAGAAATTAGTTCCTTCCTCTTGCTGTCCTTTGTTCTTACAGGTGTGAGTCATGGCACAACCTGAGAGAGCATGAGACAGCCTGAGGGTGAGTGAGGGAGACCTTGGAGAAGGGAGGGAGAGTCAGCAATGCAGAGAGGCGTCTGAGAGGCAAGGAAAGGGATGACACCAGAAAAGATTGCCCGAGAGACAGGTCAGGTGTGAGGTATGAAGGGAATAAAAATAGAGGGACTGGACTAGGTCCAGAAGTAGCTAACCAGGCCCTCTGTCCTCACGGCGCTGTTCCCAGGAGCCAGCCCCTGCTGCATTGTGACAGCTTTCACAGGGGCCTGGAGCAGGGACAAGGGCCATGGAGTGTCAGCTATGCTCTCGCCTCCTGGGCACTCCTCCTCTGTGTACCTACTGTTCTTCACCCCTTTCTTTCCCTTTTAGCCCACAAGCCAGCTCTTAGCTGCCTTTCTTGTCCTTTCGTTTGCTTCGATCTAAAGGGCAATAGCTTCATCTTGGGAAATTAGGTAATGACGACATTTCAGTTAGTCACAGGCCATTGCATTTGGGACCCTTGCTATGGGGAAGGAGGGAAATTTTGTTGGTCCTTCTAAGAGCTGGCTATCAAAGCACATTCCCATCCTATCCAGTGCCCAAACTGAACAGACCCTGAAGGATCTAAGGAAAGGTCAGGAAACGTTTTAGACTCAGCTGACTTGAAAGGAGCTACTACTCACTGATTAGAAAACAACCCCATGTGGCTAGCCCCAGCGTCTCCCCACTTTTGGGGTTCAGGACCAAAGAGCAAAATGACAGAAGACTGTTTGGAGTTTCTTCAAAACAGAAGCAAATATGAGGAAGATGGAAATGCAGAGGCCACTGAGATTTCAATAACAAAGGACAAGAGCTAAGTCACAAGGGTCTGGGAGTGGTAACCCATGAAATGGTTATGTCCTCCCTCCCTACGTCTATAAGGGGCTGTGGGACACCCCTGAAAATCAGGAGAACCAATGTGTGTGTGGCAATCTAAATAACAGTGCAAGAATGAAACCCACAAACATCATCTCAGGAAATTCTGAAAACAAACAGCTACTCAGGTGTCTTCTTAAGAGCTGGGAGGATGTTAGACTGTTAATTCCTTTCAAGGGGTTGGTGTTTGAGCAGCAGGACTCATTGGCTAAGGGTAATATCAGACAGGTGGTGGCATTTTTCATATCTGCTAAGATCCTCTTCCCAGCTACAGGTCCAGGGTTCTGAAAGGCAGAAGTCTTCCCCCTTTGCGCACCTTCCTCCGCGTCATTGGAGCCCAGACTCATCGGCATCACCAGCGGTCAATGATGGCAGTCGGAAAACCTGCCGTTGGAGCCTCTAGGTAAAGCCATGCCTTTACCTCCATCTGGGACTAGTAGCCACAGTCTCTGCCTCCCCCCCGCCGCCGCCACCTCATTCTGTATTATAATGCTTTAGAAAATGAACTTTAAATGTTCATGCCTTTAGGGAAATTATACGACTCTTCAGAGAGAACTTAGTGTGGCGAGGTACTCCCCGGTGAGGCTGGGATTCAAAGATGAACAAGATAAAGCTGCCACTCTGTCAGCATTCTTCGGAGTCAGATGTTGCTATCTCAGGGCGAAGCGGGACGTGGAAGCTGGAACTCGGAGTCATCCCTTCATGAGAGGTAGCCTCTGAGCCTGTCTGACAAGGTCGCCTAGAAACTTCTGAACCGAGGCTAGGTGAGGGCATGTGAAGTTCTCAGATGTCAGCTTCTGGGGAAGCAGACTGGAAAAAAACAGGGAGCTCTCTTCTCTTGGCTTTTGTGGCATATGGGTGTTCGTACTGCTCAGAAATAAGGCATGGGGCTGTCTCCCCGAGGTGGTCCAGTAGAAGACAGAAGGCCAGGTCGTGCCTGGAAGGGTTAGCTCCTCTGTTGATGGTAACTGGTAGATCCTAAGGGCAGCCCAACAGAGCCCGGAGGGAGATGGCGGTAGGACAAGCCTTGAATGGTCCTTTCTGATTGATTCCAAGGGACCAGGCAGGCGGAGAAGGATGACCTGGCCCTACGCCCTTGGGAAACTATTCGATGATGCCCTTCTCTTAGCCACTCTTTCATCCCTTTCACTCTCCTGGGGCCCCGTCATTGCTATTTAACGGGGGAAATAAAAGAGTCATCAGATGATAGAACACAGCTCAAGGAGGAAAAAAAAATCAGAGAAACAGATGAGATACACAGAGAATAAAAAAAAGTAGAAGTATCTAGAGAGCAAATAGGGGTAGAAAAAAAGCAAATACAGGAAGAGATTAAGTGGCCTTGAAAGTTAAAAGAGAATTTGTCACTGGAAGAAGGATAAGGGCAAGAAAGAAAGAAAGAAATAGAAGGCATGGGGTCTAAAAGAGCCCTTTAAGAGGGGAAGGGCAAGCTTAGCAGAACCCCCCTGCCCTTTTGTTATTTTAGACATAAGTCTCTGCTCCCCAACCCTCCCTCCCTCAACCTTCCTCCCTTTATTCCTTAATAAATAGGTATCAGAGCCTGATTAGGCCATGCTCTAGGCTAGAGACAAGGTAGGGAAAGATGAATGAAACCATCTCTTTGCTCTTAAATTCCCTGCTAGCAAATCACAGGGTACCCTGCAAAGGGCAGGAGGTGTAATGCTGCTGTACTTGGGGTTGGGCTGTGGTGGGGGGCAAGGCTGGGTGGGGGCAGGGCATTCTGTGTGTATACTGGGGAGAGATTGATTTTGATCACCCCAAACTTGGGTCCACAGCTGCCTTGCAGGTTGAGACTATGCTGGGGACTGAGTAGCTAAAGATTCAGACCCTTAAAGTTTCCAGCTGCCCTGAAAGTGGTCTATTAATTGCATCTTTTAGGACCGCTGGGCAGGTGGCTACTGCATCCTCACACACATGTTGTGGGAGAAATTTTGAGATTTCCTCCACTTTTCCTGACTCAGTATCTATAAAGGGGATTAAACAACGCACGCGCGCGCACACACACACACACACACACACACACACACACCTGTGTACTGTCCTTGTCATCTGATAAAAGAAAAGACATTTCGACACCACATTAAGGTCTGCATCCCATATTCCTTGGAGCTCGCCCGCTCTGCTCTGGATGGCATCTCTAGGGCCCATATTTGGAGCTTTCCCCCCCAAGATGTGCCCTGGAGTCTATGAGGTTTGGGTGTTGTATTCCGGCTCCTGCTTTGTGTCTGTTAGGCAGTCAGCATTCTCCATGGCAGGCTCCTCTGTGGAGCCCAGTTCCTTGATCTTTACCTAATGCCTCCTGCCCACTGGGCTCTCCGCCATCCTTGGCAAGAGGCCACATAACTCACAGTGTGTGAGAGAAAAACCTTAATCCGTGGCTGCCTTTCCAAACTGCTGCCCCAGCAGGACACAGGGACGAAGACAAAGGTGTAGGCCTCACAAGGACATGGCTTCCCCTTCTCAGGAGAGGGGCAGCTGATGCCACTTTGAACCACTGGCTATGAAGCCTTCTCATTCCACCTGGGTTTTGATGTGCTGTCTTTTCCTGCTGTTGGAGTCTTGGGGCCAATTATAGACAGAGGGGTCTTTTTTTTTTTTTTTTTTTGTCTTGAGCCTCTGCAAAGTGTGGCTGTTTACTTCCTAGTTCTCCTGGGTCCCTTTTCAATGCTGGAACATTCTTCAAGTCTTCCTTTTAATCAACAAGTGCCTTCAAGTTCTGTCTCCTCCTCCCCTATCAAAGCCAAAGGTCAGGTATCCTTTGCAAGGGGCCAGGTACATCATCACACCAAGGTGAAGAAGACCCACAGTCCCTCCCTCTGACATTCAGCCTAAGGGCCCATGTGAGGGCTCAGTGGCCAACAGGAATGCTGCCTGGGTTTATAGGGATCTACACATATCCCCTTCCCGGGGAGACAGGGGACAGATGCATTTCTGAAATCTCTGAAACACAGATGGACTGTTCTTGTCGTGCCTGCTTTGTGATATGCCATATTGTATCCATACAGTATGGTTAGATCTCTTCCCAGGCGTTTCCCTAAATTTCTTTCAGGAATGTGCAAGGCTGTTTTCTTGCTCTCTTTCTCCTTCCCTCTGACCTCTCTCTTCCATCTTCTTAGCAGCCTCCTCCCTCATGCCCAGTGCCTCGGTGTCCTCCTGAGCTCCAATCTATCAAAATCTACTTTAAGCTCTTTTGATAAGAGGCCAGGTAATTAGCACTAGGGTCCGAGGGACCCACAGGTTTACATTTTTGCTCACAACCTGTTTCCCAGGGGAAGAGTTCCTTGGAGATTAGGAATGTCACCAGAGGCTAATGGGGATCTACACATTTCCCCCTTTCCTAGAGAGGAGTGACTGGTGTCACTTCTGAAACCACCAGCTTGTGGTTGGATTATGGGTTCTCATCCTTTCTGCTTTGACCCCTGTCTTCTGTGGCGGATGGCACCCCTCACAGCTGTATCTGGAGCATTCCCCAGGGCCTGCTGTAGACTTCCATGAAGTTTGGGTGTTTGTCTTCTGGCTTCCCCACCCCCTGCGCCGCAACTGATCTCACTGAGCTCTGCTCTTAGGTGTCCAGAGCCTTCGTGTTATTCACACCAGCCCTCGGTTATCCTCTGGGATACAGTCATATAAAACTCTTATTAAAGTAAAAAATACAGCTTCTTTTTCTTCTTCTTCTTCTTTTGTTATTTTTTTGTTTGTTTTTTGACCAAGGTTGGAGCTGGATGCCCACCCCCCTCCATCTCAGGAGAGGGGCAATGTATTATCTCTGAAATCTTTGGCTTTTTGATGGCTTCAGGCTAAGCTGAGAATAAGAATATGGTAGAGGGAGGGGGCCTTTTCCAAGATGGCCCTTTTTGTACGTGTGTGTCAGAGGTAGAAGAACTACAGGTTAACCACACCCTAGAATGAAGCCTGTGTTTATCCTCTTAGGAGATAGAAGTGTCTGGGCAGGATGTCAAGGGATACAGGTGTTCGCTGCAAGGTTACACCTGTGGAGGTGCTGACATTTCCCTTGGGGTGACTTTTAGGGCTGTTGTGTAGGGGCCTGGGTAGGGAATCAGGTGATGGATGTGTCCTGCTCTCCTTCCATATCTAAAGACGGAGGGGGAGAGGGAAGGGGGAGCCATGTCCTTTCCTTTTCTGATTCTGTGTCCCTTTGCTGGAGGGCCCACAAAGCTCTAACCTCTCCTCTGGCCCTTTCTCTTTTGGCCATTCTACTGTCTGGTCTTTCCTGAATGAAGGAGAATAGGGGAGGGAAATTTTGGAAAACCTGGTGAATATAAAAAAAGAAGAAAATAAAGATCAGTTGGACCCAAAGTCACAGAAAGTAGTACTCCAAAGAGAAAAAGAAGAAAATACATATATATACTTGGAACCCTATTTCCAGGCCCCTGACTAAGAATCTTTGCTCCCAAAGGGTCTTGCCTAGGGTTGTGAATACTCTATTAGGGTGAAATGTGTGGTGGGTAGGCAGTTATCCTTGATTTCACCCCTCTAAGAGAAGGATCTTGGGGAATGGAGTTATTATTGTGAGTCTCCCCTGTAGACATCTATGCAATTTCATGGATGGGTTGGGACGGTGTGAAGAAGATGTTCAGACAAGTCCATCTTCTGAGAGACTCAAATTTTGTGTTATATTTTGGTTTGAGGTATAGATCCAGGCCACAGTCAGGAACTGGGGTGGGGGAGGGTGCCTAAGGAGGCTCTTTTGAGAAACAGAGTTGTAAAGCCAGGCAGTCAGATCAGTAACTCCTTCCTTAGCAATCTCTTGAGGTTATCTGCTCCTGTTGACAGTATTTGAAGGCACCTCAATGCCCTGAGCCTGGCCTGCACCCCAGCACAGCTGGACGTGGATCAGTCCCTGGACCAGCCCTTCAAACCCTGGGAGCATGTCCAGGGAGGGACAGAAAGGGCTCTGCAATGCATCAAGGCGTTATTCTTGCAGGTAGTTGGTTGCTCTTCCTTCCCTTGGTTCCTGTGTCTTTTTATCTCAATCTCCAAATAATCCCATTGTCCCTGTGAAAAGAGAAAAAATGTTAAGCAGCATCTGTCTCCATATTAACTGTAGAGAGAGCAGTGATATAGGGCAGGTTTGGGGGAATAATTTGGAAATGCGGTACAGTTTTTTGTGGCAAGGGAGGGGAAGGAGTGAGTCTATACCTGGGTGGCATCCTCGGGGACTGAGGGACCAGCAGATGCTTCCAAACCAACCCTGGGCCCAGAAACCCATCTGTTACAGGACGGGAAAAACAAAGTGAAGCGCAGGTGCATGTTGATATGGGAGAAGTTGTCAAATGTTCCCTGCTCCCCCACAACCTTTTTTCTGATGTCATGTTAAAATTCAGCTGAAGATACTGTGAACTAGCTCAGTTCACATCAGAGTTCATGGAAGAATGAAATTTAAACATTAACAAAACAGAACTATTGTGGGCTTGACAACTTTTTCTCTAGCCCAGTAAGAACACTGTAACAAAAATCCAGAAAGCAAAGCCACTTTGCATTAACCGGGGGTCATTTTATTAAAAAAAAAATTGATACCCCCCAAATAGGAAGGACTGTCAGAATACAGGGAAAGCCTTCTTTCCTCCTTTTGCTTGCACCAAGGGAAACCATTTTCCCGGACCTCTTCATTCTTTGGCTTGGGATTGACATCCACCCCACTCATCCCACCCCAGCTCCTCAGGAGCCACCTCAGCGTCACACAGTTCTCTGTGCCTCTCACCCAGCACTTTGTGCGAAACAGAGGTTCAAATTCACGATAGGCTTACACAGACCTCCTGTTTCTCCTTTCTGGGGGCAAGGTAGGTGATGCCCCTTCAAAAACCTCTGACTGACAGAACAGATATTCTGCGTCCTCCTCATGCCCTGCTTCTGGAACACACCCACCCTCTGTCCTGTGCGAGGTATTTCTGTCCCACGACTTGCTCTAGACTTTGCCAGGAAACACAGGAACTTGGCTGTTTGCTCTCCCAGCTACGGCTGGTGCACCACCTGCTGCTTCCTTAGCAGTCACCTCCTAGGAATAATCATCCATTCCCTTGATAGTCTCTCTCTTCTACCTGTGCAAAATCAACTCCCAAGCTGTCATTTTGTAAGAGGCTGGAGAATTCACTAAGGTGAAGACCGTAACTCCCTCCCTGACCACTTGTGATTTGTTGAGCTGGCTCCCAAGGGCGAGATGGATGGACCGGCAAGAATATAGCCCAAGTCTCTTGGGGGTCTGCACTTTTCTCCCATTCTTGGGGAGGGGGGGCAGGTTAACCGGGTCATTTTTGAGATAATCTGACTTATTAATGGATTATAGGATCCTGTCCTGCAAGCTTAACGCCATGCCATGTTCTCTGTAGAGGGCGTTTCTAGAATCTGTTATGGAGCCTTACTGCAGCCTGCCCTTGACCTTTTGAGGAGGTTTGACTTAATAGCTTTCCAGCTTTTCCACCTTCCGTTTTGATGCTGCATTACTCATCACAGCCCTATTTGGGGGCCCAGAGCCTGTCTCCCACACCCCCAACAAAACCAATTCTCGTCCACTTTTAGAGAAGTGACCAGATAACTAGTGAAAAAGACTGTCGAAGTCCCCCATCCCCGTTCTTTCTCCCTTTCCAAGCTGTTGCCAATGGAGAGCGCCATCACCGAGAATTCGGCCCGAAGTATGCGGGAACCTGTGCTTTCCCCCTTTACCAGATGCGACTAATGTATCCCTTCTGAGATTGCTCACTCTGGGTAAACTTTCCGGGTCCTCACCCTCTCTGCTTTGGGACCTGCCACCCTGTGCAGGAAAGGGAATCTCTAGGTTTGTGTAGAATCTTTATTCAGGGACTGCCCTTGACCTCTTTCTGAAATAAGGAAGCTTTGTGTCTTCTACCTCCCCATAAAGCACTGCTTTCCATTCTCCTAACAAGGGTTTTATAGTAATTTAGTCTGCTCACTACTTCCTGATAAAACTCTCAGCTGTCCTTTGGCATAAGGCCAGAATAATTCACACTCAGGTGAAAAAGGCATACAGCTCCCCGTTTTGCCTATTCGAGTTACTGTCCAAGCGAGGGGTCCAATGATATAAGTAGTGAGACCGGAACTTTTATAAAGGACTTGAGCTTTTCCCACTTGCCTGGGGTGGGTGAGCAGTATTATAGAAGAGGTCACTGGTCCCACTCTTGAAATCTCTCACTTAGACACGGACTTCTGTGTTGTCCCACTATCCTGTTTTAGACTCCTTTTCCCGTACGAAATAATTACACTTTATTTTTTTGTCCTCCTACCTCACCTTCTTTAAGATTGTGGCAGGTCTTCTGTCTCCTCTCCACTTTTAAGTCCATCTCTCTCTTTTCCCTTGGGGAAAAGAGTGAGATAACTCAGAATATATCAAAGTTCCACTTTTTTTCCTTTCAAAGCAATGACAATTCTCTGGGCCACAGTAATAAAGTTCTAATGCCTACCTGTCAGACACCACTGCTTGGGATAACTCTTGAGAAAAGTGCAATTGTGAGGAGGATCCTAAGTCACTTGCCTTGGTAGAAGCTGCCCTGGTGACCGCAGGAACTCCTCCTGAGTCCTAACCAGCTTGCTCTGGGAACTGCCCCAGGGTCTTAGAGAAAACTAGCCCAGAGGGTAGCCACAGGTCTATTGTCCTTTGGGTTGTTTCATCAGCCCCTTTCTGATACTGCTCTTTCAAGGATTTTTTGAAATAAGACCTTAAGGAGATCTGGATCTAAAAAAGGTTGGCATTCAGGAAGATGCTCAGGAAGGATCCTGAGACAAAACTGCGAGTAGTAGAGCTGAGGAAGCGCTAGATTGGGACAAAATTCTGTTTTAGTTTTGGTTCTGCCATTTTCCAGCAAAAGGGAATAGTCCCCTGAACTTTTTGATCCTCTCTTTTCTCATGGACAAAATTGGTGTACTACAACCCACCACACAGCGGTGGGTAAAGGTTCTGTATGGGGTGTGAAGCAGGTAATGAACGTTACTTGTCATTGTAGTACTTACGGCCCAGACTGCTGCCAGCTCCCACTTGCACAGCCCATGGCGCTTCCATTCTTTCCCAATCAATAGCAAAATGTCTACTTGGAGATCAGGACTTCTGAGCCTGTACTTTGTGGACTCCGGTTTATAAAACTCTTGAAATCGCATGCAAAAGTGCATTTGCACATATGAGTAAGATTTTTCTAGGGAAAAGATTCATAAGGTTTATTCAGATTCCCCATGAGAGTCCAACCTCTACAAAGTTTCAGACGTGGAATTTGAGAATTAAACCTTTGATTTCATCATCACCCTCCTACAGTGGGTCTAAGGTTCTAGCAAATTTAACAGTGTTGTCTGATGGTAACACAGAGTATTGGAAAATGCAACTATTAGGGAAAATCAGTGACGTGCAATTAACTGCTTTGCCTGCAAGCTGGAGGAAGGCAAAGCGGCAACTCTGCCTACATTATTGTCAGCTGTTTGACACTGAGCAAGCCCCTCCCCCTCACTGACCTTCAGTGACCTCCTCTGTAAAATGAGAAGGTGAACTATGGTTTCCCAAAGTCCCTCAACAACTCCAGCATAATATAATTCTTGTAGGAAGCAGGATGAAAGCGGACCTAGATCCCTATAGTAAATGAAAAAGAATGGGGAGAAAAAGGTGCTGTGTGCCTATGATTCCTTGATTCCAGGGACTTCATCCCTGATAATGTTCTGAGAGTGAGTCTGCTGCTCAGAAAGTTCCAAGGTGAAGGAAATAGAAGAACTGCTCCAAGAAACTTGGATAACCCGGCCTGGACTGCCCCCCACCCTTCCAGGATCCACGATCAAATTATCAGCACTCCTCTACAGGGCCTGGCCTTTCTGGCCCTGACTCATCTCATACATCACCATCCAGTCGGTGCCAGATCCACGAGAGGTGCCTGCTTGTGTCTTCAGGCTTGCACGATCAGTGAACAGCTGTGGAGCATCAACACCTCCCTGCAAACACGTCAGTCCTCACGTAAGTCAAAGAGCACCACTCAACATAGCAGAATGGGAGATGGGGAGAGAAAGCAGAGCTTTGCCTTTGCAGGATCTGCCACGCACCCTAACTCCCCAGGCTGGAGTACGGGGGGGGGGGCGGTGCAGAAACCTTTGAGAAATGCATTCATTCTGGGTTGGGTCAGTTGCATTTTCTAAGAGTAATAATAAGTTACCTAGCTTATTTCATTATTTACCTTTTTATAACATATTCATGGATAATTGCTATCTATTTCTGAAAAGCTACAAAGTAGCTCTTGGTATATATTTCTACCCATCTTCACTTAATAAAACACCCATTTCAGGGGAATAGGATAAAGGCAGATAAAGGCAGTATTAGGAGAAGAGGTAGGGGCGGATCTTAACATTGCCCGTTACCCTCACTAAGGTAGGACATCAAGGTCAATGATTTTTGGATGCCAAAGACAGTTGAGTGGAGTAATGTGCTTGCCACAACTTTTCTGAGAGGGAGTATGAAAAAAGAAAGGGCTTCTGAAGAGAGAAGAAAGGAAAATGTCTACTCCATTGTGTTGCCATCCATGCTATACCTAGACCAGAGGTATGGGGAACACCTTCATCCTCCACTTTTGAAGGCCTGGACATTTTTTAATAACAAAAAACAGTATTCGTGTAGTCTCATATAGACCTCCAAGAAATTAGGAAGAATTTAGAGTAAAAGGCAAAATGTCCCAATAATCGCCTACCTGTCCTTTCGAAGTAGCAGTTGCCAAAACCTCTTGTTCATCTTTCATTTCTTTTCTTTCTCTGTCTTTATATACACGCATGTATGTACACATGCTCCATTTTTCACTCATACTTTTTAGGATGATTGCATGTTTGTATATATGAGTTTTTCTCCTTTCGTGGCAGCTGCATGCTATTCCATAAACATGGTGATGGTTTGTTAGGTTGTCACCCCATTACAGTCATCACAGTGACCATTCTCCTAGAGATAGTCTCTGTTTTTGCACACGTACAAGTTCATTATCTCTTAAAAAGGAGTGGGAAGCTATGTGAATTTTAACTGCTCAGTATACGCTTCTCCTTTATAAAGGAAGAATTCTAAACTATTCCACTCAACACATGCCTTTTGAATTAAGAACACAGAACTCTCCTTATTTTCAGTCATTAAGATACCTAATTTAAAAAATAGAATGTATTTGCTTATTTCACATAGGGTAGATAGTAGAGAAACAGAGAAGAAAACAGGCAAGTGAGGGAAAAATTGATAAGACCTTCATGATTTCTAAAGACCTATGAGGCAAAGCTCTAGTATATTACCACTAAATACAAAAATACCTTCTCGGCTTTTAAATTTACAGATAGGTAAATTTTAATACATATAGTAACTCTGTTCACTGAAAAAAGAGAGACTACACCACTTCAAAGGTCCTTGAAACAGTCATTAACAAAATTGATCATTTATCATACCACAAAAAAAAAACCTCAGTAAATTCCCCAAAGTAGAAATGTTATAGTGAAAATTTTATAGACAGTATTGTCTGGATATAATTAACAAAACTAAAACTCGAGATTAAAAAAGACTATCACATGGAAAAAATTCGAACTTTCTTACCTCTTGAGTACACAGGAAATGAATACCAAATTGTAGGATATCCATAAAATAATAATCATAAAAACATCAAATATAACCTATGCGATTCAGCAAAAACCTTTTTCAGAATAAAATTCCTACCCTTAAATTCTTCTGTTAAATAAAAAATAATTAAAATTATCTAATGCATTCGGCTCAAAAATCTGGAAAGCAGAAAGAAGTAATTCATTAATAAAGATTAAAATGGAAGAACACTGGGGCACCTGGCTGGCTCGGTTGGTGGAGCATGTGACTCTTGATCTCAGGGTTGTGGGTTTGAGCCCCATGCTGGGCATAGAGCCTACTCAAAGTAAATAAATAAATAAAAATGAAAGAGAAAAGCATTATATTAAACAGGAAAAGGATAAATCTAAAAGCTGGTTATTTGAAAAGTAGGTTAACTCTTTGAAAAATGAATTCTACAACCTAGTGAAGGAAAAGGAGCACAAATACTACCCAAAATAAGAAAATTAACCACCAATGGAAAGAAATGATAACTAGAATTACAAGTGATTCTTTTTCTCACCTCTAGGCAAACATATTTGAAAATGTGGACAAAATGGATAATTTTCCAGAAAACTGTCAGAGAGCAAACACTATCCTCCAAAAAGGCACTGGGCCTAGATGGTTTCATGGAGAGGTTCTATACAAAATGTAGAAAACTGTTTAATAGACCCACAACTTAGAAAAAGAAAAGCTACCAATTTTTTTTTTTTGGAAGAAGAATTTTAACAGCAGAGAATCTAGGATGGCCAAAATTATTTTTCAAATTGGAGGACTTACACTGCCTGATTTCAAGACAGTGTGGTATTGGCATAAAGATAAGCATACAGATCGATGGAATATAAAAGAGAATATAGAAGTAGTTCCACATAAGTATGGGTTAATTGGTTTTCAACAAATTTCCCAAGGTAATCTAATAGGGAAAGGAAAATCTCTTCAACAAATGGCTGAAACAAGCAGACATCTATGTGGGAAAAAAAATGAACCTCTTAATTCACATCAGACACAAAAATTAACTCAAAATGTATCTCAAACCTGTTTGTATGTAAGTGCTAAAACTATAAAACTTCTAAAACCCACAAGAAAACATAGAAAATTTTTGTGACTGAGCTAGGCAAAGATTCCTTAGATATTTCCAAAGAGTACTAACAATCAATGAACATTCTTAATAAACTAGACTTCATCAAAATTTCAAACTCGACACTGCTAAGAAAGCAAAGGTAAGCCACCAACTGGGAAATAACTATTTGCAGAATATAATATTCAACAAAGGACTTGTATATAGAACACATAAAGGACTTTTACAACTCAATAATAAGACAAACAACCCAATTTAAAAAGTGGGCAAAAGATGGTGATGTATGGAAGTGTTGAATCACATATTGTACACCTGTAACTAATATAACACTGTACGTAAACTAGCTGAAATTGAAAGTAAAACTTAAAAAAAAAAGCGGACAAAAGATGTAAACAGACACTTCATTAGAGAAGATATATGAGTGGCACATAAGCGTAAGGGAACAGCTTTGCCATGGCACCCTGCCAACCCCCCCAGACAGAGGCTTGAACCACAGCCTGAATCTTGACATAATGCCTCATGATCCTCCCAGAATAGGAAATGATTGGAGGCTTGTGACGGGCTCAAGGCAGTCTCCCCTGAGAGGCTTTCATGAGACCACTTCTCTCCTCCTGGGATCTGATCTGGGTTTCTACCCCTCCAACCCACCCCCCGCCCCACCCCAGAATAGAGCTGCAGAATATAAAGCCTCTTAGCTGGAGTCTAGATTTGGCTCCTCAACAATGGGGTTTCCCACATCTCACGCTGTGGTCATCTAGCATCTTTTGTTTCAGTCATCCTTTTTGCTGTGTGGGGCAAAAACCATGGGGAGCTGGCATCTTTGGCTTACTCTTCTATTCACTGTCTCTATAAGTAGAGGTCTAAATTAAAAAGTGCCTCATTGCATCTTTATAAGCTGAATCATCCAGGCCTGGGCTTTGTCACCTGCCTGTGAGCTTGATATTAAGCACATGAAAAGATGCTCAACATCATTAGTTACCAGGGAAGTGCAAATTAAAACCATAGTGAGATACCACAACCCACCTATTAGAAAGTCTAGAATGAAAAAGACTGACCATACCCACTGCTGGAGAGCACGTGAAGCACCTGGAAAGCTCAGACGCTTCAGGTGGGAAGGTAAAATAGTACAACTATTTTGGGAAATATTTTGGTAATTCCTTAAACAGTTAAACATACATCAACCCTATGACCCTGCCATTCCACTGTCCAGTATTTACCAAAAAGAAAGAAAAGCATACGTCCAGTTTTTCTTTTTGCGCCATCTTGGAGGGTGCGGAGGCCTGCTGGGAACAGGACTCCTATAACGCCAAATCATGTCTGGAAGGCTGTGGTCCAAGGCCATTTTTGCTGGCTATAAGCGGGGTCTCCGGAACCTGAGGGAGCACACAGCTCTTCTTAAAATCGAAGGTGTTTATGCTCGAGATGAAACAGAATTCTATCTAGGCAAGAGATGTGCTTATGCGTACAAAGCAAAGAACAACACAGTGACTCCTGGTGGCAAACCAAACAAAACCAGAGTAATCTGGGGAAAAGTAACTCGTGCTCATGGAAACAATGGCATGGTTCGTGCCAAATTCCGAAGCAACCTTCCTGCTAAAGCCATTGGCCACAGAATCCGTGTGATGCTGTACCCCTCAAGGATTTAAGTTTAATGAAAAGTAAATAAAGGTGTAGATTTGTAAAAAAAAAAAAAAAGCGTACGTCCACACACGTCTTCTACATGAATTGCTATAGCAGTTTTATTTGTAATAGCTAAAAACTGGAAATAACCCAAATGTCTGTCAAAAAGTAAATGAATACACACAGTGTGGTATGTCCATATAAAGGAATACTAGTCAGCAATAAAAAGGAACAACTATCGATGGCGGAATGAAGTTGTTAAACCATACCAGATAGTACATATTATACAAGTCCACTTACATAAGATTCTAGAAACTGCAAACAAGTCTATAGCGACTGAAAGCAGATTCGGGATTGCCTGAGGATGGGAGGTGAGGGTCCTGATGCAATTTGGGGGTGTGATATGTTCAGTATCTTTATCATAGTGATGGCTTCATGAGTGTGTACATATGTCAATACTCATCAAATTTTACACTTAAAAATGTGCAATTTATTGTATATTAACTATAACTCAACAAAGACATATAAAAATGCAACCTGATCTAATTTCAGGTGTTTTTTTAGTGCACTCTGGCTGCCATGAGAAGGGACTGTGGGGGGTAGGAGTAGAAGCACAGAGTCCTTAGGGGCCTGGGGCAGTCATCTTCAAGAGAGATGCTGATGGCTCTGGTGACAGTGGAAATGGAGGGGAGTGGACAGATATGAGATGTATTTTAAGACCTAAACAATAATAATTGCTGGCAGTTTGACGTCTCTTCTTGAGGAAATTCTCCCTTGGGTCTCTGGTCCAGGTCATACAAATGTGTGATATAATTTCTCATGGTTCCCTATACTCATCAATGTTCACAGCTGTGTACTTATTTGTAATAATATTCCATTAGTGTTTCTCTTTACCACTAGTCCCTAAGTACCATCAGGGCAGAGTTTGTAGGACTCACCACTCTGTCCCAAGGGCCTTATCCAGTGCCTGGCATGCAGAAGGGTTATATGGTAGTTTTAAAACTTGTCTGCATAGTCTTTAATTTTTCTGCCATCAAGAAGTGTCCTGTATCTTCCAAAGCTAGGTCTTAAGAGGTAATAGAACTTCAACCCAGCTTTCTATTGCTTGTTCTGGTTTTGAGTCATTATGTTTGGGGGCAGTCTGTCATGCAGCAATAGATAATTAGAAGTTTAGTAAATGTTTTTTGAATGAACGACAAGCTCTGTTTTCTTCAGCTCTGTGTCTTTAGCCACAGATCTGTCTTCCCTTCCTCATCAGGTCCCAAAGATCCCGGAAGCTCTGATGCAGAAAGAAAAGTCTGAGCTCTTCAGACCTATCAAGAGGAGACATGGAAACTCTCTGCCTGCAGCCCCACAGAGAACACTGCAAGGCTATGGAAAGTCGGTCCTGACAGGGATCTCAAGAGAACAGCTTGCTTGTGAGTTCTCAACCTTGGATACCTTCAAGGGAATACACATGCACACACTGTGTGTGTGTGTGTGTGCATGCATATACATTTTCCTGGAAAGAGAGTCAGTCCCCAGACCCTAACTTCTTTCAAATTTTCTTTTTTTTTCTTTCAAATTTTCAAGAGTCCATCCCCAAAATGTTAGGACCCTCTTTTCCAGTCCAACTATCTCAACTCCTAGATTAAGAAACTGAGAATACTTCTTTTTCTGCTAGTAAGGTAGACTAAGTACCCTGAATAAGCTTCCTTCTGAAAACAAATTCTGAATAAAATTTTTAAATTTTCTTAAACACACTGATGAGCTAGGGAGAAGATAAGACATACTTGGGCCCAAAACCCAAGAATCCAGAGAGAGAAGCTAAGCCTTGAAACCAGCTTTTATCTTTAGGACTTTGTCAAGTCAGCAGATCAGTGATAGACCTCCCAGTCTTGAAAGTGAACTTGAACTTCAGTTTTCACAGCCTCATGGAGGTAAGGTGATAGGAAAGAAACTAGGACACTCAAGGTGGAGGGTCTAAAAAAGCCCTACTCCCCCCCCCCCCAATAAGGTTGGGCCTCAAGGACTATACCCTCAGTAAATGGATGAACTATACAGAACCACCATTACCTCCCAACAGCCTGCAAAGAAAAGTACCTGCCTTAAATTGTCTATTTTCAAGAGGGAATAAAATATCCCTTGAGAATTCATAGCAAGAAGTCATCCCTCATAAGGGTTTGAAGCCCCTTCACAACTTTCCCTTCATCTCCCTCCGTCTCCTTCCTACCCTGGCCAGGAGCCGGGCCTCAGGGCCGCGAGGCAGCCTCAGAAGAGCCCTTCTCCAGCGAGCGCCTGAGGAACACCAGCCACCTCTGCGGGGGAAGTCGCCCATGGGGACTTGGGCCCCCAGGCCTGTTCGCTGCCCTGCGGAACAACCTCGGGCCTCGGCTGGCGGCCTGGACGTCGGACGGACGAAGCTCCTCAGGCAGGCGCTCTGCCGCCCCCTGCAGAGAACCTGTTTTCTCCTCCTGTGTCCAAACGCACGCTAACTCTGGGATATGGCGCTGGGGGTGGCCCGGGGGGGTGGGGGGGCTCTGTGAGAAGACACACTGCTCTCCACTCGCTTTCCCCAACGGGCCTGGCTCTCCGCTGGTTTCTTCCTCTGGGCTGTGGAACCTTCTGGATGCTCGGTCCTCAGGATGAGGAAAACAGATGTCGCTCGCTCTCCCCTCCCCGCAAGCCCCCAGACACCCTCTGCTCCCCACAGGGCACTGGCTCCCTCCCCGTTTAATTTGCAGTGACTGCTGGTACCCCAGCATGCAGTGAGGGGGTGACCTCCGCCTCATACTCCCACACTCAGGTTCAGGGCCTGGGTCTGCGAGGGGAGGCTGGCCATCCGCCCCGAGGCTGGGTCCCCCCCGGGAGGACCTGGCCGGCCCAGCAGAGGGGTCACCAGGGCAGGTGTGCTGGGTTCGGGCTGGGCCGGGGCTGGTGGCTCAGACGCATCTGTCTGTGGGCAGGGCAGGCTTGGAAAGGCCCAGAGCAAACCTGCAGGACCCCTCACCTGCCTTTCCAAAAGTGCTTTCCCTCCACCCTGTCTGGATTTCAGGCACCCATGGGATTGTATTTTTGGGAAAACCAGCGGTGTGGTGCCCTGGCTCGTCAAAGCAGCAATTGTCTCTGGAACGAGTCCCCACAGACAGTGCGTTCCCATCAGAGCAAGGGAGGGAATCGCTGAGAGCTTTTAAAAAAAGCCCAAGTCCAGGCTGTACCCCATACCCGTGAAATCAGTGTCTCTCAAGGTGGGCCCAGATGGGGTGTGTTTTAAAGCTCCCCGGATGACCCGAAGGTGCAGCCCTCGAGCCTCACAAGGACCCTGAAAGCCAGGCAGCATCGCTATCCCCACCGTGCAGACGGGGTCCTTAGGGCTCAGAGGGGTGAAGCTGAGTGGAAGGGGCCTGGAGTCCCCGATGGAACCCAGCAGGTGTCCCCCCAGCTTGCGGTGGATCCAGGCTTCCCGTGGGACCGTGAGGCCTCTGGCTGGCCAGGGAGCTTGGCTCTCTTGGCTGGGAAGACATTTCTGCCACTGCTTCTGAGACAGCTGCTCTGCTTCTTTCTCAAAGCACTGGGCGGGGGCCCCTCCAAGCCCAGAACACAGTGGGTCACCTCCACTCACCAGCCCTGGGTTCCTCTCACTGGAAAGGCGTGCCCTTTGGTGAGGGGGAGGATGCATTTTTGAGGTGAAATGTTGTATAAGAGCCAGGAATGGAAAATATTAAAAGCCCACTGGCGCCAGCAAGGTTCACTCCAGGCCCAGAAAGTCCAGAAAAGAGGAAGTTTCCCTGTGGTGAGGGCCCTAAGACTGGCTTAGGATCCACTGAGCACCCACACCCTGTATCCCAGGCTGTCTCCATTTTCAGGGTTAGAGCAAGCTTCTCCTGGGCCAGAGGAAGGTCCCGGGGTGGTGACCCCAAGGTAGGGTTGCCAGATGTTCTGATATATATAGGATATATCCCTATATTTAATGATTTCATCCCAGACCCTATGTTGACCTTGTCAGAATGCCCTAAATGTCTTGTATTCAGTTTTTTTTTTTCCAATAATAAGATTTCAGCAATTCAAGCTTTTTTCCCCCTGCCAGTTTTTGGTGCATACAACACTTAAAGAGGAACACTAGCTGAAATCATATACCTCCTCCTACCATTTGGCTAAAGGAAGACCAAAAGAGGGGAACAGCAAGTAAGGCACTTATTTTTCATATTCACCAAAGGGGAAAACTATGCTTATTTTAAAATTTTGAGTATAGTTGACACACAATGTTATTACATTAGCTTCGGGCGTACGACATAGTAATTCGACTTCTCTCTACATTGTGCTGTGCTCCCCACCAGCGTAGCTACCACAGGTCACCATACAACACCCTTACAATATCATTGTATTTCCTATACGGTGCCTTTTATTCTGGCAACTTATTCATTGGGAAAACTATCAGCCAAAGTCCCAACTCTAGAAAGCAACCACCACTAATTAGAAATAATTTCGGATCAATACACAAGGAAAGTCTGAGACACTTTTCAGTCAAGAAGGGCTTGTGGAGACATGACCACTAAATACAATGCGTCTTAGATGCGACCTTTGAACAGAAAATAGACATTAGTTAAAAATTAAGGTAAATTTGAATAAAGTATGGGTTTTAGTTAATAAGAGTTTGTCAATCTTGGTTCATTAACTGTGACAAATATACCATACTAGGGTAAGATGTAAAGAGAATAGATATATGGGGAGTCTCTGCTAGCTTCATAATTTTTCTGTAAATCTAAAACTATTCTAAAATTAAAACTTTTCCCTAAAAAAAAACCCCCCTGGGTACTGAGACACCAATGGCCTTCCCTGAGCAGAAATGTTGCATATGCATTGCTAGTGGTAGAGTGCATTCTGGGTGGCGCCGTAAGAGAAAGAGAGGATACGGAAGCCTGTGCGTGGATTCTGCCAGCCTCCATTGGTGCTTTTCCCCATATGATCTGGCTGTGTATATCCTCTGTATGTCCCTATAAGCCTTAGTAATGAATACAACTATACGTGGAGTCCCATGAGTTCTGCGTGCAAGTTTCTGAGCCTGGGAGTGGTCTTGCACACCCCTGACACACCTGTCATTCAGTGTTCTTCAGTTCTCCAGGAATCAAAACCCCATTGGCTCTCTTAACAAATGTAGTTGAGAGAATGCCAGTCTGTTTAAAGCACTGAAATAATAGTTAAGTGCTAAAGAAAAGGCTCCAAAAATCCACTGAGCCTACTTTTTTCTTGCTCATAATTTTTAATATCTCTTCAGCAATAAGACTATGCATGTTGAGAGAAGAGCAAACAGCTTTATTATAGAACTCCATTGTTAAACGCATTCATTGTTGAATGCATTAAAATATTGGCAAAATAGTAATCCATTTAAATGTCAATGCTGCTCTTAAAAGGAACCAAAGTATATGTGAATAGGTAAAGAAATTCCTACTTGAAGTGGATAATTGTTGTGCTACTTGCCATGACTCTTTTTAAAAATTATTTCATCCCTTGAAGAATTTTATTCTAAATACTTTTCCAGCATGGGAGCAAGTAAAATTTTCATGTGTGGTGTTGAAGAAGAATGGAATAAAATTTGATGACAGTGCTCTTTTTTTGTCAGTGAACATTTTTAAAAGTCACTGATCAAAAGATCTGATGCAATCCTGAAGAATGGAAAAGAAATGTATGACAGAAAGGATAGAATTATGTGTCTCATCAAAATAAATTCGGAGGGCAGTTCTTAGATGTACTAACTCTACACGCTAGTATGTGCTCAGTAAACTGGCTCATACCACAAATACAGAGTGTGTTTGCTCATTAATGTTCAGTAATGTTCAGTAGACAAAAGAATGACAGGCATTAACTGTGACCACAGTAGAAGCTATTTTACAATGCAGTAGACTTAGACTGGGCCTGTAAGGAATTTTTTTTTTAAGATCTTATTTATTTATTTGAGAGAGTGAGCACAAATTGGGGGGAAAGGCAGAGGGAGAGGGAGGAGCAGGCTCCCCACTGAGCTGGAGCAGGGAGCCCGAGGCCGGCGGGACGCGATCCCAGGACCCTGGGATCATGACCTGAGCTGAAGGCAGACACTTAACCAACTGAGCCACCCAGGTGCCCCTATAAGGAATTTTATAAGCAAATTCTACAAAACAAAGAACCATCAGAGAACAGGCAAATCATGAAGGAAATATAATTAAAGAGGCACGTAATTTAGATACTTCGGATATTTCAGATAGATAAAAAATAATTTTTTAGTTTCAATACACTCCATGCAATATTTCTCTTTTATCTCCATGTACACTGCATAGGCAATTAGAAATAATTTGCTTGTAACCAGGCATCTTGCATTTTTGTTAAATCTGGCAATCTTTGACACATGGGTCCTTGTCTAGAGACACAGCCAGTTAATGACTGAGCCAGGATTCGAACCTTGAAAATCTCACTTCAGAGTCTGTCTGAAACTACAAGACTATACTGATGAAAAATAAAGTTCAACCTAGAATTATAGTGCTAACTAAACTATCATTAAAGTTTGAGGATAAAAGAAAGACAAGTTTAGACATGCAACGAATCCTTTGGCTGTAATTTACAGAGACACTGATTCAGGCTAGAGTAATCAAAAATAACTTTTCAAAACGATTATCCGGCACAAAGGAAGTGTACAAGTAAGGTTGGCTCCAGAATTCATGAATTCCCTGGCTCAACAATGACCTCAAGGATAAGGGTTCTTATCATCCCCTCACTCATATCTTTGTTACTGATTTTTATCTTCTAGCTTGTAGCAAGATAAACACAGTTGCTCCAGCACATCAGTATCCACTGTGATGAAGTTGGTACTCTGTCTCTTCTTGTGATTCTCCATTAGAAACTAGAAAACTTTCACCAGTATCCCTCCTGAAGACTTCTTACAGCTCATTTACCCGGGTTGGGTCCCATGTTCATTTTTGAACTGGTCACTGACACATGGGTGGAATTAGCGTTATTGGCTTGGACTAATTATCTGGAGTAGAATGGATGTTGTCTAGTCAACCACAATATCCACAAAGTCTAAACAATTTTATTTCTCACACTCCTACTTTTTCTCAGGAAGCTTCTCATGTGGAGTTCCACCAGATGTGGGTGTGAGCCAAGGAAGTGCTCAGGACCCCAGCAGGAAGCGGACTGCACACTCACCCTGGGCGATTTGAGTAGAATTTAATAAAGGAATTATTTGCAAGTGTGATTGCAAAGTTTAAAGAAATGTGCAAGGTACAGTGCAGTAGCCCTGGAAAGTTACTACTCTTGGGTCTGAAAGAACAAGACAAAGGAACAGGTCTTGGAATCCTGAGAGTGTATCTTTATGGAGAGGGCCACCCAACAGGCGCTGTGACCTTGGTAGAGGGACGGAGGCAGCCAGTCCCCAGCAACCCATTCAGGAAGTACCTGGGGCAATCAACACCTTATTTCACTCTCCTCCTGCCTACAGTCTCTTCCCTGTGCTTCCCACTGACTGAAACCGGCTAGAATCTGGGGCTCGAGAAGGCATGTAACCATCATTCTTCCTTCTGTTTTGATGAATGTGACTACCTTACTTACCTCATGTCAGTGGAATCACACAGTATTTTTCTTTCTGTGACGGTTTCTTTCACTTAACACAATGCCCTCAAGATTTATCCATGTTATAGCATGTGACAAGATTTCTTCCTTTAAATAGCTAAACAACATTTCAGTGTGTGTGTGTGTGTGTGTGTGTGTGTGTGTGTGTGTGTGTGACATTGTATTTATCTATTCATCCATGATGGACATTTGGATCGCTTCCAGCCATGGTGAATGATGCTGCTATGAACATGAGTGTACAAATATCTCCTTAAGATTCCACTTTCAATTCTTTTGGATATAAACCCAGAATTGGGATTGCTAGATCATAGTAGTTCTATTTATTTTTATTTATTGATGAATTGCAATAGTTCATTAATTTTTTTTATTGCTGAGTAGTATTCCATTGTCTAGGTATACCAAATTGTGTTTATCCATTCATCAGTCGATGGGCGTTTGGACACAAGTGACACAAGCACTGATCCTCCTGTCCCTCTCCAATTATTTGAGAACTTGCAGACAATGTAAAAGGATAATGGGACCTGAGCATAGATAATCATCTGGGAGAGGATTTTAAAGAGATCTCTTCTACAACAGGATGCAGGGTTCTAGTTTAGAATCTATAGGCTGAAAGTTCCATATTCAGCACCCATTTTCTGTCCTGTTGGACCTTTGGCTCAACTTGTTATTTTTTATGTATTTGTCTATCTCCCCTCTCCCAGCCTCGATGTCAAGGGAAATTCATCTTCGAATACCCTGTAGTACTTAGCATATGTGCTTTACAAAGAGTAAGTGCTAAATATTTCAAATAAATGAATGAATGCAATCCTGAAAGTGAGAGAGGACTTGAAAGAAAGAACAGAGTGGGCAGCACAGAAAAAAAAAAAACAACTGACATGAAAAGATAGATTTTTCTGGAGATATCTGAAGTTATCATTCACGAACACAAGACCTAAGAATTAGCAACCACAAGGATACTGAGAGCCCTCGAAAATCATTCACCCAGTCCATAGAGGCTCTTTCAACTCGAGTCAGAAATACCCCTTTCTTAGCCTTGAAGACAATTCTTTTTCCCATGCATTAGAAATGCGTACACCTGCAAAAATCAATTCTTCAAAAATGGTGCAATCAGGATCGGAGCACCATTGAATTGCTCCTGCTGCTGCTAATTAAAATGAATTCATCAGCCTGGAGGGTTAAGCCGGAGGAGGTTAGGAGGAAAAAGAGCTCAGTGCCAACAGCTCTGGCTTCCTGCTTCAACAACATCTCTTTGTTCTCAAATTTCTGAAGGGAAATGAAAATATGCTTAGTTGGAAACCGTTACTGTCTCAAGAAAAGTCTCTTCCCAGATTGCAGGTGCTTCCCTGTTCACGGACCTAGAAGAGTCCCGTTCATGAACTCCATGGAAATGTGTCCTCAAAACAGAAACATGGGCAGACAACCAGAGAACCCCAGTTCTTGCCACATTCTTCTGCAAACTATCCGAGTCCGATGACAATATTTCTGACGTAACCTGTGTACACAGCTAACACCCCGGTTTTCTGGGTCCCGGCCACCTTCTGCAGCACAGACTCAAACCCTTCCTTGTCCAGGACCCTTGTGTGCAGAGGCTGGAAAGCGCTCGCAGCCCGCTTTTGTAAGACCCGCAGAGCCACCTTGTGGTTGATATAGAAAATTACGTTTGCGGCTGCAGTCTTGCAGAAACCGCGTTCAGGGAGGATGACCCCAGCAGGAAGAGACAGAAAAACAAAGAAAGCAGGCGGCATTCTCTGGGAACATTGGAAGAAGAGATATTTATTTTGTTAAGAAAAATGTAGGGTTCCTTTGTAGGTGTAGGAAATTCTGAGTTCAAGTTAAAGCAACGTTCTTCTCACATCCTCTAATATGTTCTGAATGATTGTGAATTTCTCCGAGTACTGTATTAGGCAGTGTTTTAGAAATGGATTTGGTCAGGGATCCCTTTTGACAGGAAGCATCTTAAGGATTGGCATTTTGTGATCTAGATTTGACAAACAGTTGAGAGCCGCATGGTGACATAGTGACTGAGAAACCACACCTATTGATATTGGAAATACTCCTCCAATCTTAGAGGAATCTAATGATTGGAGAACACCAGTGACCTTTAATGATGATACTGACCCAAAGGATTAGGGTGTGGAATCTTTCAGTTGGACAGTTCCTTCAAGTACATTTGGAATAACTCAAAGCAGGGTGTGCCCCTCTCAAATTCCTAAAAGATGATCACAGCCAGTGTTGGATGATGTCATGGACCTCACCATCTTTGCAGCTCACCCGTTCCCTCTCTGTTCAAGTCTATAAGAAAGTACCTTCTTGCACTGGGCTAACGTGAGCCTCTACACCTGACATGAATTGGTCTTAGTTCCGCTGTTTGAAGCTCTGCAGAGTGACTGATGTTTTTCCTCCATGTCTTTCACAAATCTGATGAGTTGTCATTTCATCTCAAAATCTTCTCCAGGACCTTCCACTATCTGCTACCTTGGTGTGGTTTTCAGACCCCTCAGGCTCATGGTCACCCTCCTAAAAACCCTGTGTATCAATGTCCTGTTTAAAAAGTGTGTAACTTAGATTTGCATATTGCATTCAAGGGTCATCTGACCAGGGCAATGGGCATTGGGACTATCTGGATATTGTACAAATATAACAAGGTCTAAAAATGTATCAGGGTTTTGAGCTTTTTGAGCAGGAATACCCTGTCAATGAAAGCTCTCAGGTCCGTTTACTTTGCTGTTAAGCCAGGAATTCCATATTCTATACATTTGTACATGTGTTGTTTTTTCTTTTGTAAGTATCACACTTCATTCAGTCCTAATAAACTTAAATTAGTTGGTGCAAGCCCATTATTTTAGTTTGTTGGATATTCTTTCCTTCTACTCACCTGTTTGTTCATCCTTCCATTCATCTGATAAAGATTTATTGAACAACTTTTATGTGTTGATCATTTGTTAGGTTCTGGGGATTCAAATACATTGTCCATGTTCCAAAGGAGCTTGCCATCAATGAGAGGATAGTGATAACTATTTTCATAAAGTCACAGGGTCCTATGGTTGTGACTAGAAACCTTCCTCTAAAATTAGATTAACCTACACTCCAACATCTTTTGGTTGCAATGGTTCTATAGATAAAACTCTCTCTGGGGCGCCTGGGTGGCCCAGTCGGTTAAGCGGCTGCCTTAGGCTCAGGTCATGATCTTGGGGTACTGGGACCAAGCCCTGTGTCATAGGGCTCCCTGCCCAGCAGGGAGTCTGCTTCTCTCTCTGCTCCCCCCTTCCCCAGCCCCTCGTGCTCTCTCTCTCTCTTAAATAAATAAATGAATAAAATCTTTTTTTTTTAAATAAATAATGAGCTTTTATTATCCTCGACAACAGAGAAAAGTCAAATCTGAAGTCTCTGGGAACTAAGTAGCGCCCTGGGGAGGGGAAGGCTGCAGCAGCACCTGGAGCTTCCTCAGAGACTCATTCCCTCGGTCGGGCCACCCTGGCAGAGGCAGCTCGAAGGAATCACAAACTGCAGGGATCAGCAGGAGGACAACACTGAACAAAGCTGTCCTGCCTGAAATCAGCCGCTGTCCAGAGCTAGTGCCTGGGAAAGTACAACTCACCCTCCTGGGGTCACATCTTTGCTGGAAGGCAGGTGAGAATTCACACACGTGACACCAAATACCCTGCTCTCTAGGCGGCTCTCTCCTAGTCCTCCCCGATTCCACATCCTCTGGTCTTTGGCCACAGTGTTAAATGAATAAAATCTTTTAAAAAAAAAAAACCTCTCTCTGAAGTTATCAGGAGAAATTTATCAGCTCTCTTGTTAAAAACAAGGCCCTACATTATTAAACCAAGAAAATGTCTTTCCATGTTCAAAAATAAAATTAAATTCAGACACAAATCGATTTAACTATATATCAAATTGCCAGCATAGCACTAGAGAAAAAAATCAAGTAATTTTCAAAAACAACATAATCTGAGCTGAAAACATCTTGAGGGCAAAAAGAATTGCAAAAATAAATCTTGAATTTACTTAATAGGTTTGTCATTAGTAAAACAACCAGTGTGAAAATTTTGAAACTGTTTTGTGTATATTATAGGGTAGAAAAATAAAATATACTGATATTTTGGGGACCCAAGATTCTCACTGTGGGAGAATAAGAATCGTGAGAATGTGAAAAAGAGCTCTATGGTATTGGATTTGAATTGGAGGTATCAATATACACTCATTATTAATATTTTTAAAGATTTTATTTATTTGAGAGAGAGAGTGCAAGTGAGGAGGGACAGAGGGAGGAGAGGGAGAGAGAAAATCCCAAGCAGACTCTGTGCTAAGCTTGGAGCCCGACGTGGGGCTCCATCTTAGGACCCCAAGATCACCACCTAAGCCAAAATCAGAGTCCGACACTCAACTGACTGAACCACACAGGTGTCCCTATTTTTTAAAGTACAGTATATATTCCAGGTCTGCCCACTGAACAGGCTTAGAAACAGTGATATTTCCATAACTAGGATGTCCAGAATTTTTTTTAAATAGCATTCCTCACTAAAAGAAACGAGGGCTCCTTAGAGAAATAGCTAGTTCCAGGAAAGTAGAAGATGAGTCTGGAAAGCTTATTGTTCTTTTTTTTTTTTTTAAAGATTTTACTTATTTATTTGAGAGAGAGAACGAGAGATAGAGAGCACGAGAGGGAAGAGGGTCAGAGGGAGAAGCTGACTCCCTGCTCAGCAGGGAGCCCGATACGGGACTCGATCCCGGGACTCCAGGATCATGGCCTGAGCTGAAGGCAGTTGCTTAACCAACTGAGCCACCCAGGCGCCCAAGCTTATTCTTGAAAGGAAGGGCATGCTCAAAGACCAATGGGGACATGTCAAAAGGACACAGGAGCCAGCTTGAAGAGGACCCCATGGTCAAATCCACGATAATTTGGGCATCAAAATTGTGTCAGTAATGGCTTATAATGGACCCTGTAACAAAGAATCTATGCGTGTAGATACCCCTACAAAGGGGTAGGAGGAAAGGGGGAGAAACTCTTTCTTCCAAAGATTATCAGCTAATGTAGAAAAATAATAAAATTTTTCTTAAGTCACTATTTCATAATCACCATCGTGAAAATTAATTCAGGAAAGTTTCATCAATAGATACCAAAATGATCAAAGGAAAGAAACTACATTCAAGGGCTCAAAGTATCACCTAAAAATTGCATATTAATGACAGAAACACAAGAATATTTACAACGGACAGATGTGATGGGCACTGCCTTACCATATAATTACACTTAGCGTCACCCTATCATGAGATTCTACTACACGTCTACTAGAATAGCCAAAATTAAAGACTGACATCCTGTTGCCCAGGATGTGTTGCCATAGAATTCTTAGACATTGCTGGCACACGTGCAAACTGGTACAGTCACTTTGGAAAACAGTTTGAGAGATGTATATAAAGTTAGGCATATACTTAACCATATAATCCAGCGGTCCCATTCCTGGGTATTTACTGGAGAGAATTATAAACAAGTCCACATGAATGTTTGCAGCAGCTTTATTCATGATAGCTAAAAGCTAGAAAGAACCCATTGTCCAACAACTGGTTAAGGAATAACAACTTTTGTTATATCCGTACAATGAAATGCTAATCAACAATAAAAAGAAATGAACTACTGATACATGCAACCACAGGGATAAATCCCAAAAGCATTATGCTAAATGAATGAGGCCAAACACAAAAGGCTATATATATAGTGTCTGATGCTATTTATTTTACATTCATGAAAAGGCAAAACTGTAAGGACAGAGATCAGATCTGCGGCTGCCAGCACTGGAGATGGGGAAGAGATGGAGGACAAAAAGGCATAAGGCAACCTTGAAGAATGATGGAAATATTCTATCTATCTAGATTGAAATGGTGGTTATGTGACTTTAGATGTTGATCCAGAACTCATGGAACTATATACACTAAAAAATCTACATTGCGTGTAAATTTACCTTAATAAGCCTAATCAAAGACTTAGCATCGCCAGTAGTGGCAGAAAAAGACATCATGTGCTTCCTGATGTCAAGTATGGGAAGTATCAACTCTGCGATATTCTTGCTAAAAATACCCTCTTCAGACCATTCCCTACCACGCCATTCCTCTTACTAGCATAGGGCAACATTCTGACAAATCCAATCAATGGGGCATTGTCTAAGCTCCTTAAAATGTTGGTATCTTGGAAGACCAAAAACAGGGTTGGAGAATGAAGCTGTCTGAATCAGAAGAGACCAAGGAAAGAGGACAAATTCAATGAGGACTTTAACTAAGTACTCAGGTTTTCAAAAGAAAAACTAAGTACAGATGTCATTTTGGGGTTTAATTTGAGAAATGTGAATATGACTATATATTAGATGATTCTATTGATTCTATTATTGATTATATTAAAATTTTAGATGTCATAATGGTATTGTGGTTCTTTAGGAGAATATATTTGTTCTTGGGAGACACATGCTAAATATATAGAAGTGAAGAGTTATGAGGTCTGTGATTTAATTTCTAATGGTTCAACTCAACAAATGTAGGGGGAGGGGGAGGAGATATGACAAAACATTAACAACTGGTGAATTTAGGAGAAGGGCGTATGTGCTTTATGTGCTTTCATTATGCTATGTTTTCAAATTTACATAGATTTGAAATTTTTCAAGATAAAAGGATGAGGAGGGAAGACAGTTAATTCTTCAAAAGGTTTAGACATTTAATTGGCTTGAACTTCCACATTTTCTGTGGAAAATCCAGATATTCATATAGAACAACTTATTACAGACAAATGGTTTTCCATACCTGTTCACCCATTACTTCCTTTAAAAAGAATTAGCTCAGCCGAGGTTTACCCATTTCTGTCCTTTTCAAGCAGCCTAGGAGAATTTGGAATGCTGACGCAATCATTTTCTTGACCTCCACTACATTCTTTAGGCCTGACTAACCTTTCCTAACTATATAAAGCAAAAATACATATAGCAAAAATTGGCTGCCCAAGAGAAAATGACAAACTTGCCATTGTAGTAGGAGATATTAACATCCTTCTCTCCGTAATTGACAGATTAGACATCCAGAAAAGCAATCAGCAAGCGTACAGAAGATTTGGAGAGAAAAATAATATAGACTGTAACAACAAAACCAAAGAAATGGCTTTTTTTAAAATACAAATGAAATACTTAACAAAATTAACCCTGTAGTAAGCCATAAAGCACGTCCTGATAAATTTCAAAGAATCGGTATCTAACAGAACACATCCTCTAAACACAATGTGCCTAAGATAGAGATTAATAACAAAAAGATAACTTAAAATCTATACAATTGAAAATATAAGGACATGTTTATAAATAATTCATAGGTCAATGACAAAATAATAGTGAAAATTGGGAGTCTTAGAATTCCCTCATTCTTCTAAAAAAGATCTTCATATCAAAATGTGTTGAGGGGCAACTGGGTGGCTCAGTAGGTTAAGTGCCCAGTTTCTGCTTAGGTCGGATCTCAAGGTCATGAGGGGCTCTGTGCTCAGGGACAGAGTCTGCTGGGGATTCTCCCTCCCCCTCTGCGCCTCCCCCTGCGTTCCCACAGGCTCTCTCCTCTTTCTCTCTCTCTCACTAAAAAAAACCAAAAACACGTGTTGAGATACAGCTAATGAGGGTACTCAGAAGAAAATTAATAGCTGTAAAAGTTTATAATAGAATAAAAGTACCTTAGCCTCCGTTTCCCAGAAAGTACAGCCTGCTTAAAGAAAGCATTCAATTGGAGAGGGTGATGGGGGGGAGGGGTAGGGGGCAGGAGGAGGGGGAAACGGAAGCAGGAAAGAAGTAAGAGCCGGATGATACATTTTGTGCTGCTACTAGAGGTGCTCTGGGTCCTCACTGGGGAAGCTGTATGAAATATGTCTCTGATTATACACAGCGAAGAGAAAGGGGGAGGCATTTTTCCATAGGCTTCACCCGCAGTCCATCAGAGGCTTGCCCCAGAAGGTGCTACCTCTCCCACATTAGCATCCAAGGTGGGAGGTAAGAGGTAGTGCCTCGGGCCTGAGGCTCACACTGTCTGTTGCACTCACAATAAGCTGCCTAGAACCCACACATTGTCTAAAAAGTGAAAGATGCACATACCTAGGACCCAGTATTTCTACTCGTAGGTGTACCCTAGCGAAGCTCAAAAATGTGCACCAGGAGAATTCATAAGAGCCAATTTTGTGATTTCACCAAATCGGAAACAACCTAAATCCTGTCAAGAGTAGAATGAATTAAAATTGATGGTATAATCATAATGGAATAATGCAGTCCAATGAAAACGAATGAACTGCTGCTAACACATCTCAAAAGCAACGTGGAAAGAAAAAGAAAAAGCTGGTATCAGAAAAGCACGTGCAATGCGATTCCATTTATACAGAAGGTCTACAACATGCAAAACTTAACAATCTATTATTGAAGTCTCCATACCTATGTGGAAAGCTGTAAAGAAGAACATAGGAATGATCGATGCAAATTTTAGGATGCCTGCTATGTCTTAAAGGAAAGGATGCAGTGGGGCGGAGGGGAGGGTTGGCGGAGTCTTCCCCAGTGTTAGCACATTCAGTTGCTAATGTGCAAGGTAGGGCTCCTAGTGTACACAGGGTACAGGTCATTAATTCTTCACACTGAACACACGCATCATATTCTCGGCTGTAATATACTTCACAACAACAATTCTAAAATACAATTTTTTAAAAGATTTCATGTGCTATTAACCCCCATACCTTTTCCCAACCTCTTCATATATATTAAGCAAAAAAGCATGAGTAATTGTGTACATCTAGGACTTTAAGATAAACTGAGACTAGACTTCCTCACATTTTAGAAACAAAACCCCGTATTTTTAGCCCTAAGTACTTACTTAAGCTAAATTAGTGCCAAGTTCTTGATGCTTTGGTCCCAGACTATTTAACATAAATATGAATTGATTCCATTTATTTAGGCTTTTCCATTTCTACCATACTTTCTCACCCATGCCTGCAGGTACATATTGTTTACATTCAAATGGTTCCTCTTTATAGTCAGTAAATGATACCTGTTTACACATAACTTTTTAAAATATATAATGGAGCAATATATACAGTTAAGAACAAAATACCTGTGTGCCTAGAGGAAAAGACCATTCGAAAGGATTTTTTTTTCATTGCTGCTATCGGCTATGCTTTTCAGACAGTGGAAAACATCGCTAAAATCATTAAAACAATACAGCCTTGAATTTCTCCTACTCTGCATTCTTATTATATAGAGAATTGGAGTAGAGATAAAAAGTTGCTGGAAAGGTAGTAGCAAAGTTTGCTTTGAAATCCTAGCCTAGAAGCCTGGCTGGCCAGCCTAGTGATCCCCAGATCATTGACTGAGGCTCTCCCCTGTGCCAGGACCCCCCCACCCCCCACAATGTGTTCAACACCGCTGGGCAGAGGCAGCCCTAGGCAAAGGTCTCCTTTTGGCCTCCAATCCGGGGCCTTTGGCTATTCCTGGATTCCTGCCCCACCCCAGCAAGACTTTTTTCTCCGGAGGGTGAAAGAAAGCTGAAACTCACCTGTCTTAAGCTCAGTTTTGCCAAGGGCAGCCCTTTAGTGGGACTGCTCTTACTAAATCATCAGAGCCAGCAACTTCAGGTATTTTTTTTTTAAGATTTTACTTATTTATTTGAGAGAGAGAGAGGGAGAGAATGAGAGAGAGAGTACGAGAGGGGGGAGGGTCAGAGGGAGAAGCAGACTCCCTGCCGAACGGGGAGCCCGACGTGGGACTTGATCCCAGGACTCCGGGATCATGACCTGAGCCGAAGGAAGTCGCTCAACCAACTGAGCCACCCAGGTGCCCCCCTTCAAGTCTTAAACCCCTATTCCTTAAGGCTCTGCTCCTCTTAGGAACACCTGGATTTTACACAGTCTGTTTTAAGTTGGTTTCCCCAGAAGCAGACACTGAGAAGAGAGATCAGGAGCAAATGAATTATTAACAAAGTGCTTCCAGGGGAAACTGGGAAGGAAATGGGGAAGCAGGCAGGGAAAGGCATGATGGAGTTCAGAACATGTACTCCAAAGTATGGCACCTCGGCATATTGCCCATCTTAAGCAGGAGTTTGAGAAACTGGCAGAAGCAGGAAAGTGGCTCGGCCCTTGCCCTTCCTCCCTGAAAGCAGGAGATAAATCTCCCATGTGAAAGGCACCTTCTCTGTGCCAAGAGGAAGGGAGACATCCTTATTACTGGAGACAGAGAATTTAGGGCCGAGAAGGCTATGTCAACAAACCTTGGAACCTAGGAACAATACTTGTTCCTTCTTCACGCTGTTACTACCCCTAACCCAAACTCCTTTGTCTTGTCAATTGTTCACACATGTATTGTTTCACCATCTAAAAGGTATAAAAGTTTCCTACTCTGGTCAATTCTTTGAGTCTCCTTTCTTTGTGGGACTCCTGTAAGTATACATGTGCTTATGTAATGAAAATTATTCTTCTCTTATTGATCTGCCTTTTATTACAGGGGGTCCCAGCCAAGAATCTAGAAAGATAGAGGGAAAATTATTTTTCCTCCCCTACAGGAATGACCTCACACAAAATCCTCCAGAAGGTAGCTTCGACCTGATACAACAGGGGAGCTCTGAAGGGTAAGTTGTACCTCCGAGTCTGTTCTGAGGTGTGGCAAGGGAACCGCGTCCCCGAGTCTGACTAAGGGCACAGGTGGAACATCGCAGGCCTTGCGGGCTCTCTGTGCAGGTGGCCAGACGTGTCCAGTAGCCCAGGGCAGCCCTTCCAAAGAGGAATCACATGTCCCTGAAGTCCCAGCACACTGGAGCTGGGCTGGGCAGTGGCAGGCTGCATAAAAGTGATCACAGGGAGCACGGGCGTGTTCTACCCTGCCCTCCAGGGCCTCACCTGAAAGGAAGAGATATGAGAATTCTTGGTGAGGGGCAGGTGCCGATGTTGGGGTTAACCAGCCAGGACCCTGAAGAGCCGGAGTCTTCTCAGACTGTCCCTTACTTGTGCTGCCCCTGGCTCTCTGGCAGTGACCTATCTGAAACCTGAGCTGCCTGGGTTGTTGGGCCACTCTGAAGGGAGCACTCCCAGGGAACGCACCTCCGAGTCTGGGGGAGTGTGTGGTCTGTCTTTGCCTCTCGGTGGAGTCAGGAAATGTTATCAAGTTTCAAACTCTGCTGGGGATTGCAGGCTCTGAGGATTTTTTTTTTTTAAGATTTTATTTATTTATTTGACAGAGAGAGACACAGCGAGAGAGGGAACACAAGCAGGGGGAGTGGCAGAGGGAGAAGCAGGCTTCCTGCCGAGCAGGGAGCCGATGTGGGGCTCCATCCCAGGACCTGGAATCATGACCTGAGCCGAAGGCAGACGCTCAACGACTGAGCCACCCAGGCGCCCCCAGGCTCGGAGGATTTAAGAAAACCCCCTCGGTGGCCATATTTTTAAAAGAGAATTGTTGATTCACTGCTGCTAAGTGATGCCAGCAAATCCCGCAGAGGAGCCAAACCCCTGACACTAAAGCATCCCAGCAGGCTTTGCGCACACTCACAGCCTCTAACTCCCACTCTGGCCATGGGCACACACCCTCATCCTTGTTTTTGTCTTTCTGCCCCAGGTTCCCTCTCCCAGCCTGCCAGGCTTCTCTGCCTGCCTCTAGCAGCTGTTAGCTGGTGGGCATTTCAGAGGCCCAAGCACAGGGAGGGAAACAGGAGGGGAGAGAAGCAGGCTCTGCCAGGCCAGGCCTGAGTGCTGGCCAGCAGCCGTCATCAGTCTGTCCTGGAAAATCAGATTGAGAATTTTCAGCCAAATCCAAATCATGGCTCCTATTAGGAATCATCCAGATTCACATTCCAAGCAGTGTTTACATCTCTGGAGCTGCACGATGTACTGAAGCTTGAACAAATTTTAAAAATCTTCTTTCCAACAGCCGATTTACTTTAACATAAAAAGAAGAAGAAGAAAGCAGCCTCCCTTGTGTTGGTTCTATACCTTCAACTCGAAACATGACAGGGTTCCTGCAATCTGAATGGAATCTGGCTCAGGTTTGCTCCATACTCAGGAGGCCATTTGGCAAACAGGATGTTGTACTACTCCAATTATTACCCTGAAGCTTAAAGCACAAAGACATTAAGCTGTTCTTTTCACTTACTGCCTCGAGGACTTTGGTTATTTCTGTTTATCACGTTAAGACGAATGTTGCATTTAAACACAAATGTGGAAACCACCGAAGAATTCTTTACGCCTACATCTTTCTGTGACTAACTCCCAGGACATTTTGTGAAGAAAGTAGTTTCCAGGGTAAATACCATCAATCATACTATGTTGCCAACATTGGCTAAAGGAAACCATATATTTGCTATTGATGCAATTTATATTGAACAAGAAAATGTTTATGATTAAAATACCAAAAAAGTCAAATATGCTATGGAGTGAAATGTATATGGAGATAAGCATAACATGTGATGAAATATTTATCTTTTTACCTAACAATTCCTTGATCCAAAGAACCAGCAATGGCTGTTCAGGGATAGTAATGAAATTGTGTGTGTGTGTGCACATACACAGTCAACTAATATTTGACCAGGGAGCCAAGAATACTCAGTAGAGAAAGGATAGGCTCTTCAATAAATGGTATTGGGAAAAATGGATGACTACCTGCAAAAGAATGAGATTGGACCCCTACCTTACACTACTCACAAAAATGAACTCAAAATTGGTTAAAGACGTAAATGGAAGACTGGAAACGGTCTTGGAAGAGAAAACATAGGGGTAAGCCTCCTTGACTTGGATCTTGACAATGATTTTTTTAAAACAAACTGAGGGTTCTAGAGGGGAGGGGGGGTGGGGGGATGGGCTAGACTGGTGATGGGTATTAAAAAGGGCACATACTGAATGGAGCACTGGGTGTTATACGCAAACAGTGAATCATGGAACACTACTACATCAAGAACTAATGATGTAATGTACGGTGATTAACATAACATAATAAAATAAGATCAAAAAAATAAAAAATAAAATAGGACACCAGAGCACAAGCAACAAAAGCAAAAATACGCGAGTGGGACTACATCAAAATAAAAAGCTTCTGCTCAACAAAAGAAGCAATCAACAAAATAAGAGGGCATCTCATTCCTACAGAGTGGGAAAAAATATTGGCAAACCATCTACCTGATACACAAGGAGCTCATACGACTCAAGAACAACAACATCAAAACAATAACCTGATCAAAAAATAGTCAGAAGACCTGAATTGACAATTTTCCAAAGAAGACATCCAAATGGCTAGCAGGTAGATGCTCAACATCACTCATCATTAGAGAAATGCAAATGAAAACCGCGATGAGATATCACCTCACACCTATTAGAGTGACTATTATCAAAAAGACAGGACATAACTCGTGTTGGTAAGGATGGGGAGAAAAGGGAACCCTGTGCACTGTTGATGGGAATGTAAATGAGTGCAGCCACTGTGGAAAACAATGGAGAGGTTCCTTAAAAAACTAAAAATAGAACTACCATACGATCCAGCAACATCACTTCTGGGTATTTATCCAAAGGCAATGAAATCACTGTCTCAAAGAGATATCTGTACTCCCAGGTTCATTGCAGCATTATTCACAATAGCCAAGACATGGAAACAATCAAAGTGTCCATCAGTGGATGAATGGATGAAGACAATGTGGTATATATACACAATGGAATATTATTTGGCCATGAGAAAGAAGGAAATCCTGCCATTTGCAACAGCACAAATGAACCTTGAAGGCATTATGCTAAGAAAAATAAGTCAGACAGTGAAAGACAAATATTGTATGATCTCACTTGCATATGAAGTCTAAAAAAAATGGAAATCATAGAAATAGAGAGTAGAATGATGATTGCCAAGGACTAGGAAGTGGGGATGTGGGGAAGTGTTGATCAAAGGGTACAGACTTTTAAAGATGAGTAAGTTCTGGGGATCTGATGCACAGCATGGTGATTATAGTTAACAATACTGTATTATAGACTTGAAAGTTGCTAAGAGAGTAAATCTTTAATGTTCTCACCACAAAAAGAGAAAAAAGATAATTATATGTGGTAATGGAGGTGTTAGCTAAGCTTACTGTGGTAATCATTTTGCAATATATGTATATATCAAATCATGATGTTGTACACCTTAAACTTACACAATGTCATATGTCAATTATATCTCAATTTTTAAAAATTGTGCATGGTGTATGCATGTGTGCATGCACGCGTGTGTGTGTGTGCATGTATGTTTGAAGCAGTGGAAGAATTATTAAAGAAAATATTTTTTTTTACTTTTTTAAAATAAAGATTTCTTTTTTTATTAACATATAATGTATTATTTGTTTCAGGGGTACAGGTCTGTGATTCCTCAGTCTTACACAATTCACAGCACTCACCATAGCACATACCCTCCCCAATGTCTATCACCCAGACACCCCGTCCCTCCCACCCCCCACCACTCCAGCAACTATCAATTTGTTTCCTGAGATTAAGAGTCTCTTATGGTTTGTTTCCCTCTCTGATTTCGTCTTGTTTCATTTTTCCCTCCCTTCCCCTCTGATCCTCTGTCTTGTTTCTCAAATTCCTCATATCAGTGAGATCATATGGTACTTGTCTTTCTCTGATTAACTTATTTTGCTCAGCATAATACACTCTAGTTCCATCCACGTCCTTGCAAAAGGCAAGATTTCATTTTTGATGGCTGCATAATATTCCTGTGTGTGTGTGTGTGTGTGTGTGTGTGTGTGTGTGTGTGTGTGTGTGTGTGTGTATGCACACCACATCTTCTTTATCCATTCATCTGTTGATGGACATCTAGGCTCTTTTCATAGTTTGGCTATTGTGGACATTGCTGCTATAAACATTGGGGTCCACATGCCCCTTCGGATCACTACATTTGTATCTTTGGGGTAAATACCCAGTAGTGCAATTGCTGGGTCATAGGGTAGCTCTATTTTCAACTTTTTGAGGAACCTCCATACGGTTTTCCAGAGTGGCTGTACCAGCTTGCATTCCCACCAACAGTGTAGGAGCGTTCCCCTTTCTCTGCATCTTCACCAACATCTGTCATTTCCTAACTTGTTAATTTTAGCCACTCTGACTGGTGTGAGGGGGTTATCTCATTGAGGTTTTGATTTGGATTTCCCTGATGCTGAGCGATGTTGAGCACTTTTTCATGTGTCTGTTGGCCATTTGGATGTCGTCTTTGCAGAAATGTCTGTTCATGTCTTCTGTCCATTTCTTGATTGGGTTATTTGTTCTTTGGGTGTTGAGTTTGATAAGTTCTTTATAGATTTTGGATACTAGCCCTTTATCCGATATGTCATTGGCAAATATCTTCTCCCATTCTGTTGGCTGTCTTTTGGTTTTGTTGACTGTTTCCTTTGCTGTGCAAAAGCTTCTATCTTGATGAAGTCCCAATAGTTCATTTTTCCCTTGTTTCCCTTGCCTTATGGCGATGTTTCTAGGAAGAAGTTGCTGCGGCTGAGGTCCAAGAGGTTGCTGCCTGTGTTCTCCTCAAGGATTTTGATGGATTCCTGTCTCACATTTAGGTCTTTCATCCATTTGGAGTCTATTTTTGTGTGTGGTGTAAGGAAATGGTCCAGTTTCATTCTTCTGCATGTGGCTGTCCAATTTTCCCAACACCATTTGTAAATAATTTTTTTAAAAGATTGTATTTATTTATTTAAGAGAAAGAGAGAGAGAGCAAGTGGGGGAGGAGCAGAGGGAGAGGGACGAGCAGACTGTGCCCAGCACAGAGTCTAACTCGGGGCTTGATCTCACAACCCTGAGATCATGACTCAAGCTGAAATCAGGAGCTAGACGCTTAACCGACTGAGCCACCCAGGCGCCCCTAAAGAAAATAATTTTTGCAAAATGCCTGGCCCATAGTAAGTTCTAAAATATGGTAGTTTACTACTGATAAGTAGAAAAAAATTCCGTGGCCAATTAAACTTTGGAAAATCTTATTTAACAAAATTAAGCAGATATTTTTATTGCAGGATGTCTCAGAGCCATTTATACAGAAATTGCTATGGCCTGAAGGTCTGGATCTTTCCCAATATCACTCCCCATGCTGGAATCCTAATGCCCAAAGTGATAATGTTAGGAGGTGGGGTCTTTAGGAGGGGATTGTGTCATGAGGGTGCAGCCGTCATGAATGGGATTAGTGTTCTTGCAAAAGGGCCCCACAGAGCCCCCAAGCCCCTTCTGTCAAGGGAGGGCACATTAAGAAGCTGGCAGTCTGTGACCCAGCGGGTGCCTTAGCCAGATTGTCACCCTGCTGGCACGTTCCTATGGGCCTTCCAGCCTCCAGAGGTGTGAGAAGTGGATTTCTGCTGTTTATAAGCTACCTAGTCTGTGATATTTTATTATAACAGCCCAAACAGATTAAAGCACAAATACACATTGTGAATCTTGGAAAGGAGTAGTTTCATATGCTCTCAATGCCAGACTAACACGAACACAGAATGCCTTTTTGTTCTACATGAAGACCAGGAAACGCTTATCCAACCCATTCAGAAGTGAAACGATAGGAAAAGACGTTAAGTAATACATTTTAAAGGTCAGTATCTGTTACTATACATTTTACGAAATTCAGATTTTCACTCCCATTCATCATTAGCTACCTTTATTTTGTCTATTTCATTAGTTTATAATCAACTGCATTTTTGTTCAATTTTTGGTAGAGGGATTTTAAAATACATTTTCAAGGATAATAAAACATGCAGTGTGTGTGTGTGTGTGTGTGTGTGTGTGTGTGTGTGTGTGTGTAGTTCATTGTATTGTATGATTATTATACATATGCATATGCATGCATTTATAAATATCCGTTTTTAAATAGGGTGCCAATACCAGTTGTTTGTCATAATGGTTTTCTGATGAGTACCTTCTAGATGGTTCAGAGAGGATTTAAAAAGGGCAGGGGGCGGAGCAAGATGGCAGAGGAGTAGGAGACCTGGATTAGGTCTCGTCTCAGGAATTCAGCTGGATAGGGATCAAACCATTCTGAACACCTACGAACTCAACAGGAGATCGAAGGTAAGAATAGTAACAACTCTCTGAACAGAGAAGCGACCACTTTCTGGAAGGTAGGACGTGCGGAGAAGTGAATCCGAGGCGATATTCGGGAGGATACACGGCGGGGGAAGGGGTCTCCGTCGGCCGCTTCTGGCAAGTGCTAGAGCCGCGGGGCACAAAATTGGAACTTTTAGAAGTCGGCTCCGCCGAGGGACGTCGCTGCAGTGGCTAAGTGGGGGGGGTGGAACCCTCGCAGGACAGTGTGGTCTCAGGACCCTTGGGGTCCCAGAAAGACCGGGGGTGCCTGAGTGTGGCAGAGCTCCCAGGTATCGGAGCGGGGAAGCCGGCTGCAGAGACGGAGCCGAGGCGCGGGCTCTCAGCTCAGGGTTGCCATAAACCGTGATCCGTGGCCCAGTTGGGCCACTGCTCCTCCAGCAGGGACCCAACAAGCGGCAGAGCCGGGGAGACTCCCCTTCCTCCCCCCCGGGATGAGCAGGGATCTGCTGGGTTTGGAGACTCCACAGGGGGTCGGGTGCCAGAGATAGAAACGCTCGGTCACAGGCCGGGTGAGCAAGGAGTGCGGCCGGAGACCGGGGACACAGGAGTGACTGCTTTTCTCTGGGGGTGCACTGAGGAGCGGGGCCCCGAGTTCTGAGCTCCTCCGAGTGGAGATTGGGAGGCCACCATTTTCACTCTCATCCTCCAAAGCTGTATCAGAGCTTGCAGGGAACAAAAGCTCCTGAAAGCAAACCCGAGCAGCTTGCTTAGCCCGGACCGTCAAGGGTGGGGCAATCCCGCCTCTGGCAAAGACATTTGGGAACCACGGCAACAGGCACCTCCCCCAGAAGATCAGCACGAACAGCCAGCAAGCCAAGACCAAGTTTACCGATCAAGGAGAACGGGAGAACTCCAGCGCTAGGGGAATACTGCACATAGAATTCATGGCTTTGTTTTACCATGATTCATTAGTTTTTCAAAGTTAATTTTCTTAAACGGTTTTTTTAATTTTTCTTTTTCCCTTTTTCAACCAACATTTTATCAATCCCTTTGTTTTAAAAAAACATTCTTTATTTTTCATTTTTCGAGTCATATTTTATCCCTTCATAGTAGTTACCCTTATTTTTGTCATATATATAAGTTGTTCTTTCTTTAAAATTTCGAGATACAGTTTCTTCTAACAGATCAAAATATACACTAAATCACTAGTATATGCCTTTGTTCTAGCCTCCTGCCTGATCACATTCTCTCCCTTTTTTTAAAAAATATTCTTCTTTCTTTTTTCAAACAACTTCTTATCTTATCAATTCCTTTTATAAAATCTTTTATAATTTTCATCTTTACACTCATCTTCCATCCCTTCATTGTATCAACCCTTATTTTGTACATATATAAGTCTTTCTCCCTTTAAAATTTTAGGAGGCACTTCTTTCTAACAGACCAAAATATGCCCAAAATCTTGTGTGTGGCACTGATCTATGCACTGGGCTGATCATATTTGATCATATTCTGTTTTTTTTTTTTTGTATTGTTCTGTTTTTGTTTTTACCTTTTTCTTTTTTTTTTTTTTCTCTTTCTTATTTCTTTCTTTCCCTTTCTTTTCCCCTGGTTTCAGGTCTTTCTGATTTGTATAGAGTATATTTGCTGGGGACGTTATTAACCTGTTAGCATTCTGTTCTCTCATTCATCTATTCTCCTCTGGACAAAATGACAAGATGAAAAAAATCACCTCAGCAAATACAACAACAGGTAGTACTGTCAGCCAGGGACCTACTCAATACGGACGTTAGTACGATGTCGGACCTAGAGTTCAGAATCATGACTTTAAAGATACTAGCTGGGCTTGAAAAAAGCGTGGAAGTTATTAGAAAAACCATTTCTGGAGAAATAAAAGAACTAAAATCTAACCAAGTCGAAATCAAAAAGGCTATTAATGAGGTGCAATCAAAAATGGGGGCACTAACTGCTAAGAAAAATGAGGCAGAAGAGAGAATCAGCGATATAGAAGACCAAATGATGGAAAATAAAGAGGCTGAGGAAAAGAGAGAGAAACAACTACAGGATCACGAGGGCAGAATTCGAGAGATAAGCGATACGGTAAGACGAAACAACATTAGAATAATTGGGATCCCAGAAGAAGAAGAAAGAGAGAGAGGGGCAGAAGGTATCTTGGAGCAAATGACAGCAGAGAACTTCCCTAATGTGAGGAAGGAAACAGGCATCAAAATCCAGGAGGAACAGAGAACCCCTCTCAAAATCAATAAAAATAGGTCAACACCCCAACATCTAATAGTAAAACTTACAAGTCTCAGAGACAAAGAGAAAATCCTGAAAGCAGCTCAGGAGAAGAGATATGTAACCTAAAATGGTAGAAACATTAGATTGGCAACAGACCTATCCACAGAGACCTGGCAGGCCAGAAAGGACTGGCATGATATCTTCACAGCACTAAACGAGAAAAATATGCAGCCAAGAATACTATGTCCAGCTAGGCTGTCATTGAAAATAGAAGGAGAGATAAAAAGTTTCCAGGACAAACAAAAACTAAAGGAATTTGCAAACACGAAACCAGCCCTCGAAGAAATATTGAAAGGGGTCCTCTAAGCAAAGAGAGAGCCTAAAAGCAGCATAGACCAGGAAGGAACACAGACAATATACAGTAACAGTCACCTTATAGGCAATACAATGGCACTAAATTCATATCTTTCAATAGTTACCCTGAATGTAAATGGGCTAAATGCTCCAATCAAAAGACACAGGCTATCAGATTGGATTAAAAAACAAGACCCATCAATAAGCTTTCTGCAAGAGACTCATTTCAGACCCAAAGACACCCCCAGATTGAAAGTGAGGGGGTGGAAAACCATTTATCATGCTAATGGACACCAAAAGAAAGCTGGGGTGGCAATCCTTATATGAGACAAATTAGATTTTAAACCAAAGACTGTAATAAGAGATGAGGAAGGACTATATCCTACTTAAAGGGTCTATCCACCAAGAAGATCTAACAATTGTAAATATCTATGCCCCTAACGTGGGAGCAGCCAATTATATAAGGCAATTAATAACAAAAGCAAAGAAACACATTGACAACAATACAATAATAGTGGGGGACTTTAACACCCCCCTGACTGAAAATGGACAGATCATCTAAGCAAAAGATCAACAAGGAAATAAAGACTTTAAATGACACACTGGACCAGATGGACTTCACAGACATATTAAGAACATTCCATCCCAAAGCAACGGAATACACATTCTTCTCTAGTGCTCATGGAACATTCTCCAGAATAGATCACATCCTAGGTCACAAATCAGGTCTCAACCGGTACCAAAAGATTGGGATCATTCCCTGCATATTTTCAGACCAAAATGCTTTGAAACTAGAACTCAATCACAAGAGGAAAGTCGGAAAGAACTCAAATACATGGAGGCTAAAGAGCATCCTACTAAAGAATGAATGGGTCAACCAGGAAATTAAAGAAGAATTTAAAAAATTCATGGAACCAATGAAAAAGAAAACACAACTGTTCAAAATCTTTGGGATACAGCAAAGGCAGTCCTGGGAGGAAAGAATATAGCAATACAAGCCTTTCTCAAGAAACAAGAAAGGTCTCAAATACATAACCTAACCCTACACCTAAAGGAGCTAGAGAAAGAACAGCAAATAATGCCTAAACCCAGCAGGAGACGAGAAATAATAAAGATCGGAGCAGAAATCAATGAAATAGAAACCAAAAGAACAGTAGAACAGATCAAAGAAATTAGGAGCTGGTTCCTTGAAAGAATTAACAAGATTGGTAAACTCCTGGCCAGACTTATCAAAAAGAAAAGAGAAATGACCCAAATCAACAAAATCATGAATGAAAGAGGAGAGATCACAACCAACACCAAAGAAATACAAACAATTATAAGAACATATTATGAGCAACTCTATGCCAGCAAATTAGATAACCTGGAAGAAATGGATGCATTCCTAGAGACGTATCAACTACCAAAAATTGAACGAGGAAGCAATAGAAAACCTGAACAGACCTATAACCACTAAGGAAATTGAAGCAGTCATCAAAAATCTCCCAACAAACAAAAGCCCAGGGCCAGATGGCTTCCCAGGGGAATTCTACCAAACATTGAAAGAAGAATTAATACCTATTCTCCTGAAACTGTTCCAAAAAATAGAAATGGAAGGAAAACTTCCAAACTCATTTTATGAGGCCATTACCTTGATCCCAAAGCCAGACAAAGACCCCATCAAAAAGGAGAATTACAGACCAATATCCTTGATGAACATGGATGCAAAAATTCTCACCAAAATACTAGCCAATAAGATCCAACAGTACATGGAAAGGATTATTCACCACGCCCAAGTGGGATTTATGCCTGGGCTGCAAGGATGGTTCAACATCCGCAAATCAATCAACATGATACAATACATTAACAAAAGAAAGAACAAGAATCATATGATCCTCTCAATAGATGCAGAAAAAGCATTTGACAAAGTACAGCATCCTTTCTTAATCAAAACTCTTCAGAGTATAGGGATAGAGGGTACATACCTCAGTATCATAAAAGCCATCTATGAAAAACCTACAGCGAATATCATTCTCAATGGGGAAAAGCTGAGAGCTTTTCCCCTAAGGTCAGGAAGGTGGCAGGGATGTCCACTCTCACCACTGCTATTCAACATAATATTAGAAGTCCTAGCCACAGCAATCAGACAACAAAAAGAAATCAAAGGCATCCAAATTGGCAAAGAGGAAGTCAAACTCTCACTCTTTGCAGATGATATGATACTGTATGTGGAAAACCCAAAAGACTCCACCCCAAAACTGCTAGAACTCATACAGGAATTCAGTAAAGTAGCAGAATATAAAATCAATGCACAGAAATCAGTGGCATTCCTATACACCAACAACAAGACGGAAGAGAGACAAATCAAGGAGTCGATCCCATTTATAATTGCACCCAAAACCATAAGATACCTAGGAATAAATTTAACCAAAGAGGCAAAGGATCTGTACTCAGAAAACTATAAAATACTCATGAAAGAAATTGAAGAAGACACAAAGAAATGGAAAAACATTCCATGTTCATGGATTGGGAGAAACAACATTGTGAAGATGTCAATGCTACCTAGAGCAATCTACACATTCAATGCAATCCCCATCCAAATACCATCCACTTTTTTCAAAGAAATGGAACAAATAATCCTAAAATTTGTATGGAACCAGAAGAGACCCCGAATAGCCAGAGGAATATTGAAAAAGAAAAGCAAAGCTAGCGGCATCACAATTCCAGACTTCCAGCTCTATTACAAAGCTGTCATCATCAAGACAGTATGGTACTGGGACAAAAACAGACACACAGATCAATGGAACAGAATCAAGAGCCCAGAAATGGACCCTCAACTCTACGGTCAACTTATCTTTGACAAAGCAGGAAAGAATGTCCAATGGCAAAAAGACAGTCTCTTCAACAAATGGTGTTGGGAAAATTGGACAGCCACATGCAGAAGAATGAAACTGGACCATTTCCTTACACCACACACAAAAATAGACTCCAAATGGTTGAAAGACCTAAACCTGAGACAGGAGTCCCTCAACATCCTAAAGGAGAACACAGGTAGAAACCTCTTCGACCTCAGCCACAGCAACTTCTTCCTAGAAACATCGCCAAAGGCAAGGGAAGCAAGGGCAAAAATGAACTCTTGGGATTTCATCGAGATAAAAAGCTTTTGCACAGCAAAAGAAACAGTCTACAAAACCAAAAGACAACCAACAGAATGGGAAAAAATATTTGCAAATGACATATCAGATAAAGGGCTAGTATCCAAAATGTATAAAGAACTTATCAAACTCAACACCCAAAGAACAAATAATCCAATCAAGAAATGGGCAGAAGACACGAACAGACATTTTTCCAAAGAAGGCATCCAAATGGCCAACAGACACATGAAAAAGTGCTGAACATTGCTCGGCATCAGGGAAATCCAAATCAAAACCTCCATGAGATACCACCTCACACCAGTCAGAATGGCTAAAATTAACAAGTCAGGAAACGACAGATGTTGGCGGGGATGTGGAGAAAGGGGAACCCTCCTACACTGTTGGTGGGAACGGAAGCTGGTGCAGCTGCTCTGGAAAACAGTATGGAGGTTCCTCAAACAGTTGAAAATAGAGTTACCATACGATCCAGCAATTGCACTACTGGGTATTTACCCCAAAGATACAAATTTAGGGACCTGAAGGGGCATGTGCACCCCAAGGTTTATAGCAGCAATGTCCACAATAGCCAAACTGTGGAAAGAGCCAAGATGTCCATCGACAGATGAACGGATAAAGAAGAGGTGGTATATATACACAATGGAATATTATGCAGCCATCAAAAGGAATGAGATCTTTTTTATTGTTATGTTAATCACCATATATTACATCATTAGTTTTTGATGTAGTGTTCCATGATTCATTGTTTGTGCATAACACCCAGTGCTCCACGCAGAACGTGCCCTCTTTAATACCCATCACCAGGCTAACCCATCCCCCTACCCTCCTCCCCTCTAGAACCCTCAGTTTGTTTTTCAGAGTCCATCCTCTCTCATGGTTCGTCTCCCCCTCCGACTTACTCCCCTTCGTTCTTCCCCTCCTGCTATCTTCTTCTTTTTCTTTTTTCTTAACATATGTTGCATTATTTGTTTCAGAGGTACAGATCTGTGATTCAACAGTCTTGCACACTTCACAGCACTCACCATAGCACATACCCTCCCCAATGTCTATCACCCAGCCACCCCGTCCCTCCCACCCCCCACCACTCCAGCAACCCTCAGTTTGTTTCCTGAGATTAAGAATTCCTCATATCAGTGAGGTCATATGATACATGTCTTTCTCTGATTGACCTATTTCACTCAGCATAACACAAAAGGAATGAGATCTTGCCATTTGCAACGACGTGGATGGAACTGGAGGGTGTTATGCTGAGTGAAATAAGTCAATCAGTGAAAGATATGTATCAAAAGACCTCACTGATATGAGGAATTCTTAATCTCAGGAAACAAACTGAGGGTTGCTGGAGTGGTCGGGGGTGGGAGGGATGGGGTGGCTGGGTGATAGACATTGGGGAGGGTATGTGCTATGGTGAGCGCTGTGAAGTGTGCAAGACTGTTGAATCACAGATCTGTACCTCCGAAACAAATAATGCAACATATGTTAAAAAAAAAAGAAGAAGAAGAAGAAGGTAGCAGGAGGGGAAGAACGAAGGGGGGTAAATCGGAGGGGGAGACGAACCATGAGAGAGGATGGACTCTGAAAAACAAACTGAGGGTTCTAGAGGGGAGGGGGGTGGGGGGATGGGTTAGCCTGGTGATGGGTATTAAAGAGGGCACGTTCTGCGTGGAGCACTGGGTGTTATGCACAAACAATAATTCATGGAACAGCATATCAAAAAATTAAATAAATAAATAAAAAGGGCAACTGGTTGCTAAAGGATTGAAAGTGCTGAACAACGAAGGAAAGGGGAAGATGACAGAAGGCACGTGTTAGGAACTTGAGGGAATGCTATCACTCCCAGTGCAGGGGAATCTGAGCGGGAGGAAGGATACCAGCGCACCCTTCCCACTCTGCTGCCAGGAAGAGGGGCGGATGACCTGGATCTTAGGGGCCTCTAGGGAGGGGCCCCCGGTACAACGGAACTGCCAAGTCCGAGGAAGCTCTGGGCAGGTGCTAAAAGCTTGCAGGAAGCGTGAGGTGGGCTGAGCAGGAGGCTTGGGGGTCCCTGCAGGGGTCCCGGCGCAGGAGTGTCCCCACCGCGGAAGCCAGGCCCCAGAAACCAGGAGCCGGGAGGGAGTGGCTCATCTCGCCCTCTGGCCTCCCTGCCTCTCCTCCCCGCAGAGCCCAACAGAAAGCCAACCAACCCGATGGGCCTGTTTGGAAAATGAAGTTCCCAGAACACACAGCAGGAAGCAGCGGGGGAAGAACAGGAGCTGAAGACCCACAAATGACCAGCACGTTGACAGAGACATTAAAAAAGCAATCATGTGGGTCTATTTTAAAATAAAGCCGTTCCTTTTCCTTCTCAGGATCAAAACAGAGAAACTGGTTTCTTTTAACTTTGCAAATTTGAATTAATAATGAAGAGATGAAAATAGCACTAAAGTAAGGTAATATGGGGGAAATAAGGAAGGTTTTCAAAAAGAAAATCCTTTCAACTCAGATTTGAAGGAATGATCAAATGAAATAAAATTTTCATAACTTATATTACAGTTTTAAATTTCTTTAAAATATGAGCACTTGATTTGACTAAGCATGAAATTTTAATTGGCACTAAGTACATCTCCTTTCTCTCTTTTTTTATGTTTTTCCCTCTTTTTTTTTTTTTTTTTTTTGCAAATTTCCCCCCTTGCTCAGGCTGACAGAGACTCTCCACCTTAGTCTGCACCAGAGGCTGACTCTTCACACAGCAAACACTGAGCCTGATCGGCTGTGTGGTATGTGCATTCAGGAACTGAGATTACAACTCAGCTGTATATGACACAGTAAAAATTGTTGCTCTGGATTAGGAATTTGAGACACTTGAAATCCTCAAGTGCTTTCGAAATTATAAAAGAAAGATTGAATTATGTCTGGTTGAAGTTTTGCATAACGTTTCTCAAAATACAGTGTGCAAAATAATTCTTTAAGCTATTAACAGGATGGCCTAGACTACGGTTTTTTTGGTCAAATAGGTCTGGAAGAACTGATGTAAGCCGATGCCGCTCACTCTCTGTGATGAAGGACCAATTTTTCTTTGACTTCCAATTTGTCTCAGACCATTTTTGTTTCTTGGGTTTTTTTTTGTAAAATACAAGAAAAACAAATTACCAAATAAATGAAATAAAAGGGAACACGAAAAGATACTCAATTCTTTTATTATTAGGGTCAACAAACATTACATTATTCTGTCAAATTCCTCTAAAGTTTCTAAATGCTTACTCAGTTCATTTCAGTACTCATCATAGACCAGTAAGAAAACAACTCAACAAACGACATTCAGCAGACCAACTCTGCAGACCGTATTTGAAGTTTAAACAAAATGTAAATGTTGCATTACTGAAGTGCTTCTCAGACATTTTAAAATACTAACAGGCATTGTAAATCTCTAAGAGGTAGATTCCAAGTGCAACATTTAGGACATTTCCCTCAATTAAATAAGAGTGCTGAACTTCTTCCTTTGGTTGGTTGGTTTTACCAGCCCATCCTATGAAAGCCATGTTCCATGGGACATACTGTGAGAAAAGCTTTTAAGTGTGTTTTGTTAAATTCTAATTCTCGGGGTGCCTGGTTGGCTCAGTCGGTTAAGCGCCTGACTCTTGATTTTAGCTCAGATTAGGATCTCAGGGCTGTGAGATGCAGCCCAGCTTTGGGCTCAGCGCTCAGCGTGGAGTCTGCTTGAAATTCTCTCTCCCTCTCCCTCTGCCCCTCCCGCTCCTGCTCTCCCTCTCTCAAATAAATAAATAAATCTTTTTTAAAAATTCTAATTCTCTGGGTGCCTGGGTGGCTCAGTCACTTAAGCATCTGCCTTCGGCTCAGGTCATGATCCCAGGGTCCTGGAATCGAGTCCTTCATTGGGCTCCTTGCTCTGCAGGGAGCCTGCTTCTCCCTCTCCTCCCCACTTGTGCTCTCTCTCACTATCTCTGTCTCTCTCTCTCTAATAAATAAATAAAATCTAAAAAAAAAAATTTAAAAAAATTCTAATTCTCTAAAAGTTATAGCTCCATGCAAGTTATATAGGTTAATGTTTGCTTCCCAGCATAGCTATATTTCTAGACAATTCCAAATTTCCTAGAGATAGATGGGTGGACAGGTAGATGGGAAAGAAAGAAGAAAGGAAGGAAGGCATGGTATTTATTTTGCATACCATAGGCACTTAATTATGTAACTGATAGAAACAGCCTGAGGGCTAAAAAAATTTTTTTGTGTGGGCATTTGCCTCTATCCTAAGGCAATTTTCCTTCCCAAGCACTTTCCTGTGACTTCAAAAACCAGGAAGGTCTCCTTTCATAAAATAAGAGATATTGCACAATTGTTTCCTGAGGCTCCAAGCTCCTTTCCGAGAGCACAGCGCCTCTCATTTCACACAGCCCAGGGCGGAGCTCATGGTATGGTGAAGAAAGTCTTCCCTGAAGGAAGGTTTTGTTGTGGGACCTAGCTCAGAAAAAATCACACAGTATTTACCTGAACTCACAATTCAGTAGGTCAACCCAAGAACCAGCAGCATCAGCCTCTCCTGGGAACTTGCTAGAAATGCAGATTGTCAGGCCCCATCCCAGACCTACTGTCTCAGACTCCACTTCACCAGATTCATGGGAGATTTGTTTGCACCTTGAAGTTCAAAAAGCCTGGATCTAACTGTGTGCTTTGCACATACAATTGTATGTTACAAAAATTACTCAGCCTTAAGGGATTCTGTTAAATCAAACTGAGGCTGGTTAGTATGCAAGCCAGTAAATTTAGAGAGGGGGAAAATGCAGAAAGAGAACCTGAGGGTAAGCAGAGATAATTCATCTGTTACTTCTATGCAGAATTGGATTACTCGTTATGATTTTTCTTCAATTTGATTTGTAAATGGAACCATTATGACTCTGGTCTAAGGGGCTCAGAGTCATCAACAAAAGTGTACTGAGAACTAAGAAGGCATCTTTCCTTCCTCTCCATTAACATTTTTCTTGTTTTTGTGGGAAGAGGGAGGTGAATAAAGAAATTTCCATGGGGCGCCTGGGTGGCTCAGTCGTTAAGCGTCTGCCTTCAGCTCAGGTCATGATCCCAAGGTCCTGGGATCGAGCCCCGCATCCAGCTCCCTGCTCGGTAGGAAACCTGCTTCTCCCTCTCCCACTCCCCCTGCTTATGTTCCCTCTCTCACTGTGTCTCTCTCTGTCAAATAAATAAATAAAATCTTAAAAAAAGAAGAAAGAAAGAAAGAGAAGAAAGAAAGAAAGAGAAGAAAGAAAGAAAAAGAGAAGAAATAGAAGAAAGAAAGAAAAAGAGAAGAAAGAAAGAAGAAAGAAAAGAAAGAAAGAAAGAGAGAGAGAGAGAGAGAAAGAAAGAAAGAAAGAAAAAGAAAGAAAGAAAGAAAGAGGAAAGAAATTTCCAAACTGCCCAGGTCAGGAGTCCTCAGCTGGTGGTCTGTTATCTGGGGGTGGTGTATCAGGAGATGTCAGGTCTCCAGCATCCGACTAGCCTGGGTTATATTCTAGATTCTGCAGTTTACCAGCTGTGTGGTTTTAGGCAATTTAATCTCTGAAAGTCCTCATCTCCTCTTTCATAAAATGAGAACACTGATACTTATAATGTCCTCATGAGTAGTTCAGAGATATCAAGACTTGAAAGCACCTCTGCTGGGCTGAGCAATAATGGCAGCCGAGCCAATGTGAGTACCTTTCTCAGACCTAGAGTTCCAGGGAGTCTCAGCTCAGTCAGGCTCCCACACCCCCGCAATCCTACCCCACCCCCTCTCCACCCCTCAGCTTGGTGACCAGCGGCTTGGCAAACATATATTGAGCACCTGGGGTGAGCCAGGCCAATGAATTAGTGACAGAGCCTTCCCTGGGATGGCTCCATCCAATAAGAGGTTCCTATTGAGTTCAAGGATTCTGAGACTTTTGGATTTCCCAGGTCATTAAAATTTCAAAAATAATTTAGGGCATTGATAAAGGGTTGCCAACTTTTTTTTTTTTTTGCTATTTTTAAGAAAATGGCTTTTTCAGTTTTCTAAAAATTTTTTTAACACCATAAAGTAGGACATTATGAAAGATAATCCTTTTATATTGAATAAATTAAACTCTTCGAAAATATTGCATTGTCTTTTTTTTACCTCAATATGAGTAGATAAAACCTCTTTATAGACCTCTGTTATTTGGTAACTACTCTCTTAAAACCCTAGAAGACTAAGGGATTAGGTTTTGTCTAGAAGTTGCTTAAAGTTGCCAGAAAGTCCTGAGGTTTGCTGACCAGACCCAAAGCCTTACCTCTATCTGCTGACCTCACCTGGCTGATAGGAATGTTAACTGAGAAGCTGTAACAGGATATGACAGTGGAAAGTTTGGATTCGCTACCCCAGGCGTCCCCAAAGCAAATGTTGTTTTATGTGTGTGAAACAAAGCCTTCTCTGGGCCCTGGCTACTGCTGGGCTTTGGGAGGAGGCTGAAGGGGCGAGCAGATGGGAGGAGAAATGCAATTAGTTAATGCAATTATGTTATTTAATGCACTTAGCAAATAAATGTGTTTTTAAAAGAACTGAAAGGAACTACATCCAAATGTTGGCAAATGTTATCGCTAGTTCGCTGGGATTATGGTTTATTTTTATATGCTTTGGACTTTTCAGTATTTTCCACATTTCCCCCAAGAAGATATATCATTTATGTAATAAGAAAAAAAGTTTATCTTGAAAATATAAACACATAAAAATTTTAAACCATGGGAATGGGGTTCCTGGAGTTGTGCAGTATATTCCCTGCATAGCCATATGGAATGTGCCTGCATGAAATACACTAAGCACCACTGTATACCCTTTTGTACCTTTTGAATTTTGTGCCTTGAGCATGTGTTAACTATTAAAAAAATAATTAATTTCAAAAACTGTTCAGAAGGCTGGAAGGGGAGTTCTACACATAAGGCTTACATCATTTTCTAATGCTCCCCACCTCAGTGCAACCCCATCCCACCCCCATCTCATCTTTGGGCCTTGGGGGCTGGGGTCTCCCCCTATGGCTACCCAACTGGTTAGCAGATGCTACCTAATTAGGTATAGTAGAGATGTGATCATTGCCTGGCTTGATTGTTACAATAAGGATCGCAAATGATGAATCCAAACAAAGACCACTTCAAAAATCCAGTGCTTACCAAAACATGGTGCCATATGAGAAATTGAGATGAAAAGAAAAAATAAAGATGAGCTTTGTGAAATCAGACTTTGGGTGGACAGAATTCTGTGGTCTTCTGGGGCCTGTCTCAGGTCTTTGAGGTAAGATGAACATCTTACTCATTAGTAAATATTTGAGATGAAAGCTTTTATTGCTCACCTCCTAATTATCATTTTTCCAAAGCATCTGCTTCTGGGAGAAGATTAATTAGTTGGCTATTCCTAAAGGATGGACTTGAGTGGATCAAAGGCCCTCAAAATGTAATGGAGAGAGAACTAAACTGTGGAAATTTTCTCTTTGGAGGAATGAGAATCAAAATTCGTTTGGGGAGTGTCACAATGAACAAGCTTTGCTCTGTTCTTCTTTCTTTTCTTTCAGAAAATAAAAGCTCCTGCCAGGATGCAAATATTTAACTTCTACTGCATTTTATTAGCCTTTTCTTTGTAGTGCTACCACTTAAAATTTTTCTCTTTCCCTCATTGGGTAAACACATCAAAGAGGTGTTTATCTTAGACTATGTACAGAGAGACCTATGAGGTACTCTGCATGGAAAATGAAGGAAAAGAATCAAGGATGGTTTCCTTATGTTCACTCCGACATTGCCTCGTTAGATTTTTTTTTCTTGTAGATTTAAACAAGTCAGCCAACAAATTGATGTTGATAAATTGTGCAAGTTTACCTTATGTCTGAGCAAAGACACGCTGGCTTGCCGATGTCTTTATCCCCACATGAGACTCTCCCTCTCCACAGCTTTTCCCTTCTTTTTAGAAAGGTCATTGCTCTAGGCTGGCTATCTGTGCCCCACCCCTGCCAGAATTCATAGGTCAAAACCTAGTCCCCAAAGGTGATTGTATTAGGAGGTGGGAGTTAATAAGGTCACGAAGTCCAAGCCCTCATAAAGGAAGTGTCCTCATAAAACAGACTCAAAAGAGAGTTCCCTTGCCCCTTCTGCCATATGTAGACACAGTAAGAAGACAGCCATCGATGAACCAGGAAGCTGGCTCTCAACAGACACCGAATCTGCCAGCATCTTGACTTTGGACTTCCCAGCCTCCAGAACTGTGAGAAATAAATGTCTGTTGTTTATAAGCCACCCAGGCTGCAGTATTCTGTTATAGGGCTCCAAGAGGTCTGAGACAGTCCTTATACCTTGGAGTTTTAATTTGATAACCAAATATATTTGGTAGAAATTTTAGAAAATGTATATTAACAAAGAGGAAATTTTAAATTATAAGTCTCACACTCAAAAATAATTGCTATTAGCATTTCATTATTTAATCTATCCCTCTCGCCTTTTCCTAGTCATAAACATACTTTTCTACACAATCAAATCTTACAGTTCACACTATTTTCTAATTTGTTTCTTCCCCCTCTTTGCTTTTCCACAACACTGCTCTATGAGATGAGAAGAATACAACTCTGTTCTGACTGAGGCGTGTGTTGAAATGGTTCTGATAACACATGCCGATCACATTTCATCCCAAAATTGCTCTACACTTAGCTAAGTGTGTTCATAGATACTGGCTTTCAAAATGGCCAACAGAGCCCACTCTGTGACCACTGGTGGGGAAGCCCTCCACGCGTTGCTCTGCTCTACACCCAGTGTAGACATGGTCTGGAGGTGACCTGACCACTATAGACGGGCCTCCACCTGGGCCCGTGGGGCCATCTAATGGATCTGCAGCAGCCTCTGGCCCTGGGATTAGTGCTGGTGTAGTATACCTGCTCACTTCAGGAAACACTGTTTTTCGGACCATCCTCCAGTAATGACTAAAGACACATAGGATATTGGCCTCTTGGACTCAGAATCAAAGGGCTAGGGCTACCTCATCCTTCCCTCCTCAGCCCTACCTCCTTGGCTCCCCCAAGACAGGGTCATTTTCCAGGACTGCACTGTTGATTGTTCGAGTTATCAGGTGCCCCTAACATTCAGCACTTGTAGTTGGGGAGACATTGGGTCCCTGAGGGGCTGAAATCTGCTCTAACTCCTTCAACCTCAGGCTACGGGAAAGGCCACCACAGAAATGTTTCCTTGAGTGAAGTGTGCAAAGCCCTGAACTGCAAACAGTTGCAGGGACTTTGACATCAGAGGGACCTTGGGAATGATGTGCTGCAAAGACGCAGGGTGTGGGGGAAGACGGATTCCCATGAAGCCCCGGATGCAACACCAGGGCTGGTTAAGCCAAGATTGATATTCGTATCAAGAGGAACTTTTGAAAAGTTAATGAATTGTGCTTCACTTGCAGTGTTTCCCACTCCAGCTGACCATCAGAATCACCTGGGGTGCTTTTTAAAAACTCCAGATGTCCACCATAGTGCCAGGATGCTAAGGCAATGGATCTGGGAAAGGGCATTTAGCGTTTCCTTTTTCTTACTTTGAACTGCTTTAGTGAGGTCTTGCACGGTTTTCCTTTAATTTTTCTTTCCTTTCCTTTAAGTTAAGAAAAATCGGCCTATTATCAATTATTTCTTTATTAAACTGACCATTTTTTTTTAATTGATATATTAATTCCGACAACCCCCGTTCAGACAGATTTGTTTATTTAGACCAGCAACTCTCAGACCTGGTTGCACCTCAGAATCACCTGGGGAGTTTTTATAAATCCTGATGCCCAGCCCTGCCCCCCACCCCATCTTCAATTCTATCAGAATCTCTGGGGTTGGAGCAGGGCTGGGCATCAGTTTCTCAAAACTCCTGGGACAATTCTAAGTTCAGCCCAGGCTAAGAATCGCTGGGTGAGACTCAGCCTGAAGGACCCTGGCACCCCAGTCCACCAGGTGCACTCATGGCCAAGCTCTCAGGGCATGCTGGAGAATCCAAATACTGATACCCCTAGTCAGCCTACTCAAAGAAGAATGCCCAGCGTGGTCTCTGCTCGCCTCCAGGCACTCAGGGCACCCAAAGTAGGCACACAGGAAAGAGTCACTGCTTCCAGACTTTTTGCAGGTTTTCCCCATCTCCTCTCCCCTCCCCTCACTCCTCTCCCTACCAGCTGACTACCAGCTCCCTACCACATGTGAGTAAACAATCTGCATGCAAGAGAAATGTCTCTTAGTTATTCTTTGACCGCTGATTTCACTGGCATATGTCTTGACCTTAATGTGATTTACTAACAGGACGCCACCCAAAATGGAGAACTTGAGTCATTGTCTCGCTTTGTCCTCAACAAGCTTTCGAGGTAGGTACTCTTATCATTTCCAATCTATTGGTGAAGAAGCTGAAGCTTAGAGAGGGGTGCAGGCCACATGCCCACCCTCTTCGTGAAGACTTGGTGAAGTCACCGCTTCGTGACTCTGGGGCTGAGACCCTGCGGAGTTCATTTCTGCTTTGCCCTGGCAGGCTCTGCCCCCCGGGGTGGGGGGGTACCAGGAGGAGGGAGAAGGCTCTCACCCGTTCCTTCACCTCCTGTCCCTGCCAACATCCTCCCAGCAATGGCCCTTTCACTTCAGAAATCTGAGTTCCGGCTCCTCAAGGTCCCCCTACACCCCCTCTAGATTCTGAGAACTGCAGCTTCTGGTCTTGGCCCCCCAGCCCAAGGAGGGGTAGCTGCTTCCGGCAGCCCTACTCTGTGGTCACTCTACATTGCCTTCTGGCTTTTACAGTCCTCCAACTCCCGGTCTTAAATTCTCTCTGGTAAAATAGCCATTGGGTTTCTATTTTCCTGACAGAGAAATTACAATCACTACTCAAGGACACACAGTAGGAAGTGGCAGGTTGGGATTCAAACCTCACTGCGTTGGGCTCTAGAGTGCCCGCTCTCCCCTACGTCGTAAGAGCTGCTTGATAGCTGGCTTAGAACCTCTGAGAGAAAAGAGACTCATCTGGCCCGAATTTTCTTTAAGAACTCCTATTTCAAAAAATGAAAAATGTCTTTGTACCCATTAAAAACAAATAACTTTAAAGACAAAATGACTACTGGTGTGTGAAATGAAAAAATTTATGGTACGTTCCTAAAGTGCCTGAGGGTGATTACTCTTAATGCTAATTAAAGTCCTGGATCCTTGAATAAGAGTACTTCATCTAGGCTAGTACTGTCCTTAGAATGAAGTTAAAGTTCAGGATTTTAATGAACAATTCACAACTTCATATGAACATATGTATCAGTAGTATATTCCAGGCTGTAATTAGTTGCCGAAAGGTGAAATATCTTCATGAAACATGTAATGTATATTAGGCAGCTTAGCTAGTCCACACCCAGTTTATGTGCTTTAAGATGTGGGGAATCTGGTACAGCTCAAGCTTCGTATCATCTGGATCTGGACCGGGAGGCCAATCCCATTCTCCCAACAAGTGTGGAGCCTGTTTCCTCATCTGTAAACACCTCCTTCATAGTATTATAAGTGAGGCCTATGAATGGACAGTGGCTAACACAGAGACGTCACTTGATGTATTTTATTCCATTCTTAACACACACACACACACACACACACACACACACACACACACACACACACCAGGATAACCAAATGCTCTTGGAAGGTGCAAAAGTAACATTGAATAAATGAAGCATTCCATGTATAGGAAGAGGAAATAAATTATTCTAGAGATGACAACTCTTTATCAATTTAATGTAGACATTTAATGCAATACAAATCAAAATTTCAAGGGGTTTCTATAGTACTCAGCAATATCATATTTTTCATTATAAAAATAGTGTAAGAATTTTTAAAAGCATTAACCAAGGCGGAAATATACAAAATAGAAAGAGAAAGGTCCTCTCTAATCCCATGTGCCAGAGGTAACCATCGTTGAGAGATTGGCATATACTCTTTTAGACTTTTCTCTGTGGATATATAAATATGCCTGTAACTCAAAGCTCTGTGGCTAGTATTGTAGGAAGTGGTTTGTTTAGTCTGTAGCCACAGGCTGAGTGCTGGGCATTAAGTACATATACAGCATCCAGAACTATGTGTGAAGAGCCCTGCGGGTGAGCAGGGAACCCATAAAGTAACCCAACCTAACACTTGGGGACCAGGCATGCTTGGCTGGGGAGAGAGCCTGGAGCTGTCTCTCAGGGTTTGAACCTAGTGGTGCCCACGGACCCCAGACTCTGTCCCCACCAGTGCCCTGCACACCTGCATCTCCCCCAGCGCCACAGAGGCTTTTGTCAGAAGGCAGCCATGGACTGTCACTTGCTTATCCTGCCCACATCCATGCAGAAGTCAGAGAAGCCTGGATCTTCCTGGTCCCTGCTGCCTTGGTACATGGGCAAAACTTTGTCTGATTACAGCCTCCTCGAGTTGGCTTTCGATATGTGATCCCAGGTCCAAGAGCAGCTAGAATGCCTTTTATCATCCTCCATCTTAGCTAGCTGCCTCGATGGAGAGGATTTCATCGGAGGGGATGAGCTGAGCTACTTCGACAGGCCTCCTGCCAACACTGTCCCGACCACAACCAGTTTCCACTCTAAGCCCCCTTGTCCCTTGCCCTGCTTGTTCAAATCTCATTAAATAAGTGGAAATTGCTTCACCCACTACTTGCCAATTGGTCAAGAACTTGAGACACTGTTTTGCTCTTTATCCTCCCGAACATGCCATCCGAAGCCAACCCCAGACACATACTAAGTCAGTGAACTCACACACCACTCAGCAGAATCCTGTGAATCTTCCAGAGTCCTCAGATGCATTCTATCTCTGTAACTTTGCCTTAATTGAATCTAACTCCTGCCACCTCCTCGCCCCACTCCCCATGTCACCTCTGCATCCCACAAAAGCTTTTCTTTCTTGGAAGCACCCAAGGTGCATCCCATCACCAGCTCTCACTCTCATCTCAGCACCATGAAGCGGTTGCCTCTGTAGCTTTTGTCCACTTTGGTTCTCGTGCTCGCTTCGGCAGCACATATACTAAAATTGTAACCACTTTGGTCCTCCTATCAGTTCCAACACCTTGCTCGCGGACCTGCCTCCCCCTCTAAGAGTAATCCCGCTTCTCCATGTACCTTTACCTAGAGTCACCAGCTGTTAACATTTTGTCTCGTTTTGCTTTCTACATCTATAGAAACTTTTTGCTGAACCACTGGAGAGTTGGCTTTGGAATACTTCAGGGAGTATCTTAACAAGGATGTTTTCTTACAGAGCATCATATAATGAACAAATCGAGGAAATTTAATACCAATATAATACCATTATTTAACATCTAGAGGATATTCAACTGTGAACGATTGTCTCAATAATGTCCTTTGTAGCATTTTTTTCCTGATCCCGGTCGGTTCCAATTCAAGATCTCTGACACATCTGTGTGTCGTGTCTTTCCGAGGCTTCTGTGTTCTGGTGCGGTTCTTGGTCTGTTTCTCTCATGACCGTGACATTTGTAACATTTCTTGAAGAGCACAGCTGGTTCTTTTGTAAAGTGTTCTTCCTTTGATGTTTGCCCGATTCTTCACAGTTAGATTCAGCATAGGGCAAATGGGCAGGAATTCTCCAGAAGTGTTAGAGCATCTCAACATTTTCCACCCTGACAGGAGAAGTTTTGGAGAAATTATATTTTTCTTCCTATCGCTCCCCTTCCCGCATTTGAGCAGGTAGAAGACTCTGCTCCTTACATCAGTGGAGATGTGGGGCAGGGCAGGAAGTGGGAGTGATTTCTATGCACCGCTTCCTGGTTTTTATTTCCAAAACCATGTGTTTATTGAGAAGAAATGGGGGGACTTGCAGGAAGGGGCAAGACAGAAGGACTTTGCCTGCGACCCATAGGAAACTTGGGAGAGAGGGGTCTGGGATTCCCAGTAAGAGACAGGACCAGCGTTCTGCTCCCCGGAAGAGCCAAGAGCATGGCAGGAGTTCAGAGGGAAGCATTGCATGGTGCCTGGCTGACTCCTGGGCCTGGGCCCCAGGCTTGCCAAAGACTCCCCAGCAGAGCAGGCAGACCTGGAGACATGATATAGACTAGGACTGCAGGTGCCTGCTGACTAATACCTGCGGGAGACGGGTCGGGGAGGAACTGCACCCCAAGAATGACCCAGAACCTTTGTCCTGCCCTGGAAAAGTGGTACAGTGCTAGGAAGGACTGCCCAGCAGGAAGTAGACTTGGAGGTAGAAATAAGTTTATTTAAGAAAAGCAAAGGATTGTAGTATTTCTCCTATGCCTGAGTTTGTGGCTGAGATTCAGGCCTGATGAACACTCACTCTAACAGGTGTGGGCCTAGCTCTCTGCTCCCAGGGACCTTTTCTCTTGCAACCACTCCCCTACTCCTCCCTCCCTCCCCTACTGCTCCCTCTTGGTTTATTTATCTCCTCTGCTCCTCCTCCTTTCAAAGGATCCTGCTTCTCCTTGGGGTCAGTCTCTGAGTGGGTCATTGGTCATTGGAAAAAGGAAGAAGCCCTTATCTTGGCTGGACTCAAGGTAGCATGTCTGTATTAGCTATTGGCGCTGCATAACAAATTACCCCCAAACTCAGAAGCTTACTACATCGATTATTTCACAGTTTGTATACATCAGGAATTTGAGTATGCCTCAGCTGGGTCCTCTATAATCAAAGTGTCAGCCAGAGCTGCAGACATCTCAAGACTCAGCTGGGAAGGTGTCTGCTCTCCAGCTCACTCACAATAAGGCAGTTGGCAAGATTCAGTTCCTCATGGGCTGTTGGTGGGTGACCACCTTTAGTGTCCTGCCACACAGACCTCTCCGTAGGGGAGCTCACAAGTGGTAGTTAGTGCCATCAAAGCCAGCAAATGAGACGAGCCAGACAGAGAGGGCACTAGCTGACGAAGTCACAGCCTTTTGTAACCTACCCTTGGAAGAGGCATCCCACCTTCACAGCATGCTGGTGGTGAGAAGCAAGCCCAGCCTCATGACTGAGCAACACTTAGAAAGAAAGGTACTTCTATTCAGGTAACACCAAACCGGCAGTCCAAACAAAATTTGAATTTTTAAAACTTATCCAATGCATCCTAACCCAAAGATATTACCCAGTTAGAGTACATTATCGAATCCCCCTCAATTCCCATGTGTGTTCTTAAGCTACGGCACGAAATCTGGTTTTCTCCTGACCCCCTGCTACAAGGCCAGCCCCAAGCCACACAGTGAAATGGCAAGTGTGTTTGATAATCTGGCCACCACTTCTTTCCCTTAGCAGGCCTCTCTCTTCCACTCACTGCCTCTGGGTCCCCTCCAGCCCTCCCTTCTCCTTCTGAAACTCTTCCTGAGGGAGGCCCTGAGGTGACGCTGGGGCTGACCTGACACCCAGCCAGGCCCTCTGCTGGCCTTCAGGCCTCACCCACTGGTCTGTCAACAGCAGAGGAAGCTGCCCGCAGGTCGCCGCCCTCCCGGTCTGATATTTCTTCCATCCTGCATTTCCTCCCTCTGCGGCCCAGTCTGATTCTATGCCTGGGCCCTTCGTCCTGCCCACAGCATCCAGGTTTTGGACAGTTTACCTTGGGACCCATATGAGGAGCGGCCAGTCGAGGAATCAGCACCTACTCTCCATATTTTGTGCAGAGAGGAATTCTCTGCAGGGATCTGATGGCGAAGGTATGGAGGGGAAGGGGGCAGCACGGGGGAAAGAAGATGGCCCAGGACATCAGGGTGCTGGAGCCCACGTGCCCGGGCTGCCGGACTGCCGGACCACTGACGGGGCTGCTGGCCAGGGAGCTCACATGCCCCCAGAGGCCCCTGCAGGGACCCAGCCCCAAAGTAGGCACACACCGCCGGCAGGAGACAGTGTAGGCTGCTATCTGTCGCTTTTGCCTCTGCCGGGGCCTCTCGGAGGCAGATTCCCACAGAAGCAGCTGACAGAAGAGTCTGGGAAATGCAGTTTGGACACTACCCTCCCCGCCCCCCCACATCACCACTGCCCCCTGCCCAGCTCTGCCAGGCCAGGGGCTCAAGGAAGGGCAGAACTGGAGCTGAAGGCCCTCCCACAAAGCCACATTGTGCCCCTTCCAACAGAGGACCCGCCGTCTGGTCCCTGGCCTTTTGCCGGGGCGACTGGGAGAGCAGTCAGGCAGTCTGTCACCTGCAGAGAGTTTAAATGTTAGCAGAAGCCAAAGGAAAAGACAGAAAGAGAAGCCACCTGCACAGATGTGGGCAGGCTTTGGCGAACGGGCGCCCTGCGCGTTGGAAAGGCTGGCCTTACTCGGAGACCTGTCTTCTGTGGGGGCCTACAGCCAGGAAAACCCAGGCTTTCGCTTTGTTGCCTTAGCAGCCATTCCATGAGGCTTCCTTACATTTTTTCAATTTTGAGTCATTCTATATTTCCTAGGAGATATGGTAGAAATATTTGAGTCTGGCATTACATAAAACAGGAAATTGCATTTCACAGCGTTTTATTATCTCTGGTTCCCATTTGCTCCTGGTACACTTCTAAGTCAAATGTCTGCCTTTGAACAAGTGGCAAATTTAGCAGTGATCCAGAGATATTTACTGAAAGCCTGCTACTGGCCTGACACGGAATAAAGAATTAAAGAATAAAGAATTTAAAAAGGAAAGGAAAGAAAACCGGCCTCATTTTTAGGTCCCTTACAGTTTTGTTAAAAAGTGAGGCTTATATACCTGCAACTTCAGAAAGCAAATAGATGGGGCGAAAAAAGAAAAGAAAACAAATAGCAGGGGTATTTTCTACAGTGTGAAAGTCTGTGGTCCACACGCTGAGGATTCTAGTTCAGGGAAGTTTCCCTCGAAAGAAGTGATGGTATTTGGAAGGCAAGGGAGAGGGAGAGGTGAGCACAGAGAGCCGTGGAAACAAAGGGAAGAAGGCACAGGCACACGTGGTGGGTGGGCGGTGAGATTGCTTAGCTGCAGCAGAAATACGAGTCATAGCACCGAGGATCTTAAACATCGGTTTAAGGAAATTGAACTTGATTCTAGAGTAGCCAATATGTGGCCATGAAAGCAACAATGACGAACGTCGTCGTTCTGATTTTGAAGAACAAAACACAGAAGCAGCCTAAAAGATGTAGTATTTCAAAAGACGTGACTCTAAAGTCCTAAATTTGGTTTGATAAGCTTAGTAATTCTATTTTTATAAAATACTGACTCATGAGGTATTAGATTAAAAAACCGCTTTATTATCTTAAATCTCGATGTGTTTTTTCCTCCTAAAATAGAAAGTTTAAATACGCCTCACGATCTGATCCATTTGATCCCTGAGTTTGGAAGTGAGTTTAGATGGAGAGGCAGCCTAAGATATCTAAATCGATTTAATTCCTGCGTTCCTGAGTTAGAAAAGCAAAGAATTTGAGCCCAACGCAAAAGATAATCCTATTCAGTCCCTGAATTTGCACAGAGAGTGTTAGGAGAGCAAGGGAAGTCTAGACCAGATTTTCCAATGCTCCCTCTCCCATCTCCACACCTCCTCTCCTCCTGGCTCCACGGGTCTGATCCAAGCTGCCTGAGTAAATGCCCAAGGCCCCAACCCCCAATCCAGGTCAGCATCTCCTACCACCTGCTCTTGGGTGAGGAAGCTGGTAATCAAGCCTTCATGCCCTCCTCCCACCCTCATTCCAGTGTTTAACTTTGAGAACGGCTCCCCTAGTGGCCGACCTGTGCAGTACCCCGTGCAGACAGAATGCCGCTGGAAGGCTGACTTTTGGAGGCACGTTGCCATGGCTACAGTTTTTTTGTTTGTTTTTTGTTCTCCTGACAGAGGTAGGAGATGAAATGAAGAGGTTGGCTTCAGCCACATTGCAAAGGAGTTTGTGGATGGACTAAGGACACTGATCTTTGCTTTCCAAGCAATGTAAGATGATGGTTAACAAAAGTTTTCGAGTAGTGGGGGAGATGACCTGTTCTGTTTTATAAAGGCAATGCTTGCCTTCAGTATTTGGGTAACTGTCATAGGGTAAATGATGATGATAATGCAAGAATCTAGCTTAGGAAATTAAAAAAAAAAAAAAAAACCACGATAAATTAAAACCTCATCGTATGTGCCCGGCTCAGGGCTAAGCTGAAGGAAGGTACTGCCCACCATTCTCCTTCACCAGGAGGAGGGACACAAGTACAGAAATTGCAAGCCTGCTCTCCTCGCTGTCCCCTCAGCACAGAGCTTCTCCCACACATACAGGGAAAATCTATTAAAGTGAAGGTCAAGGCGCGCCTGGGTGCCGTAGCTGGTTAAGCGTCTGCCTTCGGCTCAGGTCATGATCCCAGGGTCCTGGGATCAAGCCCTGCATTGAGCCCCGCATCAAGTATGGGACTATGGGACTCCCTTCTCAGTGGGGATCCTGCTTCTGCCCCCCCCTCCGGCTCTAGCTCTTTCTCTCTCTCTCAAGTAAATAAATAAAATCTCTCTCTCTCAAATAAATAAATAAAATCTTTAAAATATATAAAGTGAAGTTCAAGGACAACTGGAAAGGGAAGAAAAGAGGAAGTGATCACCGAAAGACATCATGAGAAGTGTAACAGTTAAGATTAAGTTTGACTTAGGGGGCGCCTGGGTGGCTCAGTCGTTAAGCGTCTGCCTTCGGCTCAGGTCATGATCCCGGGGTCCTGGGATCGAGCCCCACATCAGGCTCCCTGCTCAGAGGGAAGCCTGCTTCTCCCTCTCCCACTCCCCCTGCTTGTGTTCCCTCTCTCGCTGTGTCTCTCTCTGTCAAATAAATAAATAAAATCTTTTAAAAAGCAAAAACATGAGGGGTCCAATTTGCCCCACTGACTGTGGTTTATCAACCTCTGCCTTAAAAGATGAAGAGGCGAGTTAGTCATAAATGACTACACAGGCGTCCCGGTAAGTGGTATTACTTATGACTAGTGCTGGCACTGAGCTAAGCCCCGTACGTAATCCTCACAGTGACCCCCTGAGTAGCCCAAAGTATGAATCTGATTTTATAGCTGAGGAAACTGAGGCCCAGAGAGGCTAAGTAACTTGCTCAAGATCACACAGATAGCCAGAGCTTCAGGCCCACTCAGAGGCTGTGTCAAACCGTGGCGCTGTGGGTAACTGACAAGCCTGTGGTGCCCGCAAGGGGTGACGGGAAAGGATGGAGAGGATAAACAGGGGTCATCATGCGGCATCGCTCATTGACCACATGCCCCAAGGGGACTCAGGTAGATGCCTGCCAGGCGGACTGTAGTGGGTAAGAGCAGACTCTAGGGTCAGAGACCTGGGTTCAAATCGTTCCCTAGCATCTGTTAGCTGTGTGGACTTAGACAAGGGACAGGACTTCCCTGAACCTTAGTTCTCCTGGCTGAAAAATGTGCCTAATGGCATCTCATTACCTGTTTCAGGGAGTTGCTGGGAAGGTTGCACGTGAAGTGCTTGGCCTGTGCAGCCACAGGGTCACCATAAGGTCAAACACAGGTCCAGGGAGTTTATTGTGGGATGAAGGAGGAGGCCGGAGCCCAGGAGCTTTGGAGATGGTGTTTGTATTTCAGGAAGTATTCAAATTCCAGGGAAGACATGCTTTGGCCTCAGCTGGCTGGAAGGAGAAGGCCAGGGCAACTGAGCTAGCTTTCTTGTGTTCTGTCCCCATCCTGTGCCTTCTGCTCAGGGTCAGACAGCTGGGGAGGAGCAGAGCAAGACCGTGCCAGAGGGGCTGCCTGTGTGGGGGGAAGAAAAAATACACAAGTTTTGAAAACTTAGAGATAAGGGTAAAGCAGGATTTCACCACCTCCTGTTTCCAGCCCAGCTCGGCCACAATCACAAAGACCCTGTTCGGGAAATGAAAGCCCCTGACCATAGCCGGCAGGACCCTAGGAGCCCCCACTCCAGCAGCTGGGAACTTGAGAATTACTTGATAAAGCATTTATTGCATGAAGGCAGTGTTTTAGGAGAGATTTGCACACATTTCTTTGTTCATCCCTTGCAACAACATCCCGCGGAAGTTCTATCATCCCCAAAGTAAGATGAGAAAACTGGAGCCCAGAGTGGTTAAGGAACTCTCCCAAAGTCACCCGGCAAAGTTAGGCTCACGGCCCTGGCCTGCCACCCAGAGCCCACATTCTCCCTTCTTATGTGGGTCATTGGCTTGAGCTTGTTTCACAACAGAACCCCCTGGGCAGCTTGTTAAAAACTATAGATACCCACTCTCCTACCCCAAGAGTTTGATTCAGTAGGAGTGGGGAGCAGCCCAGGTCTATGCATGTTCAACAAATACCCCGGGGTGATTCTGGTGACATGCCAAAGAAAACACTGGGGACGGGGGGACCCTAAAAGTGTGCTACAGATGGGAGCCAGCTGCAGAGGTTTACACCATGAGCGGGCTTCGGGAGAATCACAGAACAGGGGTTGACTTTGTTTTTAAATATCCAAACCTCAGTTAAATTCCACAAAACTGAGAATACAAGCGCTTCTAACAGAAAGGAAACCTGATGGAAACAGGCTGATGCACCAGAGGAGGGAACAAGGAGACCAACAGGACAGCTGTTTGGGCAGGAAGAGGTGCTGTTCGTTCCCTGCTGTGGGTGCCCTGAAGCTCTGACCGGTCAACCGTCCTATCTGCAGGGGAGAGGGGAGAGGAGTAGGGGGTAAGGGGACGAAGGGGGCCGGGGAGGGCTCTGGCAGCCCTGCCTCTGCAGGTGGGGAGTAAAGCTGAGCTCAGGCAGGCTCTTCCCCCCTCTGCTGTGAGGACTTGGGGTTTCCCTACGCCAGCCCATCTGGCCACAGACGTGCTCACTAATGCAGGACTGGAGCTATAAGGGTCACCAAGGATCCTGAGCCACACACTGTGGGTCACTGGATTCCATTTGATCCCTTGCCTTCCTCAGAAATGGCCCCTTGCCCCTGCAGACCGTGCTCCAGGTCCAGGCTGAGAGAAGGCTCTTTTGCTCCAACCCACCTGCCTCATTTCTTTTTTTTTTTAATATGGTTTCTTTCTTTTTTTTTTTAAGATTTTATTTATTTATTTATTTATTTGAGAGAGAATGAGAGAGAGAGAGAGCATGAGAGGGGGGGAGAGTTAGAGGGAGAAGCAGACTCCCCGCTGAGCGGGGAGCCCGATGCGGGACTCGATCCCGGGACTCCAGGATCATGACCTGAGCCGAAGGCAGTCGCTTAACCAACTGAGCCACCCAGGCGCCCGCACCTGCCTCATTTCTTAGCATCAGCCTCAACCCCATCCTTTACCTCATAAGTGCTTAGAAATTTTTTTTAAAGATTTTTATTTATTTATTGAGAGAGATAGTGATAGAGAGAGAGCATGAGAGGGGGAGGGTCAGAGGGAGAAGCAGACTCCCCGCTGAGCAGGGAGCCCGATGTGGGACTCGATCCCAGGACCCTGAGATCATGACCTGAGCCGAAGGCAGTTGCTTAAACAACTGAGACACCCAGGCGCCCAGTGCTTAGAGATGTTTTAAGAAAAAACATTGTAAAAAGTTAGCACCGTAAGGAACATCAGCTTCCCTCGGAGGAAGATTAGAGGTACTTGGCTTTAAGAAGATGTGTGCGACTAATCTCTGGCGTTTTTTGCCTAGTGAAGCCAATTTTCAGGGGGCCGTGTTGCTGCTTCCCTGAGACAGCTGCCCCCCTGTGTGGCATCCAGGTGGGAATGGTGCAGAAGGCTGGGGCAGTCCTACTATTCTCGGGAACGGGGTGTGGACGGAGAAATGGGTGTGGTGACGGAGGTTCGCCAAAGGAGGGATGCTCTGGGGCAAAGGTCCTTTGGGCTGGTTTCAAGAGCCGGGCAGAGCTGCCTCAGGGAAACGGTGAGAGCAGGGATACAGGCAATGGCAGTTCGGGCTGAGGAGGAGGACTCCAGAGGGTGAGAGGGGTGGCGAGCCTTAGGACTGGCAGGCACAGCTCTGGGGGAGCTTTGCTTGCTCCTCCGGAGAGGCAGACAAGGGAAAGTAGTGGTTGTTGTCTGCTTGCAGCCGAGGACCAGGTGGTGCTCTTCCCCTCCTGCCTCGACCCTGGAACCCCAGGATCCTCTTCTCTTTGGGAGGGAGCCAGAAGGCACTCAGATGCACGCCACAGAAGAGGGACAGAGACACAAATGGGAAGATACGGAGGAAGAAAGACTGTAAGAGCAAAGAGACGAGGGGAGCCCGAAGAAAGGGAGAGGCAAACAGGTACAGAGAGAGAAAAAGAGAGGAGGCTAGTCAGGGTCAGAGTCCCAGAGAGACCAAGGGATCATAACGTGACCTCCCGGGCAGTGTGCCCTGGCCCTGGGCTCTCTGACCTCGCAGGGACTTCCTCGGGTCCCAGAGGCGTGAGGGGGCCTGCAATGAGGCAGTCTGCCACAGAAGGTGGGGGGATGCGGGAAGACCTCGGGAGTGTAGGAAAGAGAAGGCCAGGAGAAGGAGCCCCCGGGGACACTGGAGAAGGGGCTGGGGACATCCATCCCCTCTCATGGTGGGGTGGGGGCTGGGGGACGCAGGCGCAATTGGGATAACAGCACCCGCCTCAAAGGGCTCCCGGAAGACATGGGGCAAAGCTGCGCAGTCGCTCACTCCGCATTGGTGCCAGGGCCCTGTTCCAGAAATGGTGCTGAGGGACTGCAGCTTCAGGGGCCGGGGGGGCACAGGGACTGCAAGGAGGAGTCCATCCCAGAGCCATTTATAAGGTGCCATCCTTGCAACTTGATTGACCAGCTGTAGAGGGAAGGGGAAGAACCAAGGTCTGTTCCCAGGTTGCTATTTTGCGTTAACGGCTGGATGATCGTGCCGTCAACGAACAGGCAATAAAGAAAGGCAGATTTTGTCAGAGAAATCAGTTCCATTTTGTATTACCAATGTTTATATCTGCGCGGAAAACTATAGCCAATAAACATGAAATTATGCTCAAACTCACTCTTAACTAAAGACTAGAAGTTAAAACAAGATCATTTACTTATCAAACTGACAAAGATACTGGATTAACAATATCCACTGTTGGCAAGGACATTGGTCAACAGGTGCTCTCATACATCGTTGATGGGGGTATAATTTGTACAGTCATTTCTGTGGGCAATTTGGAAAGAGTTATTAAAATGTTTAATGTGCTTTCTGTCTGACCCCATTATTCATCCCATGTCAAAGAATTTACTCAACAGCTTGCAAAAATAAAAACATCAGGCAATGCACTGGAACACCATCTGTATTCACAAGAACACCCCATTTCCTCCACTTTCCAGCTATGTGATTTGGGGCAAATTACTTAATGTGCCCGTGCACTTTTCCTCACTTGCGAAAGTGGTAATACTAACACTAGCACCTACGTTATTAGTTTGTTAGGCGGATTAAATGAGATAATGCAAGCCAAGCATTTAGCGTGGTGCCGGAGCTGTGGTGAGCGCCCAGCTAAGGGTAGCAAACGCATTCCCACGGACAGCAAAGCTTCTGACGGCACGTGAGTGGAAGGTCTCCTGGCATGGAAGGGAGGATCTGGGCGCTGGGGGAGAGCCCTGCTAGGTGAAGCTGAAAGCCCAGAGCAGGCAGGAAAGAAGAGGAGTCTGTTTCTGAAGTGTACACTTTCAGTCATATGAGGAAAGGAACAGGAGGCCCAGAGATGATCTGGAAAGACACGTAGAAGTGGTTGGTGGAGAGGAAAAGGGGTCTGGGGACTCTTAGTTCCGTGCTTGGGGGAATGTGTAAACCAATGAGATCCAAGATTCCTGCTGAAAAGTTAGAAGCCTGGCATGAGCCCCAGAGTCTCAGAGCAGATTCTCTAGTGCCCCCTTGTTGCAGAAGTGTTGCTGGGTTTCCAGAACAAGCAGGGCGAGGGCAGCAGAGGACAGGAGGAACCTCACCATCCTGCTTGGCACCGTGCTGGGAATGTGGATGAATAGTTCTAGGATGACTCAGCCATGTGCAGAGCCTCATCCTGGCAGTGGGACCCAGCGTCATTCACCTGCCTCTGTTGTCAGCAGCTGTGGCTCGCAGGTTAATTCATTGTCCACACTTGCATTGGATCCAGATCTTTTGCATATTATCTGCCTACTTTCAGTGCTGTCATTGCTCACGCACTCAGGACTTAAAGGATGTCCTGGGCCGAAGAACCTCTTCTTTCCAGGCCCAACCAGGCATCCATGCGGTGGGCCATCCAGAATGGAGTTTAAGAGGTAAGCAGACACCTTACAATGTGTTTTTTGTGCCCAGAAATAGCTCTTGAAATTACACCCTTTGAGATACTTACGTTCGGGGATTCCAAAGTATCCCTGGCTAAGTAGGTTAAACAATTATTTGTTAATTCACATCTATCTGCAAATGCATTTAATCCCATTACTTTCTCCTTTGAGCTGTTTCCGAAAGACAGGGAGGGACTTGATGGGGTGGGTGCAGAAGGGGGCAATTTCAGAACTTGGGCCTTTCAGGAAAGGAAGACGGGTTTTAGCTTGAGGATGAGGTAGTAGGGGTTTCCTGGCTGACCGTTGAAGGGTGCTGGGTCACCAAAAGGGAGGAGAGAGTCTCGGGGGTAAACCTGGCCAACTCTACAGGGTGGTCTAAGGCTGCCAGAATGCAGAGATCACAGGGCCTGGTGTTGGGGGATCTGCATTCCTGACTCAACTTGGCAACTTAATGGCTCCACTAAATGAGCTCCCATCCCTGACCTTCCCTTCTCCCAGCCATGAAGGGGGGTCAGTCATGCCTACCCCAACCCATCCGTCTGAGGGAGGCTGTGCTTTGGAGAATATGCCCATTGCCATAATAGAATAGCTAAGAGAGCACAACATAGTAGTATTACTACTGGAAATGTCCCGAGGGCACTGACTTCAGCTTGGTCAGGATGGAGCTCGTCCTGGACAACTGAGGCGACAGGCCGGTCCTGCAGCCCCGGGAGCCCCCCTGCATGTCTCTCAGAGCCACACACAGAAGCACTTAAAATGCCCCATTCATCTTTTTTTTTTTTTTTGCCCCATTCATCTTTGCTGAGACCAAAACCTTTTTTATTATTTTTTATTGTTATGTGAATCACCATACATTACATCATTAGTTTTGGATGTAGTGTTCCATGATTCATTGTTTGTGCATAACACCCAGTGCTCCACGCAGAACGTGCCCTCTTTAATACCCATCACCAGGCTAACCCATCCCCCCACCCCCCTCCCCTCTAGAACCCTCAGTTTGTTTTTCAGAGTCCATCGTCTCTCGTGGTTCATCTCCCCCTCCGATTTACTCCCCTTCGTTCTTCCCCTCCTGCTATCTTCTTCTTCTTTTTTTTTCTAACATACATTGCATTATTTGTTTCAGAAGTACAGATCCGTGATTCAACAGTCTTGCACAATTCACAGTGCTCACCATAGCACATACCCTCCCCAATGTCTATCACCCAGCCACCCCATCCCTCCCGCCCCCCCACCACTCCAGCAACCCTCAGTTTGTTTCCTGAGATTAAGAATTCCTCATATCAGTGAGGTCATATGATACATGTCTTTCTCTGATTGACTTATTTCGCTCAGCATAACACCCCCCAGTTCCATCCACGTCGTTGCAAATGGCAAGATCTCATTCCTTTTGATGGCTGCATAATATTCCATTGTGTATATATACCACGTCTTCTTTATCCATTCATCTGTCGATGGACATCTTGGCTCTTTCCACAGTTTGGCTATTGTGGACATTGCTGCTATAAACATTGGGGTGCACGTACCCCTTCGGATCCCTACATTTGTATCTTTGGGGTAAATACACAGTAGTGCAATTGTTGGGCCATAGGGTAGCTCTATTTTCAACTGTTTGAGGAACCTCCATACTGTTTTCCAGAGGGGTTGCACCAGCTTGCATTCCCACCAACGGTGTAGGAGGGTTCCCCTTTCTCCACATCCCCGCCAACATTTTGTTTCCTGACTTGTTAATTTTAGCCATTCTGACTGGTGTGAGGTGGTATCTCATTGAGGTTTTGATTTGGGTTCCCCTGATGCCGAGCAATGTTGAGCACTTTTTCATGTGTCTGTTGGCCATTTGGATGTGCTGAGACCAAAACCTTAAAGACAACACGTTCAGCTGATAACAAGCTTCCTTCAGGGAGTTTCAGATGAACAATTCAGGGCTTGCCGATGCTGGAATAAGATGGACAAAGAAGTCGGGGCTCCCGCTTCCAGCCTGGGGAACAGAGCTGCCGGGGCAGATGGCTGGGGCCCCAGGGAACAGGCAAGCAGGAGTGTTTAACTGCTTCCTTAGGCCTGTCCAGAGAGCCCCAATCCGTCCAAGAGCAGCGTGGCAGTCCAGCCAATCACACGCGGGACATGGCCTGCCGGCCTGCTGCACAGTAGAGCAGGTGTCCGCTGGATGTGGACAGGATATCGTGGGTACAATAAAGGAAACACGAAGGACTGACAATAAAGGAAACACGAAGGACTGATCCCACCCATGAGGGAGGGAGGAAAGCCTCAGACACATGGCAGGGACAATGCCCAATAGCATTTCATAAGCGCAGTGGTGGTGAGAGCAGATAGAGCCCTCCCCTGAAGTCCCACGGGGTTTCAGTTCTTATTATACCACCTTTCACTTTTCTCAGCCTCAGCTTCTGTACCTGTGAAAATAGAGATGAGATTCGCAGTGCTCTCTGCCCCGCTGTTGTGCAGAGTTCTGGTATTACGGAGCACTGTAAAAGTAGCACATCATGGTTAATGATACCCTGTTAATCACCATACATTACATCATTAGTTTTTGATACATTGTTAATGATTTAGGTGTAGGAGGGAGCATCTTTGAGGGAACGCAGTTTACCTAGCCATTCTATCATCAGGAAGACTATTGATAAGCATCTCTGAAGAATTTCTGGTTGCAAATTATTGCTTGGTTTTACTTCAACATCACAGGAATCACAGAACTCAGAGCTGGAAAAAGATGGATTCACCAGCTCGTTCAAGCGCCTTATTTTAGAGACAAGCTAAGACGCAGAGACTCCATCTGATTTCTCTTTGCTTTGTGCAAGGCTCCTGGCACAGACTAGGTGATCTGTAAGTACTTGGGAGACAGAACTGAATTCATTCCCCTGCCTAGAATTTAGTCAGTGCAAGGCAGGGACCCTACTTCACTGCACCGTGAGATGGAAGGAGAAAAATCAAGAACCTGGGATTAAAGTGTGAGGGGCCTTCCAGCAGTCCTCAGGTGTCTGAACGATTTAAAGTGCCTTCTAGGTAACATAGTTCAATTGCATTATTCTATAAGTAAAATAATACATATATGTACCTGTGTGTGTGTGTGTGTGTGTGTGTGTGTGTGAATTTGGGCAATGGGCTAGTGGTGAGGAAAGAGTAAGGCAGTCCTAATTCTTGCTGGTTATGCATACTAACTGTTATGCATACTAACTTTTCAGCTATTTTGGTTTAGAGGCACAGTAGTTCTTTCTCTTGCTTTTGAAAAAAAAATCCCTCAGTTGAAAGTTAAATAATTTCTTACCGAAATATGACATATATATGTATTATTATGCATGCATGTATATATCTGTCCCATATAATTTGCATTTTTATGGTAAAAGACTGGCCTTACTAGCTGCAAAATTAACATTGACTTTTATTGCAGTGTCTCAACATCCTCTTGCCTAGCTACTTCCTCCAATGACCGAGATACATTTTGATCCCTGGATAGGGATAGCATGTATCACTTTTATAATCAGAAATGGTATGAAATAGGGGCACCTGGGTGGCTCAGTCGTTAAGCGTCTGCCTTCAGCTCAGGTCATGATCCCAGGGTCCTGGGATCGAGCCCTGCATTGGGCTCCCTGCTCTGTGGGAAGTCTGCTTCTCCCTCTCCCACTCCTCCTGCTTGTGTTCCCTCTCTCACTGTCTCTCTCTCTGTCAAATAAATAAATAAAATCTTTAAAAAAAAAGAAATGGTATGAAATATTTTTAAAGAAAAAATCAAAATTTTTCATTATAGCCATAATAAAAATGTGCAGAATTATGTACATACAAGGATATTCATTACTGCCTTGCCTACAATCCTCCCAAAGGAGAGACTAAACTATGGGGCTTCCTTCAGTGCATTGCTGTGTGCCTCCAAAAAAGCCCGGCAAGGTAGCTCTAAATGTACTGTAAGAGCCTCAAGATCAACCATCCGGAGAATAAAACAAGATGTGGAATGGTGTAGAGTGCGCTATAATTTCATGGAGGCAAGAAACAAGAATATTGGATAATGCATCTAATATCTCCAGAAGGATCAGAAAAACCAGGTGACACTGTTGTTCAACATAGTACTAGAAGTCCTAGCCTAAGCAATCAGACAACAAAAAGAAATAAAAGGCATTCAAATTGGCAAAGAAGAAGTCAAACCCTCACTCTTCACAGATGACATGATACTTTATGTGGAAAACCCAAAAGACTCCACCCCCAAATTGCTAGAACTCATACAGCAATTCAACAACATGGCAGGATACAAAATCAATGCACAGAAATCAGTTGCATTTCTATACACTAACAATATGACTGACGAAAGAGAAATTAAGGAATCGATCCCATTTACAACTGCACCCAAAACCATAAGATACCTAAGAATAAGCCTAACCAAAGAGGCAAAGGATCTGTACTCTAGAAACTACAGAACACTTATGAAAGAAATTGAGGAAGACACAGAGAGATGGAAAAAACATTCCATGCTCATGGATTGGAAGAATAAACATTGTTAAAATGTCTATGCTACCCAGAGAAATCTACACATTCAATGCAATCCCCATCAAAATACCATCGACATTTTTCACAGAGCTGGAACAAATAATCCTAAAATTTGTATGGAACCACAAAAGACTCCGAATAGCCAGGGGAATGTTGAAAAAGAAAACCAAAGCTGGGGGCATCATGATGCTGGACTTCAAGCTATATTACAAAGCTATTATCACCAAGACAGCATGGTACTGGCACAAAAACAGACACCTAGATCAATGGAACAGAATAGAGAGCCCAGAAATGGACCCTCCACTCTATGGTCAACTCCTCTTCGACAAAGCAGGAAAGAATGTCCAATGGTAAAAAGACAGTCTCTTCAACAAATGGTGCTGGGAAAATTGGACAGCCACATGCAGAAGAATGCGACTAGACCTTCTCTTACACCATACACAAAGATAAACTCAAAATGGATGAAAGCCCTAAATGTGAGACCAGAATCCATCAAAATCCTAGAGGAGAACACAGGCAGCAATCTCTTTGACTTCGGCCACAGAAACCTCTTGCTAGACACGCCTCCAAAGGCAAGGGAAACAAAAGCAAAAATGAACTATTGGGACTTCATCAAGATAAAAATCTTCTGCACAGCAAAAGAAACAGTCAACAAAACTAAAAGGCAAACTATGGAATGGGAGAAAATATTTGCAAATGACATATCAGATAAAGGGCTGGTAACCAAGATCTATAAAGAACTTCTCAAACTCAACACCCAAAAAAACAAATAATCCAGTCAAGAAATGGGCAGAAGACACAAACAGACATTTCTCCAAAGAAGACATACAAATGTCCAACAGACACATGAAAAAATGCTCCACATCACTTGTCATCAGGGAAAAACAAATCAAAACCTCAATGAGATACCACATTATACCAGTTAGAATGGCTATAATTAACAAGACAGGAAACAACAAATGTTGGCAAGGATGTGGAGAAAGCAGAACCCTTTTACACTGTTGGTGGGAATGCAAGCTGGTGCAACCCCTCTGGAAAACAGTATGGAGATTCCTCAAGAAGTTAAAAATAGAGCTACCCTACAACCCAGAAATTGCACTACTGGGTAGTTACCCCAAAGATACAGATGTAGTGAAATGAAGGGGCACCTGCACCCCAATGTTCAAAGCAGCAATGTCCACAATAGCCAAACTGTGGAAAGATCCAAGATGTCCTCCAACGGATGAATGGATAAAGAAGATGTGGTTCATATATACAATGGAATATTACTCAGCCACCAGAAAGGATGAATACCTACCATTTACATCAACATGGATGAAACTGGAGGGTATTATGCTAAGCGAACTAAGTCAATCAGATAAAGACAATTATCATATGGTTTTACTCACATGTGGAATGTGAGAAATAGCACAGAGGATCATAGGGGAAGGGAGGGAAAAATGAATGGGAAGAAATCAGAGAGGGAGACAAACCATGAGAGACTCTTGACTCTAGGAAACAGACTGAGGGTTGCCGAAGGGGAGGTGGGTGGGGGGATGGGGTAGCTGGGTGATGGGCATTAAGGAGGGCACGTGATGTGATGAGCACTGAGTGTTGCACGCAACTGATGAATCATTGAATACTACACCAGAAACTAATGATGTACTATATGTTGACTAATTGAATTTAAATAAAATACCAAAACAACAACAACAAAAAACCAGGTGACAGTCACTGTCTCTGGAAAGTTAGAGCAGAAACGGAGTCTTACTTTCACTCCATGCCCTTTCCTAGCTTTTAACTTTTTTCCATTTGTGTGTTACCCATTCAGTAAATAAATAATGTAAAAAAGAAAGGAATGTGAAAGGTCATGGAGACACCACTATCTGAGAGGTGTCTTCCCACCATAGGACCTGGCATTGTCTGTCCGTCCGCCTGGAATGACCCTTTCTACCCCCACTCACCCTTTGGATCTGAGTTCAGTGGAAAGTTCCTCATTAAAGTCTTCCATGACCTTCCCAACAAGGTCGAACATCCTTTTGTCTGCTCTTGTAATACCACGTGCCTTTCTATCCTCACACTTCCCTGTTGCAGTTTTCCATATATTTCTGTGATTATTTGATTCACGTTTGTCTCTTCCCTGTAGGCTTAAGCTCCTGAAAAGAAGGGTTTTTGCTTTTGCTCACCGGTATATGCCTACAATTTGGGACAGAGTAGTGTACCTAGTGTAGCGGTAGGTAGTAGGGTAAATAGTGAATGAGCAGGTGAGCATCCATCCCCGTCACCACCTCCACTATCCCTGCATTCTTGCCAAGAAGTCATAAGACTTCTTAAACACCTAAGAACCGGGCCCTCACAATTTCTTCAAGCTGTTCATTATACCTTTAGATATTGCTCACTGTTGGAAATTTCAACCCCAGGTGTTCATATTGAGTTAAAATGAATCTTTGTGGCCTCTACCCACTGGATTTAATTCTGCCCTTAGCAACACACAGAACAGAACTAATTCCTCTATATCATGATTTTTTCAAATATTTGAGCACCTACAGTCTTCTTTTTACCTAACTACAAATCTTTAGGTTTTTTAGCCATTCCTGGCTATGACCTCCTCGAGGGCAGGGAGGGTTTCATATTCACCTCTGTATCTCTAGCCCTCAGATCAGCTATGTTATTTTAACAGTCATTTTTTTATGTGGCATTGCTTACATTACTCACTTCTGAACATGCTTCACTTTGCCTCTGTTCCTCTTACAGTACTGACCAAAATTCTGAACAAATATTGCAGCTTTGGTCTTCCTAGTGCACCTCCTTTCTTTCATTGTTTATATTTCTACTAATGCCAACTGAGATCCCATAAGTTTTGGGGGCAGCCATTGATGACACATAATGAGTCCTGTTTTTGAGGGTTTCTTTCTTTCCTGCTCTGCAGAGCTCCTGTCTGCACCTTAGAGCTTTGCTATGTGTATGGTTTTATGTATTAAAACACTGCACTCAACAGCTAATGTTATAATGTTGGCTTGTTTCTCAGACTTTCCAAAGCCAGAGCAGCAGCTTGGTGAAACACCACGAGTTCCACACTAAGAAGGATGACACACTTTAAAAATATAGCCACTTAGGGGCGCCTGGGTGGCTCAGTTGGTTAAGCGACTGCCTTCGGCTCAGGTCATGATCCTGGAGTCCCGGGATCGAGTCCCGCATCGGGCTCCCTGCTCAGCGGGGAGTCTGCTTCTCCCTCTGACCCTCCCCCCTCTCATGTGCTTTCTCTCTCTCTCTCATTCTCGCTCTCTCAAATAAATAAATAAATAAATAAAATCTTAAAAAAAAATACGGCCACTTGGGGCACCTGGGTGCCTCAGTCGGTCAAGCACCCAAATCTTGATCTCAGCTCAAGTCTCCCTCTCAGGGCCATGAGTTCAAGCCCTGCATTGGGCTCTGCCCTAGGAGTGGAACCTACTTAAAAAAAAAAAAATACTTCCACAGGTGTGGCAAATACTACCTGAGGCTGACTCACAGTGTTCCCTTCTACAGCATCTTTACCCAATGAGTATCTTCAGAGAGGAAAGAGAGTGTGTTTGAGTTGCAAGTGAGAATTTTTAAAAAGGCCAAACTCTTTAATCCTCAACTGTCACTAGATCCATTCTCGAGGGCTCTCATAATGCTGAATCTAAGCTCTTAGCACTAGAAGCTCCCGGGTAAATGTGAGCATGGGCACATCATTGCTAATGTGCACAGTGCTTGGCAGAATGCCATAAGGCCACTACTTCGAATGTAGCGTCTCTCTCTTTTAGCCAAGAACAAGAGGAGAACCAGTCAATCTCCAACATCATAATAATTCCTCTATGGGGAACATGTCCTGACCTGGTAAAGGGATGCATGGAATGATTTACTTTCTTTTCCCTATATTCAGCTTTCATGAGCTATATGACAAATGGGTAAATGACCAGAGCATTCTGAGAACTAATGAACCAGAGGGAGAAATTCATTTAATGACTTAAGTGTGCTTTATCTAATGTGAAATGTAGGTCAATTCACTGTAAATTTATTCATGGGGATTATTTGTCCTTAGCCTGATTACATGGCATGTATTATAAGATTTTGGCCCTGTGTGAAAGAGAACAGACCCTGCTTGTCCCTCCCCATCCCTCCCCATCCTTCCTCCTCTCCCCCCTCCCCCCTCCCTACAGGTGGTAGGCATCTAGCCCCATCGGTCAATGCTTGTCTCAGGAAAAAAGACTGCATTTCAAACTATTCAAAACAATTGATTTGGCATTCTTTATTACATTTTTTGAGACACTGGAAAAATCTAAAACCTGAACACCTACACAGAAATTCAGATCTATTGCTGAGTTAGCAGCCAATACAAAGATCAGGCAAGCAGAGGGGTATTTCAGCACTGTGTGGGGCTAGCCAGCTATGCGTCACAGACAAATTCATCAAATACAACAACCAGAGAACACAATTTATGAAGTCTGGCTAGCAATGCTGTCTTAATTCTAGTTTTAGAAAGCCAAGACAGCAATTTTGCGGGCCTTATTGTCATCATCATCACCATCATCATCATCATCATTATTTTATAAAATGAAAATTAGTAACCCAACAGGACAGCTTGTGTTAATGTGCCATTAGTTTCATTAGCTTCTTTGCCTCTTAGAATCAAAAAAGAATGTTCAGTCCTTGGTCCTAAAAGACAGTCCAGTAAAGCTATTTGATTAAGGATTTGAACAAAAGCTTACGACATTGACTTGTTCAAAATAGATGTCCACAAGATCCACATTTTGAAAGGAAGAAATCTGTGGGGACTTAGTTCACATTAATATAATTTGTGGTTTAGTGCAGCAATGTGAAAATCCTATGGTTGTCAAAAAAAATCACTTTTCCGCCATGGAAAAGAGAAAAATGGAATTTAAACTTCTTTTCTTTTTCTAATTTAAGCTTAGGGTTAATTTGAGAAGGAAGATGTAGGGAAATACTAAGAAACATTAACTTGGCATTGTGCACTTAGCAAGTAAAGCCAAAAATTTCATACTTTTCCCCAAACCAATTTCATCTCTAAAATAAAGAGCGGTGTGGCCTTTTTATGATTCTGTAAGTTCCAATGAATTTTACAGAAAAGAACATTACTTTTTGTTTTTTGTCTCTCTAGTAAAAGAACAAGGGAACTGAGGTTAAATGAGCTCTCCTTGTCTCCTCTATGGAGCATTTGTATAAAGCCATGGAGAATCCTAGAAAAGTGTTCAAAGTCACTCTGTGAGTTCCATAAAAAGATGATATTAAATCGCATTGTTCCTGGAAGACTTGGCCTTGGAGTATAAATATAAAATGCCCTAAATTTGTTTGAAACTTCACAGTTCATAATGTGCTTTCACTCATACTGTCCTGTGATTCTCAGCAGAGATTCTCTTCTAAGGAGGTTAGAGTTCTGCAGTCTCCAGGAAAGGTCAAATCGCACACATCTACTTGACATTTCCTGATCACAAAATACCAAACACATGGTTTGCTGTCTATGTAAATAAATTAGCTTACCTTTAGAGAGCTGGGTGTAACAAAACATTCCCTGACTTTAGACCCAACGAGGGGGGGACTCAGACCTGAGGCTGCCTGGGGGTCTCATGTCTCCCACCTCAGCCTCACCTGTGGGCATGGACTCAATGCAGAGGAATGGCTAGCAGGGTTGCCAACCTGCTCAGATTCTTATTCTCTCCCCCTCGATTTCACCAAGTGTTGCAACAGGCAGGGTCAGGAAAACAGGAATCACACTGGGTATTCAAATAGAGAGGCTTCAATACAGGGAATTGGTTACATAAGTGATAGAAAAGTTCAGAAGAAGAGAGTTGAGAAGCCAAACAAAAGATAGTGAAGCAACCTAGGGGTTCCCAATTTCTGGAAGCCTCTACCACTCCTCGGCTAAAGGAAAACAGAAAGGGGAGGTGTAATAGAATCCAGGGGCTGGAATCACTGGAGTTAAACTGGGTCAAGGTGGGCCAGTTCATCAGGAAGGGGAGCCAGAAGATACCACCCAAGAAAAAAAGGAGAGGGAGAAATACCCTAGCCTATCCTTCCTGCTCTCCAGTCTCCCACTAGCACCTCCCGTTGGTGGGACACATTGGAAGATGCAGCCTGTTGGGTTCAGCCCCACCACTGCCCAAGACACAGAGCAGGTAGAGGGTGAGAAAGGGAGCTGAGGGCAAACAGAATCAGGGCCAGCATGATAATGAAATTTCTCTTTGTGCCAGTTGTAGCCTTGAATTCTTGTATGTTAAATGGGCATATGCTGTGACATCACTGTATATATTACCATTTCCAATTTACAGATGAGGAAACCAAGATTCAGGTCAAATAATTTGCCCAAGATTACACAGGTCAAGTGTTGGCGCCAGGTCTTCTGATTCTTATGTCCAGGGTTTTTGCCACTACCCCTGCCTGGTTCCTTCCATATAAATGTATTGGGAAAGGACTAGGATAATCTGAGATTTTATTTTTTTATTTTTTCAAGATTTTATTTATTTGACAGAGAGAGAGAGACACAGCGAGAGAGGGAACACAAGCAGGGGGAGTGGGGGAGGGAGAAGCAGGCTTCCCGCCGAGCAGGGAGCCCGATGCGGGGCTCGATCCCAGGACCCTGGGACCATGACCTGAGCCGAAGGCAGACGCTTAACGACTGAGCCGCCCAGGCGCCCCATTTATTTTTTTTATTTTTAATTTTTTTTATAATCTGAGATTTTAAAAACACTTTCATAGACTCGTAGGATGGAACTAGCCTGCGGCATTTCAAACCGTGTGCTCTAGAGCTTGAGGTCCACAGAACACCCCCCAGGATAAAGTCCACAGAATCCCAAACATCACCCCCCTTCAAACTATTTACCAATTTAATCTGTTATGCATTAGGATTCTACTAAGACTTTAAGAAAGTGATACTGCTAGAAGAATAAAATAAAATTGTTCCAGTCTATCTTCCCCAAATGAAGCACCTGAAACTCACAGAGGTTCTAGCTAACAGTAGACTCGAACCCAGGCTTAGACACAGGTGTTCTGGCTTGTCACTCACGTCTCTTGCCAGTGAACCATGATGTATGTGCAAGGACCAGCTAAGAGAGAGTGACCGTGGGGCAAGGGAAAGAGGGAGAAGTGATAGGGAAAGGCAGGAGAAGGGTAGAGACTACTCAGAGAAAGATGACCCAAGGAAAAAACAGAATGAAATCCACTGGAGGATGCTGCTTAAAGGCTTTAAAGCCGTTGTGTTTTTGCACTTGGGACAAAACCAAGGATAATGCTGTAGAAAATGAGACACATTCATAAGGATTAAGAGAAATCAAGGATAGTCGCCCAGGTAAGGAAACAATCCAAATCTGCCTCAGCTGGTGAATGGCTAACTTGAGGAATACCCATACAATGGAATAGTATTCAGCCGCGAAGGGCAGATGCATATGGCAACATGGATGCACCTTGCCTGCGTAATGCCAAGTGAAGGAAGCCAGACATAAACGACCACGTACTGTTTGATTCTGTTTATATGAAATGTCCAAAATAGGCAAATCTATCAAGACAGAAAATAGATTAGTTGTTGTCTGGGAATGGGTGTTAGAACAAGGAACGGCTGCAAATGTGCATGACGTTGGTTTTGGGGGCGAATGGAAAATATTCTCAAACTAGATTGTGGTGATGGTTGCACAACTCTAAATTCACTAAATATCATTGAATTGTGCACTTGAGAGGAGAGAATTTTATGGTGTGTTAATTTTACTTCAATAAACTGCTGTTGTTTCTTAAAAGATAAAGCAAGAGTTGACTCCAACCTGTGGTCCTGAAGGTACAAAAACTAACCTCCAAAAATCTCATGAGGGAAGAAAATCTTGCATCAGCTGCTCAGGTAAGTGAGGCAGGGCTGTTCTTACATTCCTCATTTGGGTCACAGAGGGCACCAACTGTTATCTTGAGCTCCATAATGGCTCTGTCAGGCAGCACAGTCCTGTCCTGAGATTGTCCAGCACTTCCATTTCCTGGATTTACAGGTTCCGAAAGCTACGTAGCTGTGGATTGAGGGTGAAGACAATATGAACGTTAAAAAAATTCTTCTCATGAGCTGGGAGGTTGCAGTGAGAAAGGCAAGACCAGTACATTTTATGTTGATGATCAGCTTTTTAAAAGAGTGTAAATCTCTTCTTTGACTTTAGTTGCTTAGTCTTTGCTCTCTTCTACTTTCTTTCCATGAGCAGGATCTACGCAGGCTGATGCTAGTTGGGAGACACACCTCACCCGACATAGAGATGCTCAAGTATTGCTGAAGAAGTACTTGAGTGGGAATGAAGAGCAGAGTCTTTTTCTTTCTTCCGCTAAGAAGAAGAAGAAGAAGAAGAAGAAGAAGAAGAAGAAGAAGAAGAAGAAGAAGAAGAAGAAGAAGAAGAAAGACTCTCAAATTCCAGAACCCACCATAAAATAAAATCAGCTTTGCCTTCATAAGGACCTTAGTGTGTTCAAAAAAAAAAGGGGGGTCTAAATAGTCACAGTGGTGAGAAATGGGATCCTATCTTGGGATCTTCCTGGATAAAACTAGACACACACACAAACACACTCAGGAAATTAATAGCCAATTTTCCAGGAGGAAAGGTTAATTGTGGAGACTATTTCAAGGATCAGTCCTGGGAATTACAATATATTGGACAAAAAGAAAATGCAATTGCAAGCAAGCAGATAAAATATTTGAGAGTAGTTAATTTTAATTATAAAATAATAAAGTTCAAGGATTCTCAAGTTTTAGTGCACATAAGAATCACTTAGCCGGTGCCAGGGGAGGGGTGGTTGTACACAATTAGATCATAGGTCCTCAACCCCAGAGATTCTGAATTAAGAGGCCTAGGATTAAGTCTAGGAATCTGTGATTTTTTTTTTTTTTTTAATAATCTCTATGCTGGGCCTGAGAAAAAGACCTGAGCTGAGATCAAGAGTTAGAGGCTTAACCAACCGAGCCACCCAGGCACCCCCAGGAATCTGTGATTTTAATAGGCATAGGGAGTTGTTGCTACTGTCAAAGGTCTGCAGACTACAGATTTAGAAAAATTTAGTTTAATATACATTAATCAAATATTGTATTGGTTAAAATCATGAAAGGTCAAGAAGTCCAGAAATGGTACAAAAGGGTTGGAGAGCAAATAAGCAAGTGAAATGTCACACAGACAAGTGCCCATCAGATATTTCTAGCAGATATTTCTGCTAGATTTGTTCTGCTAGAACAAATTCAATTGTTGTAAACTCCTAGGTGCTGTCCATCTCCTAAAAAGGAGCCGTGTTTGATTTTTAATAATTCGACGTTGAATCACTCCACAGTGGCAATCAGAAAGGGTGTTTTAAAGTAAGTTTACCCTAAAGGAAGTTAATAGTAAATGTTTCTGTGGGTGTCGATGAAATAATATGCTTTTATTTTGAAATAGCATTTGACTTGCCAATTCTAAAATAAAAAAGGAGAAATTTTAAAATCCACTTTAGGTAGAAAATTAACTTTAAACATTTTTAATAGGAAGAGGAGGTGGGATATAATTATAAAAATCTTGACTGTTTTGTGTGTGATTGGCAGAATTAGCTTTGCTGGTTATTAGTAGCACATGCAGCTTGGAGAAGAAAACCCTAAGGACATACGGGTACAGCAGAGCTTCACTGCTCTCAGCACGGGCAATCAAATATTTCCAGTCATTTCCACAGGTGACATACTGACAATTGGATTTGTGGAGCAGTGACCCAATTCAGTCATTCAGAGAGTTAAAAAACACAAACATGTCACAATACAGGCAAAAAAATAGAAAAATGACAGTCTGTGGGATATAATCATGAGAAAAGGAGTAACTTTAGGACTAAAGGGACTCACAGGGGACCCTATAATCAGCTTCGGAGCCCCGAGTCCAGTGCCTTCATTTCACGGTGGGAAGTGGAGTCATGAACTGATGGAAGCTTGTCTTTGACCTCATGATGTCCTAGTGGGAACTCAGACCTCCCGGCTCCCAGCTCCGTGGTCCAAGGATTACTTGGTTTGTAATGATGGAGCCGGCACTCACTTGCCCAAGTAGGCAGCCTCTGGGCGTCATTATTGCCTCCCAGGGTGCACCAGCTGCTTTGCTGACAGAGTGCTGCCTGGAGGAATTATTTTTAAAAAATCATGTCTGTCATTTTGTGCTTAACTTATGGGAACACTTTAGCTATTTTTTGAATGACTTTCTATGATTATAAATCTAAAAATAAAACATTGCACTTTGTAATTATGCTTTTTCTTGTAACCTTGTAGCGTTTATCGTATCATGAGTGTTCTCAATGCCCCAGGTCTAATGGTTCACTGTTTTCCAGGATGGGATCTTGTCTTTTTCAATCCTCTTTAGGTCCCCAGGCTTTAGCATTGTGCCTGGCACATAGCAGGAATTCCATAAATATGTGTGGAATACATTAATTAGTAAAATATATTATAGTTCCACTTATCCTTCATGGTGGCACATTGAGACGGAGTCCAGTTTTTTTCACAATTATAAATAATGCTGCAGTGAATGTTCTTTGATGAATCTTTGCATCTACTCCTTATTATTGCCTTATGATAAATTCCTAGAGGTGGAGCTACCGGAGCAAAGGCTTTGGATACATTATTACCAAATTGCCCTTCAGAAAAATGGGTCATTCCTCCACTCTGCTGCCAACTTTCTTTTCTTTTTTTAACAATGAAAATTTTTCAAGGCGCCTGGGGTGGCTCAGTCATTAAGCGTCTGCCTTCGGCTCAGGTCATGATCCCAGGGTCCCGGGATAAAGCCCCGCATCGGGCTCCCTGCTCGGCGGGAAGCCTGCCTCTCCCTCTCCCACTCCCCCTGCTTGTGTTCCCTCTCTGGCTGCGTCTCTCTCTGTCAAATAAATAAATAATATCTTAAAAAAAAAAAAAAACAATGAAGATTTTTCTTCTATTTCATACATTTTTAAAAATTTTAATTCCAGTACAGTTAACATACAGTGTTATACTAGTTTCAAGTGTGCAATATAGTGATTCAAGAATTCTATGCATTGTGCTCATCAAGCGAAGTGTACTCTTAACCCTCTTCGCCTATTTCACCCAAACCCCACCTACCCAACCATCTGTTTGTTTTCTATAGTTAAGAGTCTGTTTCTTGGTTTGTCTTTCTCTCCTTTTTTCCCTTTGCTCACTTCTGTTCTGTTTCTTGAGTTCCACATATGAGTGAAACCACAAGGTATTTGTCTTTCTCTAATTGGCTTATTTTGCTTAGCATAATACTCTCTAGATTTATCCATGTTGTTGTGAATGGCGAGATTTCATTCTTTTTTATGGCTGAATAATATTGAGATTATATCTATCTATTTATCTATATCACGTCTTCTTTATTCACTCATCTATCGATGGACACTTAGGTTGTTTCCATAATTTGGGTATTGTAAATAATGCTGCTCTAAACATAGGGGTGCGTGTATCCCTTTGAGTTAGTTTTTTTGTATTCTCTGGGTAAATACCCAGTAGGGTGATTTCTGGATCATAGGGTAGTTCCATTTTTAATTTGTTTAAGATTTATTTATTTATTTAGGGGGGAGGGGCAGAGGGAGAGAGAGAATCTCAAACAGACTCCCTGCTGAGCGCAGAGCCTGATTCGGGGCTCCATCTCATGACCCACGAGATCATGACCTGAGCTGAAATCACAAGTTGGACGCTTAACTGACGGAGCCACTCAGGCATCCCTATTTTTAATTTTTTAAGGAACCTCCATACTGTTTCCCACAGTGTCTACATCAAGTTTGCATTCCCACCAACAGTGCATGAGTTTCCTTTTTCTCCACATCCTCTCCAACACTTGTTGTTTCTTGTAATTTTGGTTTTAGTCATTCTGACAGGTGTGAGATGATATCTCATTGTAGTTGTCATTTGCATTTCCCTGATGTGAGTGATGTGGAACATCTTTTCATGTATCTGTTAGCCGTCTGTATGTCTTCTTTGGAGAAATGTGTGTTCATGTCTTCTGCCCATTTTTAAATTGGATTCTTTGTGGTTTTTTGGTGTTGATTTGTGTAAGTTCTTTATATATTTTGGTTACTAACCCTTTATCAGATATGTCACTTACAAATATCCTCTGTTCAGTGAGTTACCTTTTAGTTTTGTGGATTATTTCCCTTGCTGTGCAGGAGCTTTTTATTTTGATGTAGTCTCAATAGATTATTTTTGCTTTTGTTTCCCTTGCCTCGGGAGACATATCTAGAAAAACGTTGCTATGACTGATGTCAGAGAAATTACTGCCTATGCTCTCCTAGAATTTTTATGGTTTCAAGTCTCACATTTAGTCCTTACTCCATTTTGAGTTTATTTTTGTGCGTGGTGTAAGGAAGGGGTCCAGTTTCATTCTTTTGCACGTAGCTGTCCAGTTTTCCTAAAACCACTGGTTGAAGAGACTGTCTTTTTGCCATTGTATGTTCTTGCCTCCTTTGTCAAAGATTAATTAACCATCTAATTGTGGGTTTGTTTCTGGGCTTTCTATTTGGTTTCATTGATCTATGTGTCTACTTTGTGCCAGCACCATACTATTTTGATTACTACAGGTTTGTAATATAACTTGAAATCTGGAATTGTGATACCTCCAGCTTTGTTTTTCTTTTTCAAGATTACTTTGGGTATTTGGGGTCTTTGGTGCTTCCATACTAATTTAGGATTGTTTGTTCTAGTTCTGTGAAAAATGCTGTTGGTATTTTTGTAGGGATTGCATCAAATCTGTAGATTGCTTTGGATAGTATAGACATTTTGACAATATTTGTTCTCCTAAATCCATGAGTATGGAATGTCTCTCTATTTCTTTGTGTCATTTTCAATTTCTTTTATCAGTGTTTTAGTTTTCAGAGTATGGGTCTTTCATCTCCTTGGTTAAGTTTATTCCTAGGAATTTTATTATTTTTGGTGCAATTGTAACTGGGATTATTTCTTAATTTCTCTTTTTGCTGCTTCATAATTAAAATATATAATATATATGTTACTATATATTCTATATATATTGATATATATATAGAATATATATAGAGAATTGCAACAGATTTCTGTACATTGATTTTTGTATCCTGAGAGCTTTCATTTATCAGTTCTAGCAGTTTTTAGTAGAATCTTTAGGGTTTTCTATATATAGTATCATGTCATCTGCAAATGGTAAAAGTCTTATTTCTTTCTTACCTATTTGGATGACTTTTATTTCTTTTTGTTGTCTGATTGTCCAGTACTATGTTGAATAAAAGGGGCAAGAGTGGGCATCTTTGTTTTGTTCCTGACCTTAGGGAAAACTCTCAGTTTTTCCCCATTGAGTATGATGTTAGCTATGGGTTTTTCCTAGATGGCCTTTAATTAATGTTGAGGTATGTTCCCTCCAAACCTGCTTTGTTGAGGGTTTTTATTTTTATCATGAATGGATGTTGTAGTTTGTCAAATGCTTTTTCTGCATCAATTGAAATGATCATATGGTTTTTATCTTTTCTCTTATTGATGTGATATATCATGTTGATTGATTTGAGAATATTAAACCACCCTTGTATCCCAGGAATAAATCCCACTTGATTGTAGTGAATGATTTTTTAAAATGTATGGTCGGATTCAGTTTGCTAATATTCTGTTAAGGGTTTGTGCATCTGTGTTCATCAGCGATATTGGCCTGTAGTTCTCTTTTTTTGTAGTGTCCTTATCTGGTTTTGGTGTCAGGGAAATGCTGGCCTCATGGAATGAATTTGGGAGTTCTCCTTCCTTTTCTACTTTTTGGAGTAGTTTGAGCAAAATAGGTATTAACTGTAACTATGAAGATATTTTTTTTTCTTGAGAATCAATGTTAGTGATGGTAAAACATTTTTAAAGCACTCTGTCCATTGTGATTGAATCAAAACAGCTTTTGAACACCTTCTGTTTGTAATGTATTAAATCATACCAATAATTTATCTAGAGGTGAAAGTTTACTGAAGCCACTGCTAAATTGCATATATTCCTTGGACTTGTCCCACCTTCTAAGTTTAATATGGGGGAAAATGCAGTTTTTACCTGAGAGAGAGCAAGTAAGCCAACATTGGCTGTCGTGGACCACTGTGGGATGAAGAGATGCAGAGACAGGGGGATATGGAGGGGTGGGGGAGGTCGTGGCCTGGGGGAGCTCTGCAGTGGTCGGAGGCACATATATGTATCAACATGGGATGATCTCGAAGCATAGTAACAAGATGTGGAGGGGGAAACATGTATTTGCTTGAGATTCATAAAAATGGAAACAGTGCTTATTAAACACATCAAAATGGTTGCCTAAATGGAAGGAAGGAAGGAGTCTATGGGGTCAAATGTGAGAGGGACCATGGCCAGAACAAAAATGCTGCTATCGTGCCACAAACTGAGTTCATGCAGAGAGAAGCAAGCAAGAAGGAAGGATGATGAATCACTAAATTCTACATCTGAAACTAATATTGCACTATATGTGACCTAACTGCAATTTATTTATTTATTTATTTATTTGAAAGATTTTATTCATTCATTTGACAAAGAGAGACACAGCAAGAGAGGGAACACAAGCAGGGGGAGTAGAAGAGGGAGAAGCAGGCTTCATGCAGAGCAGGGAGCCCGATGCGGGGCTCGATCCCAGGACCCTGGGACCATGACCTGAGCCGAAGGCAGACGCTTAACAACTGAGCCACCCAGGTGCTCCCTAACTGCAATTTAAATAAAAATTTGAAAAACACACAAAAAGAAAGAAAGATGGAAGGAAGCGTGGGGGGGGGAGAGAGGGCTGTGATACCCTCTGAGCCCTGACCTTGTCAGTAACTCAGGGTGAATTGCCCTCAAGTCTCCCACCTCTTTTGGGCCTCTGGTGTGCCATGCTGTGGAAGGAGTAGACGCCTACCAAGGTTTTGGCCACACTGTGGTTCAAAGCACAAGCAGGACACCGAGCTGTGGCCTGGACCCTCACATGTAAATGCAGGTGTAGTGTTTTCCTGTATATCCTGACAAACCCTACAAACAGAAAGCATTGATTGATTTGTAAAATAAACCATGTGCTTTACATAATACTTCTAGCACAGACTTCCATAATATCATAAGCAGATGTGAGCCGTTTATTAAATTTACAAACAGCAAAGTCCCATAATGATGGACCTCCCCAAGATGGCCAACTATGCCTTTGGCAGAATTCCAGCAGGAAATTTTCTGGTGTCGACTGTTCTTCTTTCCTCTTGGAGCCACACAGTATCAGACAATGTTTGAATTATTTAAATATGCTCCAAGTCTGCAGTTCATTGTCTTATCATTTCAAAAGGACTATGCTTCTATAAATCATATCAAATGTCTGAGATTCTAACCAAAAAAAAAAAAAAAAAGGAAAAAAAATTAGGCACAGATATTCCTGGTTATCCAAGGAAAATATACAGCAGAGAGGAAATGATATTGCATAACAAAAGCAAGTACTCATTTGAAAGGTTTATGTGAATACAAGATGATATAATGCAGTCAGTTGGCTCCAAAGGTAAAGATGTGTGTGTGTGTGACAGTGTGTGTAGATTCTAAATTAATCTAGGTAAAATGATACAACATGCTCATAAGAGCAAGCACAAAGTAAATGTATTAGAACATGTGGGGAGCCAGGGGGGCCTAAAGCGATTTTCCCCTTTATTATGGAAGGGAGCAGCAAGCTTTACTGAGCACCTTGACACTATCTACAGATGGTGATGGATCCCAGACCATCACTGTGTGATCACTTCCCCCCTGGTTTCCTTTTGAAAGAGGAAGCAGTTTGAAAACCAAGGTTTTTCTCTGGCTTTAAAAACACCAGGAGACCAGCCAACTTTTAAATATTCTGTTGGTCTTAGTCAAGTTATGTAGGACCCAGTCCCTCCACTCCAGATGCTGCCAGGAATTAGGCATTCACATGAAAGGAGATGAGCAGGAACACAACACCCCCAGTGCCTGACCGCTGGGGAACATTTTCTCTGCTCTTGGCGTTGCCAGTAGAGATTTGGACCCCAGGAGAAACACTGTCAGTTTCAGCATTTGTGGAGACAAAGAACAGGGCTTCTCCCAGCCTGGGTTTCTCTCCCACCTCGGTTGCTGTGGCCCCTGCGGACTTCAGTTCATTTTCTCCCACCTTGCACCGGGCTGTGATGGGTACATGAGGCAAAACAGGAAGGTAGTGGGGAACGTAGGTATGAGCCCCAGAAAGACTCCAAGACTCTGAGATTTGCATGCAGGAGGTCCTGGAGGATGATGTCAGGCACCACACCTGTGAAGGAGTGGGGCAAGCAGGATAAACAGAGGAAGGGGTTGGACGGTGATGTAGTCGCAAAAGGACCTCGGGGATCCCAAGGGAAGCTCTGCGGCTGGGGCAACTCTTCAGAGTTGTCCCCCCTTGGCCTTCATCATACCCTCCATCAACCATCTAGTCATCAGATACCAGCTGTGTCCATCCCCTTGAGTCACACACTTCCCTCAGACCAGGAGGGGTGGAGAGAGACTCAGATGAGAGGCATCAGCCACCAATGCTCCCGGCAGCTGGGAAGAGCGCCTCAGCGGATGCACCACAGCAACCACTACAAAGTACAAGATGCATTTCAGCCATTAAGGAGCCTATACTGTAGTTGAGGGAACAAGATATGTGCGTTAACTACAGTACGAGGCAACGGATTCTAAGCATCAGATGTATGGCACTGATTATATATTTTACAGGGGCACAGAGAAACGATAGAAAGCCAGAAGTGGAATTATCGATTAGTTGACTTAACGTGCTCAGTTTGCAAATGAAAGTACTCTGATGTTTAAAAGGGAAGGGACGTGTCCAAGGTCACGTATCTACTGTGAAGCCACCTGGGGTTTCCTGATTCCCATTTCAACCCTCATTGTCCTCCTCAGTAAATGGTTCCCTTTGGAAGTGATTACTTTTAACAGGGTTGATCCATGTGATCTTGAATAGAACCAGGTAAGGTAGAAAACAGACTCCTGAAATAGGTCCTCAGCTGCATAAGAATTAAATTCAAACAAACATCTTTGATCTTAATCTTAAAAGCTGTCAGTCAAGACATGGGCCTAGAAGGATTCCCCTCAGCTCATAAGTAATTTCACATTTTGTCACTTTTCTGTCCATTTGTGGCAAGTGGGAAGCCACTATCATTCCTGAAGGAAGGGCCAGCCCTGGCTCTGCTCATTTTGTGGAAATGAGAAATGGTTTCTGAGTCTTTTTCCAAAAAACACCAAAGGGCGTATGGGTAAGAAACCACCAGAGTCAACACCAGACCACACGGGTGGTATTCAGTGTCTGTGAGGGTTATGGGGTAAACCATAAGTGCAGTCTATTATAGTACTCATTGTTTTCCAAAGACAGCATGGCCTGGTAAGGGTCTCCTTTTATTCTAGAACCTTCCAGCTCATTTTTGCCTCTTCATATAATCATCAGACATGTAGGGTGCATTGTGTGTGGGGGGGATGGGGATAGAAATGGCAGTTTAACGACACTAAATGGGGTTAATTTTAAAGATCTGGGTTCTTTGGTAAGTTACTAGTTGTTCATTCCTTTGGTCATTCTTTCAATAGCTATTTGCTCAGCACCTACTTTGTACTAAGTATGATTGTAAGAACTGAGGACTTGAAGTTGAATAAGACATGATCGCTCAGGAACCAAGCCATCAGGAAGCTTGATCTGGTGGATGAGACAGCTATATGAGAATGAACCAAGTATAAGTGGTGTGATTTAAAACACAGTGGAAGCAGCAGCAGTGGGATAGCACTAGAAATGTCCATGGTACAAAGAGTTCCAGTCATTTATTTTGCTCAGTGTAATATATCATTTGGCTTGAACTCCACCCATTATTTGTTTATTCATGCTGGAAATTTACTGGGAGCTTTCCATGTGCCCAGCACCGTGCCAGATACTAGAAATACACCTAATAGGAATGGCCCAGCACTGTTTGCTAGGAAGTTCTTAATATTGACGAGTTTTCATTAATTAAAACATCAATTTGTCTTTATTTTCTGAAGCATACACATGTCCAGGGACCCCAAGTATCCCATCTACCCCATACCATGTCCCATTCCAGTTCACTTGGGTTGATCAGAGCTCAGCTTCTCCCTAATCCCAGGTCCTTGCATCTCTTTCTCCAACATCTCACCTGCCCTTGGCTCTTCTGATTTGGGATATACTCCCAGTTCTTTGCTACTGAGTCATTCTAGTGGTTGTTCTGGTGTTGTCTTACTTCCCTAGAATCTGAGTTCCTCAATACAGCTTGGAAACAAAAAAAATATTCCATACTGGACAGTTTTTCCCTCTAGCCCTCCTCCATGGCTTAGTCACAAGTCTGTTTCCCCTAGCCCATCCTAGGGGAAACTGCTTGTCCCAGCCGCCTCAGTGTCTCCGCCTGTTTCTTGGTCTCTACAGACAGCACGGAGGTAGCATGCTCGGGCACATGCACAAACTCACCGTTGACACTCTGGAGCTTTTTCCTTCATAAATGGCTCATTATCCAGCCTAAAGAAGAATGCAGGAGTAAGCTATTCTGTGAGGAAATGGGGGTGAACTGGGGTGAAGTTGCCTCCCTGACTCAGTGCTGACTGCGGTTGTTATCAGGGAGTGCCTGTGGAGGTCAATCTTCCCAACTGAATGCACTGGTGGGCCCTCCTCACTTCTCTTCCAATCTCCTCTAAAGTCTTGGGCCTCCCTTCCTATTTCTTGTTGGGCCATCCACCCTGCTGACCCCTCAAGACCCTCAGGACCCCTCATCTTCTCGAAAGTCTCTCTCCACCCATCTGTTATTGCTCACTGCTCCTTACCCTTCTTTTCCTCAGCCCCTTCCCCAGAGGCCTGGAGCCCTCTACAGCGTGCATTCTCACTTCCACGCTGGCTCTGCCTTTACTCCTGTATGATGGATCTCACTGTCATGGCAAATTGTGTCAGCCATCATGGGTCACAACTTGACCTGAACATGAAAAGAATGGCAGAAAGCAGGGCATGGTTGAGTATAAGGCAGTTGTTCCTGGACACACTCAACTAAACGGCAAGTAGAGTGCTGTTTGGCACAGGCCAGCCCCTGCTGCAAGTTGCACTGATGTTCATTGTCAAGAGGGCTCTCCCTTTGATTTGCAAGCCAAGGATGGAGAAATGCATACATCCTCACAATGTAGTGTCATGGACTGCAGTTCTTAACGAAGCACTTCAGAGACAAATAGTTTTTATAATGAAGCAGCTCTCCTAAGCCATGTTTCATGGGCACAGATGTGAGACTCAGAACCCTCAGCACTTAGGATAGGGTTTTCCCAAATGCAGTCTCTGGACCAACTGTATCATCATTACCTGGGATGCTTTTAAAGGAAAAGACTTAATATATCTGAATCTCTTGGAGCAAGGCCTCGGCATTTGAATGAGCAGGCTAGTAAGTCTAAGTCTGAGAGCCTCTGCCCAATGAGAGGCATACCTCCTTTTAGGGAAACGGCCGATGTTTAGAAAGCCACACAGTGGTTCTCTGCTTGATCTCATCTGCAATTCTGGGGATATTCATCTCCCTGGAGATTTCCTCTCCAGAGGCGATTGTTTCTATCTTTCTAACATTCTATAACTGGAATAATTCTATATTTAACTTCAGATTGGGTGAGAATATTTCTTCCTGAAGATATGAATGGACCTATCATGCAAATGGGAAAAATTCCCAATACATTATATTTAGGACATTGTGAAACTGTAGAAACCCCTTCCTCCAGGTGACAATATTAGCTGCTCCTAAATGGACCTATGCTTTTTAAATATTTTTTTTAAGATTTTATTTATTTATTTATTTGAGAGAGAAAGAGCATGAGCAGGGGGAGGGGCGGGGGGAGAGTGAGAAGCACACTCCCCACTGAGCAGAGAGCAAGACACAGGGCTCCATCCCAGGACCCTGGGATCAGAGCCCAGGGCAGACGCTTAACCACACTTAACCGACTGAGCCATCCAGGCACCCCTAGACTTTTTAAATTGTAAAAAACAAACAAGCAAAGCTCTTGAAAGGACAGGTTTTCTATTTTCATATGAATGGAATTTAGAATGATTTGGAGACTTCTTAAAGCTAATTCTTGTGATGATGTTATTTCCATGAGCTTCACTGGAAATATTCCAGTTCAATAAATTCTAAGGTCTCATGAACTTTTTCAGAGAAAGAGTATTTCTCATTAAGTATATTCTTTCACACACTAATGCTAGAACTAGAATATCCCCATTTCATAATCCTTACTGAGTCATTGATCCAGGCAACAATCATCAGTAAAGGAAACCAGTTGATAAAAGGCTGATGAGAACTGTACAGTGTCAGAATCATGTTGGCACCCCTTGACCCCCAGTGGTCAATTTCAGCCTCACTGAAATGTGGACGAGCTGACATTATGTGCCTCCTGATGTAATGCAGTAGCAGACACACAGCACCAGATATGAAATATGCTTCCCCAAAAGTTAAACTGGAGCTTAATTTAGTTGACAGAAACAACTTCCAAGAATCATCTTCCAAGTTTACAAGAAATAGGGGACAGAGGACCAAGTTAAATAATGCCACAAGGGAGCAACAGATAGATCCAGAGTATGGAACATTCCACAGGACAGTTGAGCAGTTTTCTTCAAGTTAGTGTCGTAGAAAACATAAGGATGGGCAACTCTAGAAATCTACATGAAAAGAAACACAGGAAAAAAAATCTGATGTTTGGCATTTTTAAGACAATTAGGGAAATCTGAGTATGGAGTGGTCACTAGATGATACACAGAATTATTATTGTTAATTCTATTAGGTGTGAGAATGGCAATGTGTTTATATAAGAAAATGTCCATATGATTTAAGATTTTTTTAATGATTTTATTTCTTTATTTGAGAGAGAGAGAATGAGAGATAGAGAGCACAAGAGGGAAGAGGGTCAGAGGGAGAAGCAGACTCCCTGCTGAGCAGGGAGCCTGATGTGGGACTCGATCCCGGGACTCCAGGATCATGACCTGAGCTGAAGGCAGTCGCTCAACCAACCGAGCCACCCAGGTGCCCTGTCCATATGATTTAAAGAGTAGAAAGTTTTCAGTGGTTAGGGGTGAAATGGCAGGATATCTGAGATTGGTTTTAAAATATGCATACACAAATAAAGGATAGATGAAGCAAGTGGTAATATCTTGGGTGATGGGGTACATGGGGTTCATTATACAACTCTCTCTACTTTTGCTATATGTTTTAATATTTTCATAATAACTTATTAGAATAAAAAACTCTACCTACAAAGAATAGCAAAGAAAGTAAACAGCAGAATAATATGCCACCATTTTGCAGACGAAAGTGAACATATGTTTGTGCTTGTATAGACATGGAATATCCTGGAAGGATACTCAAGAATCTGGCAAAAGTGATTGCCTCTGGAGGGAGAGGAACAGTGACTGAGGACAGGGATGAAAGGGAGACCATTCCAAAAATTTTTGGAGAGAGGATGGAGACCTTACATAAGGAGAGAGATTGGTTTTATGAACTTGGTCCTCGTAAGTTTGGTTCTATTCCTCTTAATGTCATCTATTGGTTGTAAACTGGGCATTTATACTTTGTGGGCTATATTCAGCTGAAAAAGTTAGTTCCTGTAAATGACAAAGAAATTTCTTTAATAAACCTGTGTTCAGTGCCTGCTGCTGTGGGTGCAGGGTCTTAGGGGATGAAAAAGATCAGTCAGACACTGACCATCAGAATGATAGGGTTTAACACCAATTTACTAATGCCTTTTTATTTTAGGCATAAAAAGAAGGAAGGAACCTCAGGATGGCCCATTCTTCTATTTTGACAGTCTTTCTGACTCATTAAGAAATCTATTTAGCTGTGCCAATTTCCACAGATAATGAAGAAAGATTTTTGTCAGTCAGTAGTGTGACCAAAACCCAGTGGACGCAGAAAGTTGTTGTGTTGGGTACTCTGTATTTAGGTACTATAGTAATAAGGGTCATTAAACAAAATTTAAAATGTCATTGAGCGGAATCAGAAAGTTAAGTGATATTAAAATACCACTTTATCCCACTGATTACATAAAGAGTCCTGTTTTTCCATAGTAGCCTGTGGTTCCGAGCTACACATGAACACATTAAAAAAGATAAAAACCCTTTAATTTCATAGGAGACCAAAATGATCTTCTTGCAAATAACCTTTCTGATATGAGGGAAGATGTTATTCCCTTGTTTCTATTTTATCGTTGGATGGAAAAAATTAAGCTAATTGAGTTGGCACTGGAGGTTTTTGTTTTGTTTTAATTTTATTCAAATTGCATTTGGGCAAATACTTAAAGAATAGTCTTAAGTGCTGTTGCATTACAAATCATCTGAATGGATATTTCCTTCTTTTTCCATCTCTCCCAGTTCCCTTCCAACTTATTTACCTTTTGTATGGCTCTGCACCATGCTAACTTTACAGGTTTTGTAACTGTGGTTCTGACTATGCTGAAAAATCTGAGCTTACCAATATAAAAATAGAATAATGTGGTAATGCCAAAAGTTTGACAAATCTCAATGGAATCATCTTTGGAGGCAAAGTGAGGACAATAAATCTTCCTAACCTGAAGGAGAGAGATCCAGGAGACGGACCTGGCAGGAAGTACAAGTATATTCAAAACAGTGACACAAATAATGTATAAGCCAGTTCACCAGAACTCCTGCTTTGTAGCTGACCTTAAGAGTTTAGCTGGGTACTAGATCATACCAACTTGACGTCCTAAGACATCTGCTTTAGGCTGCTCTGGGCCACAGAACATAGGACTACAGGAACACAGCGATTCCTCTGTGCCTAGGACTGGTCTTGTCAGGAAAAAAAAAAAACAAAACAATTTTGTGTGTGTGTGTGTGTATTCTAAACTTCTGGAGCTTTATCTCTGAGGAACATGACCAGATGAAAGAAGACCTTTAAATACCTCTTACCAGCAGAATCAGTTTGAATATCTGGTATGTCCACTCTCATCTTTCCAACCCTCCTGAAACGCGAAGGTTGTATTTTATTCAGTTGGATTCTTCACAGCTGGGAAGAAGAGTGTTTTGGTCCTAATGAGTCCTGGCACTAATTCAATGAATATTTGCTAAATTGATTTAAAGAAATAACAATTGTGCTGGATATATTTATCTTTGACGTACACAAAATTCATGGCTTATCTCTCTGAAGTTATGTTACAATTATCTAAATAATTTCTACATGCACTTACTATATTTCAATTCATCACTTTCAATTCTGTAATAAAAACAATGACTTAGACACAATTTAATCATCTTATGTAAAACAAATCTATTCCATTTGAGGTAGATTTAGAATGATATTTCCTACATGATAAATATGTTATTTTTAAAAAATTTTTAAGTAAACTCTACACCAAACTGGGGGTTGAACTCACCACCCCAAGATCAAGAGTTGAGTGCTCTACTGACTGAGCCAGCCAGGTGCCCCAATATATTATTTTTAAATTAAATTTGGTCTGATACCTAAACAAAATATTTTAAAAGAGTTAAATAAATACATCTCCAGAGACAAGGTAACCAATTTTATCCAACATGTTTCAGTGATAGAGGGGCAATTTGCTGTGATCACAAATTAAAAATTTTTTAAATCTAAAAGTCTTTCTAGGGGTGCCTGGGTGGCTCAGTTAGGCGTCTGCCTTTGGCTCAGGTCATGATCTCAGTGTCCTGAGATCAAGCCGCACATTGGGCTCTTTGCTCAGCAGGGAGTCTGCTTCTCCCTCTTACTCTCCCTCTATGCTTTCTCTGTCTCTCTCTATCTCTCTCTCAAATAAATAAATAAAATCTTAAAAAAATAGAAATCTTTCTATAATACCTTCATATTGTACATTTCATGAATACATGATTATATAACTTTAAAAAAAAAACACCCAAATGACCGAAGAGACCTAAAAGTTACACGTCTAATAAAAAAGGTTTGATGATCCACAATAAAAATATTGTTAACCACAGTATAACCCCAAACATGTTTTCCCCAATCTATGAGCAAACAAGCAAAAGAGAAACATCCTGCCTCACATATTGTTTATACTATTTTATTTAAAGATAAATCCAGTTTAGCATAATAATAATTATTGGTATTCTTCTAGATATCCTATTTCTTCAGGAACTTTTTTTTTAATTTATCTATCCATTCTAGAAAGAGAGAAAGAGTGAGAGCAGGGAGAGGGGCATAGGGAGAGGGAGAGAGAGAGAGAATCCCTAAGCTGACTCTCCCCTGAATGTGGAACCCATTCCACACCCCCAAGACCACAACCCCAGCTGAAACCAAGAGTCGGATGCTCAACCGACTGTTCCACCCAGGTGCCCCTTCAGGGACATTTAAAGAACCTTCCATAGTGTATTCTATATACCACAGGAAAAGAAAAATTTTTATCAAGCATGTCCTGTGATGGGTACAATAATAACAATAGTTTCCTGAGTCTATGTAAGCAGTTTCCTCTTTTAAAAAAAGACATTTGGGAGATGCCTGGATGGCTCAGTTGGTTAAGCATCTGTCTTCGGCTCAGGTCGTGATCCCAGGGTCCTGAGATCGAGTCCCACGACGGGCTCCCTGCTCAGCGGGGAGCCTACTTCTCCCTCTGCCTCTGCCTTTCCCCCCAACCCCTGCTTGTGCTCTCTCTCTCTCTCTCTCCCCCTGCCAAATAAATAAGTAAAATCTTAAAAAAAAGACATTTGGAAAAAAGAAAAAAGGGGAAAAAGGAAAAAAGAAAAAGAAAATTAAAAAAAGAAGAGAGCAAAAGGACATTTGAATCTGCATCTGTCACTGCATCCTGAATAGTGAGGAATGAGGTGAGTCCCTGTGCTTACAGACAGCTAAAAATCTAAAACATATTAATTCTTGCAACGTGTCAAATATCTGCCCCCATAAATAAAATGAAAGTAACTTTATTAACTATATGCTATATTGAAACTGAGATAATATTCCCTGTATTATTATTGGGTGATATTCTATCCTAGAACTTATAATAAAAAAAGAGATGGAGAGATTTCTCTAAGCCTAAAGATGTAAAATGAGAATAGAAGCCTGAGTATCTTGTTTTCATCTCTGATTCTGAGTAATAGGCAATTTTTAGAAAATGTGGTTCCCACATCCACCTTGCTCCTGAGAATGGATACAGTTTTGGAAAAAGGGAAAAATGTCGTGAGCTGTTGATATATGTATCAAGAATGCCCTAGAAGATATCTGAACATAGTACAAATTTTGATCTTATAAACACAAGTGGAGCACAATATTTTTAGTGGAATACATTTTAGCTCGTCACTATGGACACAGTTGGGTTTGCACAGGTAAACACATGTGCAGACAGGTTGTCAGGAGGTTAAGGCAAATAGCACAATGAGAGGAGGGGAGGAATTTCTTAGCATTTGGCTCTGTAGCACCAAGCAACGTATGGTATGGTATTTACAGCTCTAGTTTGTGGAAAAAAAGGATTTTAGTTCCAGATGTATTTGTAAGTCACTTGGAAACTATCTCTGTGATTTACTTCCCCAAATGCTGCACTCTTTATTCACAGAAATGAGTATTTTTTCAGTTCCTAATTATCTGCTTGGCAGGAAATGAGACAATATGAAGGTTTGGTAAGTTGTATAGTTGGAATGAGTTTTACCTCAGGTCCTCGATACTCTAAGATAATTGCCACCATGTTTTCCTCTGTTGGGTGGAGACTAAGTCCAAGAATGTGAACTTGTTAAAAGAAGTTTTTGTGTGGTCTTCACTGAACTATGATCACTGTGACTGGTATAGAGAGAGACTACTAGTAACCGACTCTAAATTTAGAAATAACTGTCTTTTCAGGTCTAGAGGAGGAGTCTCCATTTCAAAGCACTTACTGTAGGTTATTGGTAAAATCAATTTTACTTCTGTTGGGGAACTTGTTGAAAAACATAATGCTAAGCAACAGAATAGTTAGAGTTGGTTTTTCTAAAGAAATAGTAAGTGGCCTGAAGATTCTAAGAGAGGCTACAGAAAATGACAACTATAAAAATAAGTGAAGTGTCCTAAGTCAGTTGCTTAGAAGCCAGGGCCAAAGCAAAGAATTCCAGGATTGATGTTCTTTCTCACCGGGGAAAGGGGTTTCAGTGATCTCAGAGAGCCACAAAATAGTACTAATTGGATTAGTAATGACAGATATTCAAACACCTGCACCTCACTGCTTGAAATGTCTTACGATTTGCCTGTTATTTTGAAGAGTAAGATTACTGAATTAAAGCAGTGTTATGACTCTACAAGCTCTTAGCACCCCGCGATTTGCTGACAAGTCTAATAGCAGAGGTAACTTTTCAAATATCTTAGGAACTAGCCAAGTAGACAGTGAACAAACATGCTATTTTCATGAAATGAATATTTATTGAGCACCCACTATGAGCCAGGCCCTCTTTTAGGCACAGAGATGCAGGTAAGATCCTTGCTCTGACAGAGCTTACCTTCTAATATTAAACAGCATCTTATTGGCAGGCAGTGGAAGAGCACAGGATGCTTTGAAAAGGAAGAATTGTCATGGAAAAAATTTAAATCTAGGTTGGCGGAAGGAAACTGATTTTGAGATGCTTGTTGGGAAGCCACTGGGCCCTATGAACCAAGGACTAAATAGAAGGGAAAATGTATTTTAGTTGCAACCAATTTATGTAAACCTGGCATTTGAACTATAAAAATCTGGTTGCTCTTTGTCAGTGAACCAAGGGACAATCTAATTGTGGCATTAATTCAACGAGCTTATTACTAATCTCTTATAGGAATCAATAAACATTTACTTTTTAACCAACCCCTGAGTGACTTGCTATTACCACCAGTTATTCTGTTAGACCGGTGACTGTTTAAAAAGGTGTGAACAAAAATATTTTACCTGCGTAATTAGAAAGTCTTGTCCCTGCAACTTTTAGGATTTTCTCAAGTTGCCAATTCATTGGTTCTGATTGTGCTTTTTTATTTTAAAGTTTGTTTTCTGCAGTAAGCTACAAAGCTGTCTCTGATAATTCATAACAAGGGTATTATGTATTATTCTCTGTGGTCATAATAAAATCAAGTTCATTATCAGCCCAGACAAGAACATGCCATTGTGTCAGGAGCCATGAGCAACAAAGGGGTTAATCGGGTAGAGCAAAGGCTCCCTGATCCCTTTGAACCATGGCCACCTGGCTGCCCCCATACAAGAACATGTGGTACTGGCTAGCCCGAGTTGTATTTAGGCTTAGAAACCACAGTGTTATTGATAAGCCCTGAAAAATAGCGCACCAGGCCCTTTGAAGGCATGGGAAGAAACTATGTGCTTGAGGAACCTGGCCTTGGACCAAAAACTTGGGACGGAGCCAGGAGAGGGCAGGGAGAAAACTGTGGAACTTGTTTATGTCCTACTGTTATGTAACCTGAACTGATATAAAGTGTGTAAGTAAGAATAAAGTTGTTGCTCGCGGCATCCCCGTGGGCAACCCTCCTGTTCCCATACTTTTATGTTTCATTCTCTTACCCTCACCCCTGTTCGACCTTGCACGCGGGCCGTGGCACCATTGTTCTTACAGGATGTCCAGCCTTATCCGATGTCCCAGTAGACTTCTACATGATAGTTTCAATTTACAAAATCAACCCACTCTCCAGTTCATAGCAACAGCAGTTTCATGCTCTGAAAAAACTCTTAGAAGTTGCAGTAGTTTCATTTATGCCTAACTGGAGAGACTTGCTACCTATTTCTTGGGAAGAGGGGTGTATCCCAGTTATTCTGTAATAGGCTGGAAAAAAAAGAGAGATCTTGTATTTTAAAAAAAATTGTTTTTAACTACAAAAGTAGTGTTCGTGACAGAAAAATCAGAAACTAGAACTATGCTGGAAAAATCACCCACACTTCCACCAATCACTGAGAGATCTAGTTAATATCTGTCCAGTGTTTATCTGTTCAGTCTTTTCTACCTCTCCCCGTTCATCATAGTTTAAGAAAATGAGATCATACCGTACACAGTATTTTGTGATTTGTCTCCTTGCCCCCTTAATAACCATCATGTTGTTTCATGTCATCCTACATTTCCTAATGACTGTGTATATGTAATAGGTATGTAACTGACTTTATTCAAGGGCATAGAAGGCAGTAGAAAATTTTTCCTTATTAATTTAATAGTGTCCCCGCTGCCCCTTCCCTACAGCCGTTCTCAAACCCTAAGTGACCTCTGACCAATTTCAGTGTCGCATGTGCAACACGTGCAGAGAGACGGACAGCCAGCTACCGGCTCCCGCCCACGGCGTCAGGGCAGGACCCCACAGCCCGCCACTGTCCTCTCTTCGGAACCACGCCGCTCGCTCAAGGGTGGCCAGTGGACCGCGAGGAGCGCTCTGCGGTCCCAGGGGCCCCATTCCATAGACGCCGTGGCCCCTCTTCTCCCTCTCTAATCTCCCTCTCAGATGACCCCGAGTTCGGGGGAGTCGGGGTCACTCTGCGCCCTCTTCTCCTCACGACAGCGCGGCCACCGCGTCGCCTCCCCTCGCGGATCTTCCCAGCACCAGGCCGCCGGGTAGAGACCCAGAAGGGGCCCTTGCTGGCCCAGCCCGGGTGCCGCACGGCGCCGCTGCTGGACCGGAGCCGCGCGGGGCCGCGCCGTCCCCGAGTGATGACGCGCTTCCTGCCCTCCCGGCGCTCGCGGGCAGTGCGCTCGCGCTCGCCCTCGGCTCTTGTTCCGCGCCCGGAGCCAGCGGCGGTGGCAGCGGCTGAGGCGGCTGCGGGAGCGGAGCGGTCGCCGGGCGCGCGGGGGGACGCCGGCTGCACTCCGGGGCAGGCGCTCTGCAATGAGACAGTAAATGCATCCCCCGGTAAGGCGCACAGCTCACTCGGGTTTTCCTCTTCCTCCAGCTGCATGCACGTTGCATGAATTTCTCGTGTCTTTTCCCTCCCCTTTACAGAAGGAAAATGTGGGTGGTTTTTTCCTCCCTTTTGCATCTCGTGAGTGATGCCAATGCAGAAAAAAACCTGCAAAGCTCCCAGATTTGATGTCCTAGGAGGGCTTTTTGCAAAATAATAATAATAATAATAATAAAATAAAATAAATTTAATGCACCTGTCTATTGCACATGTATGTTTCACTGCACTCGACCTGGGCGCAGCGGTTTGCAACCAGGCTGGCAGCCGGCGCCTGAGAGCGGATTCCTGGCTGGGGGCAGTCAGTCCCCTCCGGGGCTCCCGCTGGGTTTCCGGTAACTGGGCTTTGAAAAGCGGCCCCGCCTGCATGGAGTGTCCCCTCGGCCCCGGCCGGGCCCCCGCGCCAGGAGAGTTGGCGCGGTGGAAGCGGCTTCATTCCAGCACTGGCCGCCCCGACTCCAGCGCCACTTTGCAAACAAGTCTTCGGCCGAGGCTCGAGGCGAAGACAGCCCGCCGGTGCGGAGCTCGTCCAGTCCCGGACTCTCAGACCTGACGATTCTACGACTCCCCTTGGCAATCTCGCCACCAGCAAAACTGCTGGCTGCTGAGGGACCTGGGCAGCGCCCGCCCGAATGCGAGAGCAGGATTTGGATTTAGTGCCGCTGACCTCGCACTGGACGAGCGGCGCCCTTTCCTTCCTCGGCCCCGCAAGCTACAATTTCGCGCTCACTGGGAGCCGGGGAATCCTGGGGACTGGGCATTTCGGGATTCCCTGAGGGGACCGAGGAACGACGTTCCAGGGCGCCATATTTTCAGTGGGTCTTGGCTGCGGAGGGAGGGGGCGTACAGTTTCTGGGGCCCGGGGGATAGCGCGGCGCCCCCGCAGGAGAGGCGGGAGGGGTTTTCGCCAGGAAAGTTTGCGCGCCGAGGGAGGCGCGGAGGCGGCCGCGCAGAGCGCGCACGGAGGCTGTTCCCGCAGGGGCTGCAGCGCGTCTGCAGGCCGGCCCGGCCCGGGTGGAGGGCCCAGAGCCGCCGTCAGGGGCTGCGCGCCCGGCTCGCCCCTGCTCCCTGTCCCGCTGAGACGCCGCGTGCAGGCTCCGAGGCGCAGGGAACACGCCCCTCTCCCCGGCCGCCGCGGCTGCCCGGGCGCTCCGCCGGAGCCGTGCGCTTGGCGGCGTCCCCGGGCCGGGCGCCTGGTGCAGAGCGTGCTCCGGGCGCCCGGCTTTGCCTGGGCGCTCCGCACGGCGCGGGGGCTCTGTCCCTGCGCGAGAGGAGGCGAGCCGGCTAGCGGTCCGGGCCGAGGGCCTGGCCTGCGGTCGCCCCGGGGCCGAAGAGCGGCCCTCGCCTCCCCTCGCCTCCTTGGCTGCGGCGGCGACAGCAGCAGCGCCCGCGGCTGCGTGCTCGGCTTTCGCGGCGATGCCTGCTCTTGGAGGCGAGGTGGGGGGGGTGGTGGCGTTTCCAGAAGTTGGGGCTTCAGGTGACGCGTGGGGGAAACTTGAGTTTGTGCCGCCCGTGAAGAGTCGAGGTGATTAGGGGAAAGGGAGTTGTTTCAGAATCCCTGCGTCTCGTGGTGAAAACCAACCTCCGATTATTTCCAGAAGACGAGAGAAGCGTGAGCTGCTGAGGTGTTTGGCGTTGTCCAAGACACAAAGAGGAGGGCAGGGATGACGTCCCGAGAAATGGGCCCCAAATGTACATAAATTACAGGCACGCTGGTGCTCCAGCGCGTACTTTGGCTTTCATAGCACCTGGGTGTGCTGAGTTGTGGCATTCGTCAGGTTGCGCGCAATCCTCCTCCCTTCTCCAGAGCTTGGAGTTGGCGACTTAGCAGGAGTGGGGCTGTGGGCATTCTTTTCTTTTGAAATACAGTAGATTGCGATCTCTGCTTTGTGAAGGGGCAGAGGAAGGGCGTGTTTGCTGACCTACAATCAGCTGAATGCAGAAACATGCCAGCCTTTCTCCTTGGCGTCTTATTGAAACGATGCCAGAGTATTGAGGTCATGTCAGCACTTTGGGGCTTTATCATTGGAGAGGCTTCAAGGGATCACAGAAAAAGGCAGGGGGGATGTGAAGCTTTCATCTGGGATGCGCCCTGTGAGGTCAGGGATTAGGCTGCTCCTTCGCTAGTCCGCTTCATTAAGTGCCTCCAGTATGGATGTCAGCCGTTGCGTTTCAAGATTTATCTTCCTTGTTTGCTGATTTGGGATATCTATGCAAACACTGTGGAGCGGTGGTGGATGTGACAAGTGGCCTTGAGGGTTACCTGCATGAATGCTCTCGCTCTTTCTTTCTTTTTTCTTTTTTTTCTTCTTTGAGCCCTGGAATTGTGGAAAACACCCAGAGCCCAAGATACATTTATCCAAAATTAGCATAACCAATTTAGGAGAGAATAAAATCAGTTGCAGAAAACCATCTATTTTGGAAAAGTTCCTAGTCTTAGTGGTGGTACCTTGAATCACAGAAACACAGGGCTCTTCAGATCGGGGAAGTCACTGATTTTTCTCTGCCTTTGTACCCATTCAGGTTATCAAGGAGATACAAAAGAGTTTTAATTAAAGTGTCTTTTTTAACTTGTTGTGGTTCTACCTGCAAACGGAAAACAAATTTTTACAACTATTCTGTTAAATGAGTTACTGGGGATACTCTTTACAGGCTTAGGCTTATAGGTGTGTCTTGAATTCACTTACTCCTAAACCTACTTGTTTAGGGTTTTTCAAACCAAACCCTGTTTCTTTCCTAGAGTATTTTCACCGGAAGTCAGGTTTTACAAAGAGGTGTGTGTGTATGTGAGTGTGTGAGTGATGGGGGGAGATGGAGATTTCTAGTCCAGTTTGTACCTCAAAATTATACTGATTCCCCTTTACCTCCACTCCTCACTCTCAGCAGATTATTAGTTCCCAAGAGCAGTTAAGGGTGGTTACAGATGGTGAACAATCTAAATTTTTACCAACTATGCTTAGAAAAAAAAATCTGTACATCTAAAAATGTATTTATTCATTTTAGCATTATGCTTTGCAACTACATATATGTCACATACTGTGTGCATGTGCTAAATGTTATATGATAAAAATTAAATTTAAGAAATAGAAGTTTTTTTAATAAAGCTGAAATAAAAAATTAAAAAAGAGAAGTTGCAAATCCTTCAATTTTCATTTCCAAGTTTACTCCTTTCATATTTATCAATTTCTTATGCCTCTCTTAACAAAGTGTTATAAGTTGTGCTTTGTTGCCTCTTGCCTGATTCATATTATAACTTTGTGACTTGATCAAAGTTCCTGCATTTTTGTTGTTGTTAAGAAGATTTTATAATTCCAAAAGGTTAGAAAACGCCTGTGCATTTTGGAGGGTTGCCTGTCCATTTACCTGGCTGTGTGGTGTGTGTGTTGTGGTGTGTGTGCGCGTGTCCACACTCTTGGGACAGTGTCAGAAACTTGTGACATTATTGATTCAGAACTTTTGAGTCATAATGTTTTCTTGGAGACTTTGGGTGGTGTTTGGCCAATACAGGAAGTACTAAAAAAGAGTTAAATAATTCAAAGTCATTTTTATTGGGTACAAAAATGTTTTAAAGAAGGAAAATGTAATAAGCAGGGCTAGAATTACAGCTTAACATACCCAACTGGTGCCTTTTTAATTACAGTACTTTCCCCCAGAACTTCTTAATCCTATTACTTTTATATTTAATAAGGAGACTAGTTAAAACATAAGCCAAACAGAACTATTAACAAATAATGGGGATAAATGGTGGGTTTAACCAGATGTTTTCCCTAAAGTTAAGAGTTAAGGAATCTGAACTCTGTCGAACTCCCCCTGTAGGCCCCTTCCACATGCCCCCTTCTCAATAAGCAGGGGATTTTAAAAGGCAAAAAATCTTGGAGGGGGTGGAGACAAAAAACTAAAAAAGAAATGAAATGCTTAAGGTAGGTTTCTCCTGTCCTTCACCATCCTAACAACCTTTGGCTCGGTGGCAGGTGCCATTTGAATGACAGCTGGTAGACAAGGCTGGTACAAAATGCTTTGGTTGTGAAAGCCTTTCTTTATGTGTCACCCGGAACTGTGAATTAAGACTGGGCTCATTTGCCACCCATTTCACAGTGGATTTTCAGAGTCAATGCCAAGAACATGGTTTTGTTTTTCCCTTAACCAACAATTTAATTTCAGCCAAAGTGATGCTGTTCTGAATTTGTAGGAAAAGTAATGAATATTTGTATTTCCTTTTTACTCTTCTAGCTGCAATCTTAACAAACAAAATTCTCTAAAGTCTCCTATGCACTTACTCAGCAATTGTTTTGAGGGCTTACCATGTGCTTCATGCTAAGAAGACATCCCCTGCCCTAACCTCACATGCTGAGTTCCTAGGGGGTGATATTAATTTGTACTTTACGTATCTAATTGATGGGGTTGGAAGGGAATGAGTGTGTGATTAAATAGTATTTGAAGGACAACATAATAGAAAGATGAACAAAGGATATGAACAGTGTTCCCAGAAGAGATAGACATGGTCAATAAACATGTGAAAAGATTCTTAACCTCCACAATGGTCAGGAAAATTCAAATTCAAAACAGATACTACTTTTCTGTCCATCCAGTTGACCTACTCTTTAAAAAATTGGTAACATCTTCTGTTAGATGTGTTGGGGGGCGACTCGCAGACTCTCGGGTGGGAGTATGAATTGCTGTGAGATTTAAGGAAAGCAGACAATTTCTCTGTAAATTTGGAACCTGCTACCATATGCCCCAGCAATCCCATATTTGGAGTCCTGTCTTACAGAAAGAAAAACATCAGCATGCAAGGATGTGTGCCTGAAGATGTTTATTGTAGGATTATTAAAGTAAATAAATGAGAAGCAATATGAAATGTCCATCAGTAGGATGAATAAGATAGGGTTTATTTTGGATTATTTTGCAAGGGATATCCATGATATGTTAAATGTAAATAAAATCAAGTTACAGAGTATCGTATGTGGTATCCTATTTTTGATTTAAAAAAGAAGCCCTATGTGTATAACCTTGGAGAAAGATGTGGAAGGACATACAAAACTTGAGATTGTTTAAAATTGGCAGTGAGAAGGGGGGTTGTGATTAACTTGCTCCATATACACCTTGATTGGTTTAGTTGCTCAAACACAAAAAGCTTTTCTATATGGAAACATTTTAAAATGGTATTTGGTTCATGAATACAAAACTTGTTTGGGACCATTTTGGAAACAAAAGGTGAGCAATATCACAGTTGCTTTCTCTGATGCCTTCTGCAGCAATCTTTTATCTCTTCGGAAACTTTCAGTTAATTATCTTCTGACATCCTGAGATTTCCCAATTTTGAGTTAAGGCCTTCATTGTAAAAGATGGCTTCAGGAAAAGCTGTTTACCTTTATCTCCCAGGAGAGTAGTGAGAATAAGAGATCAAGAAAGCTCTTAGTGGGGTGCCTGGGTGACTCAGTTGAGTGTCTGCCTTGGGCTCTGGTCATGATCCCAAGGTCTTGGGATTGAGCTCTGCGTTGTTGGGCTCCCTGCTCAGTGGGGATTCTGCTTCTCCTCTCCCTCTGTCCTTCCCCGCTGTTTATGCTCTCTCTCAAATAAATAAATAAAATCTTTTAAAAAAGAAAAAGCTCTTGGCAAGCACTCTCCTTTTCCTTGACTTTCTCTGATCCCAACTGAGTGAAGGTCTGGCCAATGGCAGAGTCTTCTCATATAGCAGCAGCATATCCTCAGGCTTGGTTTTCCTATCCAAGGCTCGGAGAGATACTGTTTAATGGCTGTGCTGGCATTTGAACTCAGGTCTCCTTGCACAGGATCCCTAACTTGCTGACTGCTCTACCTGAATCATTTGTAGTCTTGCCTCTTAGTGTGATTTTTGAAACTTGATAGAATTTATGAATTCTTGGCAGTGACCACTAAAATCAAACTTTGAAAAGCTGTGGAAACTCCGTCTACATTTTAAGAAGTCCATCCTCTGTGAGTCCTGGTGGAAGACTCAGAATCTCAACCCACTGCAAGTCAGGGCTCTGTTGCACAATTTAAAAATCATGGTTTAGATACCACCAGTGGTTCCCCAGCTAAAATGCATCAGAATCACCTGCACATCTTGTTAAAAGCCAGCTTGTTGGGCCAGGGTTTCAGACTCTGTGAGTCTTTTTTTTTTTAAGATTTTTTTATTTATTTATCTGACAGAGAGAGACACAGCAAGAGAAGGAACACAAGCAGGGGGAGTGGGAGAGGGAGAAGCGGGCTTCCTGCGGAGCAGGGAACCTGACGTGTGGCTCGATCCCAGGACCCCGGGATCATGACCCGAGCCGAAGGCAGGCGCTCAACGACTGAACCACCCAGGCGCCCCAGACTCGGTGAGTCTTGGGTGAGATTTGATGATTTGCATTTATAATAAGTTCCCCGGTGATGCTGATCTTGCTGGTCATGGACCATACTTTAAGAACTGCTGATTTAGACAACAACTTCCCGTTCTGCCGATCTTGTGTTGCTGTCCAGCCAGTGCTCTTCCCTGTCATGGATGAAAGTTAATGCCAGTCAAGGCACGTTAACTCAGTTTTTATCAGTTTTACCAAGCAGGGAGGAATAAATATTTGGGTTATGTTATTTAACTGTTGTCTGCATTTGTTGTATGTGTTTGGGGATTTAGTGATGGATAGATGGATGTATGTTTACTCCACAATAAAAGTCAGAGTTCATGAGTATTGTTTTTAAATATTTTGTAATGGATTCTCATGAGACTGGAGAGGACTGTTAGAGATGGTTTGGTTTTTGGTTTTTCGGCATGCGTGCATATTGAAGATTTGAAGTCATTGATTTCTTTTAATAAAAAGTTGGCTACATGTGAAGGGCATTGTGAAGAAAATGGTGACCAGATGATAAATGTTACTTCAGTTGCACTGCAATCTGGTCATTAGTGCATTTTTTTTTTTTTTGGAGGAAATTAAGTGCAGTAGCCATTAATTTCAACAAGTGTTTATTTCACTGTTGCCAGAGGGAACACATTTCTAACAATGCTTATCAGTGGTACATGCATGCTTGGCTGTCCCCAGGGACCCTCACTCGTGTGTAAGTCCTAAGAGGCTCGGGTGACCCAGAGCTCAAGAAGAAGTTTCCCTGAAAGGCTTCCCTCCCCACTGATGCCCTAATTCTAAAATTCTTCAGCATATAAACATTTGTTCTATTTTTAGCCACTTAATTTTAGTGCTTTTTATTTTCTAATGATTTCACATGTAAGTTATAAGCAAAGCAAAATTGGTAGTGGGGTATATGAAAAAGTGAAATGGAAAGGAAATTTTCACGGAGATCCTGCTTAAACTCATAGGATGGGTCTCTTTTGTAGGGTTCTCCCTGCTGGCTATGCATTGGGATCACCTGGGGATTCTGATGCATTGGTTTGGGTGGGGCCTTGGCATTAGTGGGTAAGTTTTCCAGGTAATTCTGATATGTAGCTAAGATAGAGAGCCTTGATTTACAGTCCTCTGCCTCATGTTGCCTCATTTTTGAAGATTTTGTTCATCTAGACCATAGTCTCTTCTCAAACTTTTTTTTTTTAATATTTTGCCTGAATGGAACAAACCAAATGAATTTTTCTGGGTGGTGGGATTATAGATATTTAAAATTTCTTAAAAATACTTTTTGGTATTTTCCAAATTTTCTCTATATTTAGGGTATATTTCTTTTATAATCAGAAAGCACTTTAATAAAAATCTTACTAGTGGCTGGTTTGGGTTTATCAGATATATATTTATGAATTTATATTTCTCTATAATGATTAAATATCAAAACAGTAACGTCTCCCTGTATGCAGCAATGAATGCAGTGTGCTTCCCTTCTGTAATTCTTGGCTTGCTTTTGTTCAGATATTTTGGGATTATAGGTTTGACTTATTTCACCGTTTTATATTACATACCTTAATTTACAGGAAAGTCTTAGAATTAAATTTTGTAAGCATGTTTAAGAACATTTTCCCTGCTTAATTATGCTTTATTAGTTTTCCTGATAATCAGAATTTTTAAAGATTTTCATTTATTTTTTTTTTCTCGAGAGCGCGAGCATGCGAGAGCACAGTGGGGAGGGGCTAGAGGGAGAAGCAGACTCCCTGATGAGCAGGGAGCCCGATGGGGGGCTCGATCCCAAAACCCTGGGATCATGACCTACCTGAGCCCAAGGCACATGCTTAACCAGCTGAGCCACCCGGGTGCTCGATAATCAGAATTTATAAAGATTTTATCTGAGACAGAGCACACAACAGCGAGTGTGAGTGCACATGAACAGAGGGAGGGACAGAGAGAGGGAGAAGCAGACTCCACGCTGAGCAGGGTGCCCAACTTGGGGCTTGAACCCAGGACCCTAGGATCATGAGCTGAGTGGAAGGTGGATGCTTAACTGACTGAGCCACCCAGACCCCCTGATAATCAGAATTTTTAAGCAGCGAGTTGTATGGTGCCATCAACATTTTTGGTGACTTGAAATCTATATAGATTGTCCAACCAACTCAGTGCCTTGGCCACCTCTCTTTGTTATCTTTTCCTCTACCGTACTTCAGCCATCCTTCCCATAGTTATTTCTGGACAGAGGGTATTTGGTATTGTCTAGAGACATTTTTGTGTGTCATCGCTTGAAGGGAAGAAGGGATGCTACTGGCATTTAATGGATAGAGGCCAGGGATGATGCTAAACATCTTACAATGTACAGGACAGCCTCCACACCAAAGAATTATCTGGCTTAGAATGTTAGCCATGCCAGCCTTAAGGAACCCTGCCTTAGTGTCCTTGTTTTTTTAACACCAGCTCACAAGGGAGAGCAATTTGATGTGATGACCCAATATGAGCACGCACACGCACGCACGCACGCACACACACACACACACACACACAACTGGAACAAGTTTCCCCAAATATTATTTACCCTTACTAGGTATAATGTACTCTTAGACTTTTTAATTTGTTCAATTAAAAAAAATGCTCTTGACCCACTAAACTGATTTTACTGCCCACTAGCTCTTCATTTGAAAAATACAGTTGGACCTTGTCATTACCAGTACCTGCACCTCTAGCAAAATCTTGACAAGCATTCCAGTGTGACCTTCACCTTTTCTCTTTCATCTTACTCCCTTTAGTACCTAGTTCCACTGAGCCTTCACCCTACATGGCCCTCAGACCTGGTGACCCTTCCACGTTTCACTGCCATCATCCCTCCTCCTCTGACCTCCCCTGCCCCCATCTCAGGTGCTCGCATACACCCTCAACTCCCTTGACCCTTTTCTCCCTTCGTCTAACTCTCTTGGGAAAACCCCACCCTCCACCCTCCACCCTCCACCCTCCACCCACCTCGCTCCTGCCCGAGGCCGAGGAACCCAGCTAGAGAAAACACAGCCATCTGTATCGTCTCTCTCTCTCTTGGTTTATGACCGCACATCTAAAGGGGAACTCTTGGCACAGTGGGTGCATTATGTTTCTATCCTCACCCCACTTGCAGCTGATGACCTGGCTTATTTCAGGGAGAAAAAGAGGCATTTAGGAATGAGTTTCATCATCTTCCTTCCTACTAAATCTGCTAGCCCGTCTACAAGCTGTAGCCGTGCAGCATTGTATCCAAAGAACCTTGTAACCACATGAGCATTGGAGCCTGTTCTCTGTTGGCGTGCAAGACTTCCACTCATGCATGTATGGCCTTTCCCTTCTGCATGATCACTTTTCCTTCTCTGATGGATAATCCCCCAAGAGAGAGGTGCTGTAGTATCCCTCATATTAAGGAAAAAAGCAGCAACCACAGCGCACTCTTGACCTCATCCTCCAGTCAGCTGTTCTTCCATTCCTCTACCCTCCCTAATAGTAAACCTTTCTGAAAGAATTGCCATACATCCTGCCCCATTTCCTCCCTGCTCATCCTGTCTTGAACCCACGCCAATTTGGTTTTTGCCCCACCCCTTCACTGAAGCCACACGTCTTCAGGAACCAGTGCTATCGGTGGTCAGCTCTTCCCTGCCACCTTCTGCAGCCTCTCGGCCGCGGTTAGCCAGGTGATGGCTCTCTGGGACACTTTCTTCACCTGGCTTCCATGCCTTGTACAATAGCTGGCACATAGGAGTTAACAAAAAATTTTAATGAGTAATTGAGGAAGAAAACTTGCTGGTTATGGAGGTTAGCCTTAGATGAGGAAACAGAAATCTTTCCCAGGTTTGAGCTAAGGAAGAGAGTATAGAAGTGGAAAAGCAGTGTCTCATGGGGCCAGTATTTTTTAGGTCAAGTGTTAAGTGTTAGAGGTTCAAGTAATGAATGAATGAAGCCCATCCTTGCTAATTACTTGTTGAGTGATAGAAAGCACCTGTGGAGGATAGTGAGCTACAGACACATGGTTGCCCCTTTCATTTTTATCTCCAAAGGAGGGGCACTTAAGCAGTCTGCTAGGTAACTGGTGTCACTGGGTGAAGGCAGCAAATTCACTTGTCTGAAGTGTTTATCATTGACCTCGATGTTCTGGTGGTTTGTTTGGTTCATCACTCATCCCCAGAGTCCACTTGACTGCATGGAGAGATGTCTTCTTTCTGTCCTGCTGCGTTTGAGCCCATGGCAGAGGGATCCTGCAGATGGATGGTGATGTTCCCTGGTCCCCTCAGTGCTGCTCTCTCACGCACCCAGCTTAGAGAGTCCCAAAGCTTCGTGTGTTTAAATGACAGCCCCTGTGTTCTCTAGTTGCATTGCTGCAACACCAACCATAATTACTTGACACTCGGGTCTAGGACCTACTTTGATGTAAGTGAAGATATTTCCCGAGTGTGGCCCGAGGTCATGCATGGTAGATCTTCCCAGAGGAGTGTGGATTATTCCTGGGTTTGAGAGATTACATCAAGGGCATTTTAAGAGGCTTAATTTTCTCCTTGAAGGGCTTTCTGTTGGGCTCAGCACCTGTCATTCCTGGGCCCTCCCCAGCAGGGTTAAAGGGTAAGGCATCGGCCAAGGGCAGCCTGAAGTGCAAGCACAAAGCAGTTGGGTTTAGTACATCCAAGAAGAGAGGGCAGAGGTCTTCATGGGAGATCTTAGAGTGATTCCAGAGAAGTTAATTGTTTAAAAATGGGAGGTCTGAATGGTTCTAGGTCAGCCTCTCCCTTTGACAGGGAAAGAACCGAAGCCCAGAAGGATGAGACTTACTGGGGTCCCTTGGCAAAGCTGGCACTGGAATCCCACTTTCCCGACCACCACCAGGTGCTTCTTCCTTTTCTTGGGATGTCTGGCGGGACGCTGACTTTAATTGATGGCTGTGGTTCTTGGCCCTGAGTGTGCTCCCAAATCACCAGAGAAACTTAAAAACGCTGTTCCTTAGCGGGTATAATGCTAAGTGACGTAAGTCATTCAGAGAAAAACAAATACCATATGATTTCACTCATATGTGGAATTTAAGAAACCAAACAGAGACCAAAGAAAGAGGCAAACAAAAACACCCCACTCTTAACTCTAAAGAATAGGGGGGGTGGGGGTTGGGTGAACTAGGTGGTTGGGAATTAAGAGTACAGTTATCGTGATGAGCACGCAGTCACGTATAGAACTGTTGAACCACCTTATTGCACTCCTGAAACCATTACAACACTGTATGTTAATTATCCTGCTATTCCTAAACCCCACCCGACTCAGTGAATTGGAATCCCTGAGAGCGAGACCTGGGCACTTGTGGTTTTTTTAAAAGTTACCCTAGGGAGGCTCCTGGGAGAGGTTGCCCAAGAAGGGTGTGTAGGAGGTAAAGTCACCCCGTAGGCCTTGCACCCTGGACAGACACCGCTCCTTTCTGGGGCAGGACAACCACCCCAGCGGGCTCAGTCTGTTGCTCACTCTCCCGCACCCCTCTGGTTACAGGGTAAGACCCTCTAGGGTTGCGGTTTTATTTTCTTTGGGGGCACTTCCCCAGTGTGCTTTGTCCTACTAACGGGGAGAAAGAAAGGTGCATTCAGTTTGAGAAAATCATCTCCTTGAGGACCTTTGGGGTCCGCTTGCCTGGGATCCCCAGGTGCCTGAGCGCTGAGGGTGGTTCGCCAGCCAGCTCTCCGAGCAGCCGGTGCTGGACGCCGACTGTGGGTACCACTCTGACAGGAGGAAAACGGGAGCATGAGTCGGCTGTGCAGGGGTGGGTTGGGACAGCTTTATGAGGATGTTAAATCACTTGCTGGTTCTTGCTGGTAAACTTGCAGATGTTTTGGAGCTCTGACTTTTGTGAGGGTTGCTACAGGCTCAGGACTCCACTGCAGAGCCCGCACTGATGCCCCCTTCCCCTCCCCCCCCCCAGCTGGCTCTCTCACTAACCTGATAAGTAGTTCATATGGAGCTTTAGGAATGTAGTTGAAGATACTAGAACAAGCCCTGTGGAATCTGAGACACATCAGAGGCCAAGTGTCCCCCACAAAAGGAACAGCAGAAGGGCACTTTCCCCTTGAATTGGAAGCTGACAGATTGTTTGAGTTTGTTAGGGCTGCTGTAACATAGTACCACAGATCCGCAGCTTATACAACAGAAATTTATTGTCTCAGTTCTGGAAGCTGGATGTCCGAGATCTGGGTATTGGCAGGGTTGGTTTCTTCAGAGGGCTATGAAGGAAGCTCATCTGTGCCAGGCCTTGCTCCTTGGCTCAGATGGCTGTCTTCTCCTCCTGCATGTCTGTGTCCACGTTTCTCCTTATAAGGACATCAGTCATAATGGATGAGGGCCCACCTTAATGTCTTCATTTTAATTTGATTACCTCTGTAAAGGTCCTATTTCTAAATAAGGTCATATTCAGAGGTCCTGGGGAGCTAGGACTCCCAACATACTATTTTTGAGGGGACACGCATCAATGCATATCACAGATTGTTAGACTGACCTGTGTCTCAGATTTCGAATCTGACGTGGAATGCTTCTTATTGAAGCTGGCTTTTTAGGCTAAGGGGACCCTCATTGGTGATCGTTGTGGAATTCTGCACCCACCAACTTTACTCCCCCTTTTGGCGCTTTGCATTTCATGAAGGCCTTGTACGTATGTTGCCACCATAACAGCCCTGTGAGGCGGGCGCTGTTTCTACTTTGAAGACGCTGAGGTGTTCCAAGGTTTACATACCATATACTGGGTGAGCCTGACTTAAGCTCAGATTTTCTACTCTATAGCATAGGTTTCTCCTGTCACACCTGTGATTCGCAAACCTTGCTATGTGTAAGAATCTTCTGGGAAGCTTGCTAAGATACAGGGTTTGGAGACCCTCTGGGATACTACTGAATCAGAAGCTGAGGTTGCAACCAAGGAATCTGTATTTTTATTAAATTTCCCCTGGAGATTTTGATGTATTACAGAATGTGAGAACGAGTGCATTCTATCATAGACCTAATATTTTAGGGGGGAATAACCCACCCATACCACCAAGTGCCCATTTGAGTCTTTGTCAGCTGGCTTTCATGGGAGGCCTTAGGAGGCATCATGGAAAGGTACGCCCTGGAACTAGGGGGCGCTGAGAGCCCGAGGGGTTGTCCCTTCATAATTACTCCTGCCACCATACTGATGGGTCCAGTTGGAGCTCTTTGGCTGTCTAGGACATGCTAATTGTCCCTCAGCTAGTGGGAAATAAAGCTAGCTCAAACTTTCTGTGCCACATATATACATTTTGTACCACAGTGGGGAAGTGGTGGGAGATAAGTTGAGAGGGTGGTAACAAACATCGCATCCTTCAGTAAAGCAAAAATAAAACCAGCAGGAGGACAAGGCAAGAAGAAATTGTGATTATTAAGTATTTCTCATTATAAAATGTATTTGCATTAACTAAAACATGCTGGAGCATGCACCATGTGGAAGAATCACCTGGAGAAATGTTAAAACATGAATTCCTGGGCCGCAGCCCCCAAGATTTCTTTCTAATTCCAAGCTCCTGGTCTGGGGACCACACTTGGAGCAGGCGGCCACTCACTGATGAAAGATTGTCACTGTGTGGTTTTATCTGCTGATACTACAATGACCAACCTCTCTGCATAGCATGAACATTTCTGAGTCGTGGCCATTAGCCTACAGATTATAACCCATACTCGGGATCAATGTCCAAGTTACGTTACCATCTTAACTTCATTGTAGTGATTCCAAAACAAAACACATGCTTCCTTAACTAGGGCTGTATCTCTTAGGGTGTGGTCTTTAGCCACCAATCCTCCAAATTACCTAGGACTAAGATTAAACACTATAGCTGCCTAGTCCCCAGAGATTCTAATTTGGTAGGTCATTGTGGGGTCCAAGAATGTGGAGTTTTTATAATCAGAAGATTCTTAGGTATACTGAAGTTTTGAATGCCACTGAGCTAAGGCTTGGGAATCAGTTCTGCTTTTTACCAGCCTCATAGTAAAGTTATAAACACTGTTAGATTGATTGCATTGTTCCCATTTTCTGGCTAGGAATGCTCTTGTTTGGTCTCAAGTTACAAGGACCTAATTCTGCAGTGGAGATGTATTTTGAATAGATTTTGAGAGTTCTGTTTGAATAATCACCTCCCTTTTTTTTTACATAAGCTCACACAGTTCATTTTAAGGTAAGTCTTAAAACAAAATTATGTTCTTTGTCCAGGTAAATTCCTTTGGAACATTGATAGTATATGAAATTTATTACAGATTTTTGGAGTTAATTCAAGGAGGCTTTGTGTTTTTTTTTTTTTTAAACTGCTCAGTTAAGGGTGACCTTTGGTAGAAATATGTTTATGTTCTTGGGCTCTGTGTGAATATTAAAAAAAAATTTTGGTAAATGTGAGGGGGAGTGTTAGGAGGATGGAACTTTTATTAGTAAATGAGATTCACTTGCATGGACTAATCTTGGTACTCGATGCTCCATGCCTAACAGATGTTTCTGCAAATTGATCCCCCCACCCCCTCACCCCTCCAGACAAGATTTTCAGTTCTGTTCTTCCTTCTGGCAGAATGGGGACCTTCACTTTTAGGAAGAGGAGCGAAAATTAATTTTGTTTCATTGGACCAGACATGCCACGTCCCTTTATATAACGTATTCTTGAAAAGTTAGAAATAAACTATTTTAAAAACCACAGCAGGAACTGCGTGTGTTTGTTAAAATCCATAGAACTGCACACCTAAAAAGGATGACACTTACTGTCATAATAATACTTAAGTAACGTGACTCAAAAAACGTAACAGGGGAACTTGTCAGGCTAGTCATCCTTTTTGGGAACTAGTTTGCTAAGATTCTTTTTGTGGTACAAATGACCCCCCTTTGTTTCGTACTTGTTTGAAAACGGCCCCGTGGGCTTTATATCTCTGTTGCTGTTCAGTAGGGCGGGGGGAGGTGCGGGATTGGCACAGGGCTGCCGAGGAGTGGATTTGGCCTCTCGTTCATTCCTCCAGATCATTTTCTTCTTAGCTCCACATCCAGCACATGGTGGGAGTTCACACAGGTTTGGGGGATGGATTAAACCATGTTGATGGAGGAACTGAGGTGTAGAGAGAGGTCAGGTGGCTTGTCCACGCGTGACAGCAAGGTGGCAGAAACAGGAGAAGAGTCCTTCATCCCTTTCCACCATCTTTTCTCCATCTTAGTCTTACACATTCATATTTTATCAGTTGGGAGTCTTTTAAACCAGGGAGCGCCTGTAAACTTGTTACGGTTTTGGAAGCAGCCTGTATCATGGATAAGCTCTGGCTTTGAAGACATTCATCAGCTTGGCAACTGTTTTTCTGAGGTCTTTGAGGTGCATGGTTGATACAGCCCTGGAACAAAACAGACCTGGGCCCTGTCCTCATGGAAAGCAGGACCTGGCAGGATATATGTCAGCAGGAGGCATTAAAACAAACCAGAACAGGGATGAGTGTTGCAAAGGGTCCCATGTGAGAGCCTGTTATACAGTGGCCACCACTGATAGTGTGACCTGGGGCAAGGCACCTCACCTCTGTAAGCCTTGGTGTCCTCAGTGAAACAGACAAATCAAGGATTTGGTGCAAGGATTCAGTGAGATAATGAGCATAAAGCAGACTGTGCTTCTGGGCTCATGGTTATTATCTATAATTTGTTAGGGTGAGTAAGTGGACGTATATGCTTTTTCGCCTCTGTGCTGCACTGGCCCTTATAGACAGCCTCAAGACAGGAGTTTGAGGTGTTTATTTTTCTTTTTGTGTTTTGGATCACCTTCACAACAATGGGGAGATGGATTGGAGGGCTCTGTTGGTTGGTTTTGCTCATTGACTGGTACAGTTGAGATGGGAGCAGAGCTTTCTAGCCCGGGAGCTGAGTTATGGTTTAGAGGTGTGCTGACATATCGGTGCCCTCAGTCTTTCCTCAGCCCCTCGGGGGCTGCCAGAGTTCAGGCCCTAGAAAGATGGTCTTTTTCTAAATGTACCAGGTCTCGGGAAAATTTGGGAGAACTGTCAGCTCTCTAAATGTATCTCCAGCACCCCCAGAAGCAGGAGCTAGGTTAGTAGATGTTAAGAAACCCTAACTGAAGCGAACAAGGGAAAAGGAAGCAAGGACTCCCACAGGCTGTAAGAGATGCAGATGAGCTAGACTGGGCTTCCCCAGACTTCTCTGATACTAAGACTCCCCCGAGCACTTGTTAAATTTCCTGTTCACCAGGCTTGCACCCATCTGCGTTGGGGCTCTGGGATCTGTGCATTTCATAGTTACTCATGTGATTCTTAGCAGGGGTGTTTGGGCAACACTGGCTTGGATCGTCAATCTCCTTGTTAAAATTGGTTCATGGACCAGCAACATCCGTTCCACCTGGGAACTTGTCAATACTCTCATGTTCTACCCAGATCTGCTGACTCAGAATCAGCATATTAATAAGACCCTGGGGTGAATGTGCACACAATAAATTTGGGGAAAATTAGGGCTTGTGTAGAGGGCAGGGACACCTGTTAACATTTTAAACCAGGGAGGTGGTGGTAGGCCAGGGATTTGAGCTCCGTTTTCTGACTCCAGATTGAATGCTCATCCCACATCCTCTGGCCTCAGTTCTTACTGACTCAGGGCCTGTCTCCAGCCTGCTGTCAGGAGCCGTGACTGTCCCGATAATATTGCATCTGGGAAGAGTGATGCCTGGGGACAGCAGAACGCTGCTGGGACCGCCCAAGTGTGTTGTATTTCTTGGCGTCCATTAACCCTGTCAGGACACCTTCCTACTGCCCCGGGGAGAAGTCTGAGGTCCAAATGTGAAAGTCTGTGATTGTAAGTTTTGGAGACCTGTGGGGTTTTTGCATCATACCAGTTGTGGGTGCCTGAAAAAGTTGTTTTATCTCCGTCCAAGGAAGGATCAGCTGGAGTGCAATTTTTCTAATGCTGCTCCAGACTCTTAAATCCTCCCTCTCCAAGCACAATGTCAGAGCAAATACCCTCCAAGGCACTTGCCAAATGGCTTGAAATAAGCGTCCACGCACATTTCTGAAAAGACAATTACAAGCTTATTTGAGGAACTAAAAGTCCCGCTGTGCTAGACATTATAGTCAGGAGAGAGCTCAGTGCCAGTTCGGGAAACTCACCTGGAGGCTCTGTCTCATCCCAGCCCTGCTCCGAGAAGCTGAATTTGGGAAGTGGACAGGCAGCCAGGCTTGGGAGGGGGAGGACAGGGAGGGGGCAAAGAGGGGAACGACAGGCCCCACAGAGAAAGGAACAATGGCTTTGTCTCCTCCCAGGAGAATTGCAGTCCTTGCATATACAATCAAGAGGAAAAGCAAATTATGAATTCATCAACACTTGAATCCTATTACTAGTTGGTACTGGTATGGTGGCCCTGAAAACTCTTTAGGAAACTGAGCCCCGGAGAGGTCAGTAACTCTGTTCAAGGTCACACACTGGGCTAGTGGCAAAGCCTGGGTCAGGATCCAGGGATCTTGGTTTGTCCTCTGCACTGTCCCTGTGCTGCTTTCCCTCTGGGAGGGAAGATGCTAAGACTATGAAATTTTACAACGATTGGATCCAGATGTGCTGGCCCTATCCTCCTTTAAAACTAGCATAATGTTTTTGTTTTGTTTTGTTTTTTAATGGAATAGACCATTTTAATCTGCTGGTTTCATTTGCTAGCCCACCTTACACATAAAGGTCAGGAAAGAAAGATCACAAGCTGGTAAATATCCCTGTCGTTGGGGATGCTACACCAGGCTGTTTCTCTTGGCATGAGTTACCAGCTCAGATGATTTACAGCACCCAGGACAAGGGAAACCTCTGCACTGGACATGGGCAGAATGTTTGTGTTCAAAGTTGGGCATGGATTTATATGCTCTCGCCAAGGTCCACAGGGACAGATGCACATTACATTTTTAAAATTAAATTGTGGGAAGGCAGAAACTTGACAAAGACTTTTTGGCTTGAGTAGGTCCAGTGCAGAGGCATGGGGAGGATGTAGCCGTTTCTGTGACGCCTAATTGCTTGTGTGGAAAATCAGAAGCCTGTAATCGTTTATGCCATACGGTTTAGCAATCGATTACACATTACCTTGGTTTAAAATAGTTTAACATGTGTGCCCATTTTATGTTGTCCAGTAGATTCAGTTTTGAGGGCAACCATTCTTTCATCCAGCAGCCCAGGGGCATGTTATTAGGTGATTAGGGCATCTGGCTGTAGTGGTCAAAGGAGGTGCCTTGGGAATGTCGGACTTGAGCTAGAGGCCAAGTGCTCTGAACTTCACTGTTCTTCCATGTTGTGTTGGCTGTGTCAACCAGGCCATATAGCTGCTTCTTACTATCATGTCACATTGGTTGAACTCAATGAAGTCTCAACAAAAGACATAATTTGTTGAGAAATTAAATACTTTTAGATTATAATAGAAGCAAGCACTCAGTGGTGTCAGAAGTTTAATTTGCTTTGAAAACTGGAGAGAAATCCCATGCTTTGATTTCAGTGATAGAATAGCAGTGTTCTGGGGGAATTGGGTTTGAGAACCACTGGGCTTGGCCTTGCCACAGTCAGTCCAAGAAGAAGCCAGGGCCTGTCTCTGTCCTTCAACGGGTGGCTAAGGTGCTACGTTCATCAGGTTTCTCAAAGTGCGCTCTTGGGACCTGCAGCCTCAGTATCACCTGGGAACTTAAAAGCAGCCGCATCCCCCACCTACTACTGAATCATAACTCTGGGGCTGGGGCCCAGGACTACAGATTTGAACAAGTTCTCTAGGGTATTCTAATGCACACCAAAGTTTGAGAAGCACCGTGGTACAGTTCATAAGCAGCAAAAGCTGTTTGGATGTGCATTCTGGTGGGTCATTTCCCAAAGTATTTTGCGTTGGGTTGGCTTTTTGTTCTGGTAACCCAGGCCAGGTGGTTGGGGTAAATAAGGTTAGATTTCCATTAGTGCTCAGTAATAATTAACGACAGCCAGCCCTGCTGTCTGGTTGGATAGGACAGTCTAGTTCACCTGAGACTGGGCTCTGCAAAAAGCACTCTCTAGTTGTGACTTGAGAAAGAGTCTATTTAAGAACACTTTCTCTCTTGGGAAAAAAAAAAAAGAACATTTTCTCTCAAGGATGCCTTTGACAGTCACGTTCCTGTCAGGGACAGACAGAGATAGACAGATCTCAGGGAGAAAGAGGTGGAAGAGATGCCAAAACTGGCTGAGGGCCTAGCAGAGAGATAGGTTTCCTGCTGAGAGAATATCATAGCAAAGTGGCAGGGCTAAAGCAGTCGGGGGATTTTTCCCCTATGTTTCTGCTGGCTGTGTGATAGCAAAAATGTTTGATGAGCATTCTTCTCTTGAAAGGACTTTTTCTTTCTATCAGTTGAAACACAGCTCTCTGAGAAGCATTTCCCCATGGAGCAAATGTTTTCCAACTGAAACAAACTGAATGTTGAGAGTATTGACTTTGACTTTGAGGGAGAAGAGCGGAGTTAAAGGTTTCCATTCGTTCATGCCTTGCTTTCTGTGTTAGGGAATGTACGAGCAGAGTAAGACAGGATTCCTGCTCTGATGGGGGTCACCCAGAGAGGGAGGGAGGTGTGGCTGCCAGGTTTTCCTGGCAGAGGGCACAGTTGGTACTAAGGTCTGGAGCCAGCCAGCTGAGGGGCTCTGTGACCTGCTGGGACTGTTTGCCTGGAATTTGTGGTACTTGGGGGTGTGTAGAGGCTGATTTAAGAGACTGTCCCCAAGCTACATTCAGAGGACCAAGTTCCATCTTTTCTTTTAGTATCTTAGTGAGTTGTGGGAGACCCCTCCCCTGTCCATAGGGTAAATCCCATCATAAAACCATAATTGTATCCCTTTTAGTTGAAAACAACTTAAAAATAACTGTAGGGAAGTTAGGTCTGGGTGGAGGTTGGGGTGATTCTTTGAGGAGTATTTGGGAAATATAATTAAAAGCAAAATCTTTTCCCAACCCAGAACACTTCCCCACAAAGGCAAAAGAAAACAATTTATTACTGAATATGCATTAAACCAGAATGTGATGAACATCACAGGCAGACTGCTGCAAGGATTGCAAAGCTAGAGATTATAAAAATGGAAAGAAGTCTCATTCTTTTATATAGCTCAGTGGGTACAATGCATTATATTCATGTCTTCGAGATCAAATTGCTAAATTTATCCTGTTTTTACTAACTGGAGATAGGGCTTGCAATTTGGAGTAAGGTGCCTGTTAAAGCTAGGCCCTGGCCCTCCCAGGAAACGGGGAGATAGAGCCTTATCTTCCTTGATGATTGCATTTCAAAGAGGTGCTTAGGTGCTTAGGTAGTTACTGGGAAAGAGGCTTATTTGATTTGCATTTGACCTTCCTGCAACAGCCCTGCTCCTTTGCTCTGGTGAGAGTGGCTTAAGTATCCTGGAATCAAATCTTGCCCTTAGCTGGTAGGGGTTCTGTCTGATTCTCACTATTTGTATGGGGCTCTCCCTGCCTCAATGAATTAGTTAAACTCACTCACTTTGTCTCCCTCCCTTCCACCGACTTGCCTCCTTCCACACCTTTGTCTCTTCTTTCCATCTCCAACCAGAATCAGGAAGAATGTTTCCTCCTCAGTTTAGTGCCTGGGCTTTCTGTAGAGTAAGTGGCAAAGCTTTATATGTCCAGGCATGTTTACACTTCCTCTAATGCCCGAAAAAGCTTAGAAAATTGCTGTCGCATGTCCTTATTAAGGACTGTCCAAGAAACTTGAAGTTAAATGACAATATTCATGTAGAGAAATTTCCTTTTGGATGTTGTTTCATTTGCTTGATTGCTCTTCAATTTCTGGATAGAAAATTGTTTTCCCTGCTTTATTCAACCCTACTGTGGGGACCTTAGACTTGGCATCTGGGTTGTGGAAGAACTGAATCCAGTCTAGATGGACGTTTGTGAATTTAGAGCTAAGGAAAGCTTCTGCCTTGGCAGAAGAAACTGGACACTTGACTCTTGGCTACAACAATGCCAGTGGCCCAGTGGTTAGTGAGGTGGCACCACTGTTTAGTGGGACAAAAATATAAGAACTAGGGTTATCAGGTCTTTCCCTGCCTTTACCGTTTGGCCCACTTTTGCATCTACATTCATTTTCAGCCCAGTGTGTGGTTCTAGTGCCTTGGATTTGTCATCTGTGGTTACCTACATTCTGGCCTGTCTTGGATTCTACCTGGTATTCAATGTAGAGAGGATATAGCATGACTTCCCCCTCACCCAGCTATCCTTGGGTCTTGATGTGGCCTGGTGAAAAAGGAAGGGTCTTCCTGGGAAGTTGTGGGGCCTTGGGCAAATTCCCCATTGTGGCCAATCTTGGATTTTTTGTATTTTAAATCCACTTAATGATATGTCACTCCCAAGATGATGGGGACCAAATGGGACAGTGGCTACTCTATATTCAGTGTAGTGCTTGGCCCACAGTAGGTGCTCTGGGAATCTGCTTCTAAGCCCTTTTTCTTGGAGAGCCCACCCCTATCCTGGTTGTACCTGGCAGACTCTCACTCATCCTTGAGAAGGAACATTACAGTGATACACTGTGCTAGAATCAGAAAGCCCTTAAGCATTCACACCAACAACAGATCCCTCATGCCTTTGTTCATTGAGAGCCCTCCTACCTCCTGATGATTAATAAAATAAAGCTTTTGGTGTGGAGTCATTTGGAAAGGAGACACATTCAACCTGTCTGATTATTGTAGCCACTGGCCACAATGGGCTGTTGACCACTTGAAGTGTGGCTAGGACGACTAAGGAACTGCATCTCTGATTTTATTTAATTCATTTAAATTTAAAACCAGGTTCTCAGTTTGGTTATCAGGAAACTTAAGCGTGTTTGGAATACTTCAGTACAGCTTTTTCAGCCATAAATGTTATGAAATTGAAGTTTAGCTCAAGCATTTCCAGTGAAGATTTAACATCCAAATTGAGATATGTGCTATAAATGTAAAATGCACACCAGATTTCAAAGCCTTGGCATAAGAAGAATGTGAAATATCTCGTTAATGATTATTTTAACTTTTTAAATACATATTTTTAAAGATTTATTTGTTTCAAGGAGAGAGAGAGTGTGTGTGTGTGTGTGTGTGTGTGTGTGTGTGTGTGTGTGTGTGTGTGAGCAGGGGGGAGGGGCAGAAGGAGAGGCAGAGAGAGTGGGGAAGCAGACTCCTCACTGAATGTGGAGCCCCACGCAGGGCTCCATCTCCCCACCTGGAGATCATGACCTGAGCCGAAACCAAGAGTCAGATGCTTAACTCACTGAGCCATCCAGGAACCCCTCCTTAATGATTTTTATACTGATTAAATTTCAGTTGAAATGATAATATTTTGGATATATTGGATTAAATAATGTAAATTTCTAAAAAGCAAGTTCTTTTTTTTTTTTTTTCACTAAACGGTAAAAAATGTGGCTACTAGAAAATTTTAAATCACATATATGGGGCACATTATCATTTGTATTGGATGTTGCTACCTTAGGTTTTTGCATATCTGAAACTGGCTTGAAGGTCCCAAGGAAGCTGCTGTGCCTCTAGTTCCTGCAGAGAGTGATGCTTTCTGGAGCCTTCCTCCAGGGCCTGCTTACATAAGGAGCAGAGCTGGCCACTTACAAATACCGTACCTTTGGAGCCTCCTCCCCATCTTAATACAGTCTCCTCCTGGGGGCAAGTGGATGAGAACATTCTTTTCTGGGAAAGTTGTACTGTTCCAGGAGGAAGCCTAAATTCTTTATTTCCCCACCTTCCAGGGGCTCCTCATCTCTATCAGCTCTCTTTCCCAAAAGATGGGCCTCCATCAGGCCCTTTGAGGTCCTTGTTGATCCAACTTAGCTTCATTTTGATTTTTTATGTTAGGCCCCCAGAACAGGAAAACCAATGAGCTTGAAAAAAGTGGGAAATTCAAATGCTGACTCACGTTAAGTCAGATGTGCTCAAAGCCATGTGGTCCAGAGTTCAACCCATTCACAGTGAAGTCATGGGCCAGGGGAGGTACCCTGGCCACTAAATTGTATTTAAAAGACTTTTAAATGCTTATTTTAAAAGGTCATGAAGTTTGAAAGTTGATTAAATATTTTCAATCGAATTTCATGTCACTTTGGATGAAATTGTTAACCAGTCTTGATTTTTAAAAATTAGTTGTCATTCAGACAGCGCCCTGTGTGGGGGATGGAGAAGGGTGGAAAGTGCCATTTGCTGGTGAGGGGAGGTTACGTTTACACCTGTACCTATATCTGCATATGGAGGAAAACAACATAAGCTTGCATATGAAACCTACAGCTCATTTTAAAGGTTTAGAAGGAGTGATTGCCATCCATAATCAGGGAAGGTTTTAGGGACCCATTCTTTGCGTCAGACTCAGCTATCAGGGGTTTTCTAAAAGTAAAGTCCCTGCATCACCTGCATCAGAGATGACTGAAGTGTAGATGTCTGAGATGGAGGTGAGGCCCATGGATGTGAATTTTAACCCCTCACTCCCCAAACATACACAACTCATGGGTGCACGGCCCAGATTGTTTCTAGTCCAAAAGATTGAAAGCAGTTAGTTGCTGTTAATTTAAAATGGCAATTTTTAGGGCGCCTGGGTGGCTCAGTCAGTTAAGCAGCGTCCGACTCTTGATTTCCACTCAGGTCATGATCTCAGGGTCTTGAGATCAAGGGCCTGCATAGTTGGGCTCTACCCAGCCGGTAGTCTGCTTGAGATTTTCTCCCTCTGCCCCTCCCCTCTCTAAACAAATTAAATCTTAAAAAATGGCAGTTTTTCCTGTATTGTAATTTTCTTCTCTCCAGTGGTCTGAGTAGTAGGTCATTGACCCTGCAGCTTTTCAGAGCATGATAACCAGAGTTAGGAGGCGTCCTGGAGGTCTCCAAATTGAAGGTACCAGGATTTCCTTCTCTTGAGGGTTGCTGTTGCCCTCTTACTGTTTTCAGCTCTTGGCAATCCTGCCCTTGGCACCACAGAGCGGTAGAGAAATGCCTTCCACAGAGAAGCCTCATGTCCCACTCCCATCCTTCATGCCATCTGTCATCCACGCTACAGATAGTTGCTTTTTTTTTTTTCATTTTATTCAAACATCTTCACTCATATGTGGTTTCTGGATTTTTCTTTTTCATCTGTTGTCCACTGGTTTTCAAGCCTGGCTGAGAAACTAGTTCTCAACTCAGCTGTAGAAACTTGTAAACTGGCAGAGCCTGGACCCACTCCTAGAGACTAATTTAGAGGGCCTAGAGTTGAGTGTGGGTGCTGTTCTTTAAAGCCAGTATCAAATCACCACCTCGCCAGTCAGACAAGCTCACAATGAGCTGTCCTCAGAGGCCTCCCCGGTCGTCTACCCACCCGGGGCTGAGCAGCGTGGGCTGGGCCTCTCTAACGAGGAAGAGGAACGGGTTGTCCTAAGGCAGCCCAGGATCACATTAGCTCTTAGAAAGTCACCCAGAGGGTTTGGCCTGTATCTCCTTGTCACCAGCACCCAGCCCTGTTCCTGACCTGTGCGAGGTGCCCTGCAAATGCGTATGAATAAATGGATGGTCCCTGAAACCGCAAATTTTTCCCACATGAACTGTCAGTAAAAATCAGGTTTTCTCCATCTACACTGATGAAATTGATTTTTTTTTAAGACCTCAAATTCAGGGCTTTAATGAACTCTGCTTTCACTTGGTAATGTTCCCTGTCTGTCACAGCTGAACTCGATGTTAATTATAACAAGATGTTATCTTAGTAGTAGAAGGGTTAGAAGCAAAGACTGAGCACTACCAACTGGATTTGAGTTCTGGTTCTACTGACACCGCTTTCTGTGAGACGTTGGATAAATTCTTACCTGGCCACGCCCTGCTTTGCTCATCTGTAAAATGGGGATAATAGCTGTAACAGCCTCAGTGGGTTGTGCTGGGATTAAATGAGATGATGCAGGTAAGGCGCTTAGCCTGGCATAGAGTGCATGCTCAAGGACTGTGTCCTTTAAGCCCAAAGATGGGAGTTGTGGGAGCTCCCTTATGGGCCCTGCACTTGCCTACTGATGGCTTGGATCGGGCTTCTCCTCAGGGAGGTGGCTGGAGTTGTGTGTGTAGCTCTAGGAAGGGAGGTGGATGGGAAGCCGGGGGTAAGGGTGTTAGGGGTGGGGGTGAAGGCATCAGACGGGCTTGGGTGAGGTCTGCAGGACTCGTGCTGGCAGCAGATGGCAGGAGAGCTGCCCCTGGACCAGCCACACTGGTAGTTACCGCTCCTGTGCTTCTCCAGCTGGATAGCTGGCTTCCTCCTGGGGACCAGCCAGTGAGTCTCCGTTGTGACTGCCTATTTGGCTCACCTGGGAGCTTCTAGACCACATCAGTACCCAGCCCTGCCTGAGGCCAGTTTAATCAGTAACTGGTGCAGCCCACACCTTCCTATTTATCTTAAAAAATGCCCTGATGATTCTAATGTGCAGGTGGGGCAGAGCGAATGCTGAAGAATGCTGGCAGTCGGGATGTATGTCTCCCAGGCAGCCGGTAAGTCCCCTTGGTCCCACCTCACCACGGTGGTAAATGGCATCGACTTCAGTCAGATCTGGTTATGACACAAGCCCTTTTTTGCATCCCTGGGACCGGGTGGCTGTTTCTAGGGAAGGGTTGGATTTCACAAGGGATGTTCCCCAAGAGAACTGGGGGAGACCAGCATACAGGTCTCAGTTACCTGTTAATATCCTAGTTTAGGGAGAAAAGCTTCTTCCTTCAATGTTTGTCTTCTTTCCTGGATAGGACAACATATTCGCGCTTTTTTGCGTCAGTGGTGGGAATTTCGGCATCATTGCTTGTGGTAACAGCTGCTGCAGTTACTTTGGCCTCACGGTTTGTGGGAGAACTTATCACCCCACATCTGGTTCATGGAGAGCCTTCAGCCCTGAGTGCTGGTACAACTGTGGGGAGACCTCAGCAGCCCCCAGGCTTTTGTGTCTTCGGCCTCCCTGCAGGTCTCTTGATCAGTTAACTATCTCCTCCAGGGTGAGGGTGGGGAGAATTGATGGGAACTACCTTTCTCCGGTGCTCGGAAAGCCTTTATGAAAACACGATCCCGCCAGGTACATTTATGTGGGAACGTCTGATGTAGGACCCTGCCTGCTGAGGGCCCTGGAGACACAGGCTGCAGGGTCTTACAGGTGACTCTTGCTGTCACCCACATGCTCTTTCCAGGCCTTTGTGTGGGGCTGCTAAGTGCCTGCATGATGGCTTAAAGTGGGGCAAAGGCACACCCTGAAATGGTTCACCTTTTCTTCCCCCCAGCCTTTTCATTTTACTTTAGTAGACACTTATGAGGCCCCGAGGTAGATCCCTCGGGCGGTACAGAGGAACAAAGCTGCTGCTAACCTTCCTGGGGCCTCTGAGCTAGTCTGGGAGCTGGGCATGTACTCAGCACCTGGGCTTGGACTGGTGGGGGAGCGTGTGGGACCCCGGCTGTGGGCCGGGATTGGGATGGGAGAAGGCAGAAAGTGGACAAGAGCCTTTCAGACCTGGATACACCTCAGCCTGGCCTGGCTGGAAAGTTCTGTAATCATGGGGACTAAGCCTCAAATTGTAGAAATTGGCCTCTAGTCACTCCTAGTGAGATCAGTGGCGAACCTGGGCAGCAGATGCTGGAGGCACGCTGGCCATTCCGTTCTTTTCCGTGATTTCCAGTTGGTCTGTAGCTTCATGTTGGGGTGTATGTGCGTTGTTAGCTCTTCCACCCCTCCCCCCGCCTCACCCCAGCAAATGTTTTTCTGGAAGGCCCTGCTTTGTGATGAGGGTTAGGTACCCAGAACTGACCACAGTACCAACTCTCTAGGGGTTGAGAATCCAAAGTTGGCTGGGCCCAGTGGGGTCTGAGAGCATCTGAGTCAGAACTACTTTGTGTACTTGGTAAAATGGCAAATTCTTTCACCCCACCGCGAGCTACTAAATCTGCATTTGCAACAAGCCTCTGAGACACCACCTCTTCGTAGTTTACTAAGAATGTTTGAAAAGCTTTGCTCTTTAGGTGTTGCCACCACATGGGTGAGAAATGATGGGGACTCAGAGTAATGGCTGGAAGGGGGAGTGGGGGCTGGTTGTGAGGGCTTTTTATGAGGCAGGGCCCAGAGCACTCGTGAGTGATTGGAGGTGTTGAGGGCCCACAGCTGTTGGCTTGGATGCTTCCCTGGGCAGAATCTGGGAGGAGAGGGGAGAGGTCTGTGTCTGATAGCCTGCTGTAGTCGGCATGTGTTAGGAATTCGAGGCCTGAAGAGGAAGGCTGGAATAATGTGTCTCCCTGGAACTGTGGGGGTGGGGCAATTTGTAGGCCGTGCTCAGATTTATGACCAGGGTCATCAAGGATTTTTTTTTTTTAATTTTTATTTATTTGACAGAGACAGACAGCGAGAGAGGGAACACAAGCAGGGGGAGTGGGAGAGGGAGAAGCAGGCTTCCCACTGAGCAGGGAGCCCGATGTGGGGCTTGATCCCAGGACCCTGGGATCATGACCTGAGCCGAAGGCAGACGCTTAACGACTGAGCCACCCAGGCGCTCCAAGAGGTTCTTTCCATATGAGGTTCCCTTGCTTTCATCCTCCTTGGTCAAGTTTCTCATACCTTGGCCTTGCTGTAGTCCCCATTCTGAGATAGCATTTCTTGAGTGACTTGGGGTGAGCTCCTCAAGTGGGAGTTGAAGTTAGCAGGAGGGAAAGTCAGGATCAGAGTTTGGGCAGAACTTGGCCATGTGGCCAGGGTGCCAGCAGGTGTGACCAGCCTGGCATTCTTGCCTCCTTCCCGTCTGCAGGAGGCCCAACCCTGCGAATACCAAGGCTGTGGGCGTGGGTTGTCCAGAGGTGTCTGTCCCATTGCTCACTCTGAGCCAGCTGCTGCAAGTGATTAAATTGATTTATTGATTTAACCTAGGGTTTCTCAACCGTGGTACAATTGACATTTTGTGCTGATGAATTCCATCTGGGGGAGAGTCAGTCCTCTGCCCTGTAAGATGTTGAGCGGCCTCCACTCACTAGTAGGTAGTAGCACCCCGGTCCCATATGAGGCAATCAAATGTCTCCAGGCTTCGCACAATCACCTCAGTTGAGAACTTTGAATTTAACTAACAATGACTGTCTTTCTTCTGTTCTTGAGCACAGTGAACACTTTCTAGTGGAAGCTACAGGTCGGGTCTGCAGAGACATTGTAAACAAGGTGAATCTAGGAGAGATGTAATGGTATGGGGAGTCTTGGTATAACAGGTGTGGGTCTCTCTGCGGGTGTTCACTCTGTTCCCTATCCTGGAATGGGTGTTTCTGTTGAACTTGGGCTTTCTTTATTGCTTATTCTATCTTTTCAGAGAAGAACATCCTGCTGCTTCTAGAAAACAAGTTTTGCTTCCTTTACTCACTTTTATGTCCTGCATTCTTTCCTTTTCTTATAATGTAGCCAAATTACAAGTCTGCACCAAGCATTTGGGGCTCTTTTCCAGTAAAAACCCTCCAGTGGTGCCCCCATAACACAGCATTCATGTACCCCAGAGACCCTGCCGCTTCCCTCAGCTGCCCCGCTTTATTCCCCAGGCCAAGGTCAGGAGGACGTGCTCTGGTGCTCTGACCAGCAGATCGAGTGAGACCAGCCCTTCCAGATTTCTGGCCTTTCCTTAGATTCCGGACAACACCCTTGGGATCCGGATCCCTAGTGAGCCCTGCCCTGCCTCTCTGCCCACACGCTGGCGACTTCCTCTCCCCGCCCACTGGAACTGGCCAGCGATCATGTAGATCAGATCTTGGCTTTGAGGCTGCTTCCTTGGGAAGTCTCCCTAGCTCCCTGTAATGTTGCCCACCCTCACCATTGCCCTTTAAACAATGACAATTGTCAGTTCCTTGCCTCAGAGCTCCCTGATGGTTGTTCCTAGGGCCTCGCCCCGTGGTGGATACTTGGAAGGTAGTAATAAGCCTCTGTAGGATGACTGACTTAGGTGTTGTCCCTGATTGCAGCATGAGCTTGCCTTTGGGAAGAGAGGATCCCTGGGGCCCAAAGTGGGAGACCTGTCAGGACCCTCAGCCTCCTTTTCTTCAACCCTTCCCCTTCCCCCCAGTCCCATTCTGATGGGCTCTGGTTTCTTCAGATTGTTTTCACAGTCTGTTACCAAGAAAGTATGGGACATCATTGATTTCTTAGAAGACCAAGTTTTTTTTTTTTTTTTAAAGATTTCATTTATTTGACAGAGAGAGAGAGACAGTGAGAGAGGGAACACAAGCAGGGGGAGTGGGAGAGGAAGAAGCAGGCTTCCTGCTGAGCAGGGAGCCCGATGTGGGACTCGATCCCGGGACCCTGGGATCATGACCTGAGTTGAAGGCAGTCGCTTAACGACTGAGCCTCCCAGGCGCCCCTTAGAAGACAAAGTTTAATTCATAAACTACCCTTCCTAGGTGGATGGGCATTTTTATAGATTTCAGGAATTTGGACAGGGATGGATGGAATCCCATTGGGCCATAGTGGTTTTAACTCAAGACAGTTTGCAGCTGCAGTGTGGTTAATTCGAACAGTGAAGGTTATAGCCAGAAAATGCCTTTTGTTTGTTTGTCTTCATGGATGCAAAGATATTTCCTCCTTTACTTGGTTTCCATGGTCTGTGTTTAGTGTAGCCCTAATGTTTGTGCTTTAGAATTGAACAACAGGAGGGGTAGGATTGTAAACATGGTTCAAGGAAGAAAGCACAGGAGGCCAAATTCCTTCAAGGGCAGTTGCACCCCTTGCCCTCTCTATCCACGGTGGATTAAGTTTGGCTTTCCATATTCACAGGAGAATCTCTTGAGGTTCTTTCCCACTTCTGAATGTGGGGAATACTTTTGGGAAGAGTTAAAGCTCTTTTTTAAAAGTCACTTGTGCTCATTTCTCTAAAAGGGTGGCATTTGAAACCTGGCAAATAACTCTGGGAAAGGTGGTGATCTGTTGATGAATGTGCCGGGTGTCCTATGTCCTGTGTTAAGTTGCAAGTATAGAAATTGAGTACACCTGTGTCCCGGAGGTAGGGTTATAATGTGTCCTTTGAGTTATTAGTAATAGGAATATAGTATGCATGGATTCCTGATCCTGGCTAATCTTCAAGAATCACCTTGGGGAGCTCTGAAAATGCAGACTTCTGAAACCCACCTGGATTCACTGAACCAAAGCCTTTTAGAGGGTGATCCGGAACCCTATTTTTATTTTTACCTTCTAAATGTTTTAGTCTTTTTTTTTTTTTTTACCCTCCTAACTATTTACTGGGATACTTGAGACTCCCCAGCATGATTCTTAAATAATTTGAAGTTGGATGCCAGTCTTTTTTTTTTTAACTTAAAGTATAATTGACATAACATTGGTAGTTTCAGGTGTGTAACATAATGATTCGGTATTTGTATTGTGAAATGATCGCAGTAAGTAGTTAACACCTATTGCTATAGAATTTTTTCTCTTATAATGAGAACTTTTAAGATCTCTTAGCAGCTGTTGAATATACAATACAGGATTATTAACTGTAGTCACAATGCTGGATGTTACATCCCCATGACTTAATTATTTTATAGCTAGAGGTTTGTACTTTTTCACCTTCACTCATTTCACCCACCCCCTCACACCTTTACCTCTGGCAACCAAAATCTGTTTTCTGTATCTGAGTCCTATGGGGGTGTTGTGTGTGTTTAAGATTCCACATAGTAGTGAGATCATACAGTATTTGTCTTTCTCTTAGTTCACTTGGCATAATGCCCTCAAAGGTCCATCCATGTTGTGAAAAATGGCCAGGTTTACTTTTTGATAGGTGAATAATATTCTGGGGCGTAATCACTTTCTTTATCCCTTCTTTCACAGGACCCCTCTTTTTTTTGAGAGAGGGTGCATGCGAGCAGGGTGTGGGGGGCACAGGGAGCAGAGGGAGGAGAGAGAGAATCTTAGGCAGGTTCCACACTTGCTGCTGAGCTCAACACAGGGCTCAGTCTCCCGACCCTGAGATCATGACCTGAGCCCAAATCAAGAGTTGGACGCTTAACCCAGGTGCTCCCCCCCATTTTTTTTTTTAACCTTAAAAGCTTCTCAGGGGAGGCTTGTGTCTTATGGTTGGCACTGGGATGATAGCTTCTTAATTTTTAACAGGTTGCCAGGCTGCCCTTGATATTCTGGCCTGGAGGTCAGGGGGAATCCTAAGCATCCACTCTGGGGCATGGTGATCTGTGATGGGACTGTTCGAGGGAGGGGGTGGAGAAGGTGCCTGGTAGTCACAAGCAGGGGAGCATTGTGTGGGCGTGATGGTCTAACATGACTTATCTGAACTGGTTATACTAGGAAGCTTGGAAGATACACTAATCCACTGGTGCGTGAAAATGCCTGCACCCTTCCCTTTAGGTGCTTGAAAGATCTAAAGTCTTAAAGTTTATAAGAACCACATGTGTTAGGATAGCTTATAGCTGATGCTGTGTTGTGGTTTCTGGCAAGTGTGACTTAATTAAGAATGCCCCCCTCCCCATCGTACGTAAGTACTTTCTAGACTGTCTTGTGTTAACTTTTAATTTTTTGGCTATGTCCGATTCCTAGTTCAGTGGGGGTACTGTTTTGTGGTTAGTGTCTTTACAGGGATTTTTTTCAGAGAAGCTAGAGAAAGAAAGCAGCTTCATTTGTATTTTAACTGTGAATTCCTAAATTCTTGTGCACAGCAATATCAGATATATCAAAAACACTCTAGAAGCAAACATAACTAAATGGTGAAATGTTTGCCCCTCTATTCAACTTCCTTGGCAAGGATGATTCCAGGCCATAATTCTGATACTTTCCTGAGAAGAATCTTCATTTATTTTACAAGTGAATCATTTAAGATTACTGGTTAGGATTTTTACAAAATTAATACAAATGCAGAAATTACCTGAAACCTGGCACCAACTGTTAAAAACTAGGTTTTGATTTTGTGATTGCTCAAATTTAATGATTCTAAAAGGCTAACTTACTCTCCTTGAGCTCTTTAGAAGGATGCAAGTTAAAAAAAACAGGTCTTGGTGACTATGTTTACATATTCTGAACACTTTGATTAGACTTGTAGTATAAGCCCGGATTTATACTGCTGGTGTTTCAAAGAGAAAAGCCTGTTACAGTTGGACTTTGGAATGTAACATTGTCTGGAAGGTTTAACAACTATTTTGTTTCAAGTGGAAAGCAAATTTGTAAGAGTTTGAAAATAGCGTATCTGTCTTATTGGGTCATTTACGGTTAATTGAAAGGCATAGAAAGTAACTAGCAAGAACGATTCCGCAACCGCTATTTCCTGTCCAAACTCTCCCAGCTTAGAGAATGTTAGTCCCAATATAGTACTTTGGCTGTTACTTCTTTCCTAATACGTCTGTCTTTTATTTATTTTTTAAAGATCTTATTTATTTTTTTGACCCAGTGAGAGAGGGAACACAAGCAGGGGGAGTGGGAGAGGGAGAAGCAGGCTTCCCGCTGAGCAGGGAGCCGGATGCGGGGCTGGATCCCAGGACTCTGGGATCATGACCTGAGCCGAAGGCAGATGCTTAACGACTGCGCCCACCCAGGTGCCCCATGTCTGTCTTTTAAATGGCACTTAATCTGGATTACTTGGGGGGTAGCAATTTGTTTTGGGAAGTTTAGCGCTTATTTGAGTTAATGATTTACACCCACATATTTGGGCGCGATGGCTTTACTTCTGCAAGAGTTTCTATGTGCACAGAAGAGAACCCATCTCCATTGTTTGAGACTTAGTCACCTAAACTAGGAAGTATCTGTTGAGCATCTCCTGGTACCCTGCATTATATCCAGTCCCATGTGGATCCTGAACAAAGTCTAAAACATGGCTCCATACTTAATCAGGGAGACTGTTAGAGGAAATAATTTTGAGATAATGTAGGAGCATGAATAATTCAGGTTAAGCTGCTTGGGACAGTTACTGAGTAATAACCCATTTTAGTCATCAGAGAACTTCGTTTGGTCCAGACGTCTCAAAGGCTTCCTGGAGGAGATGAGAAAAGTTAACAAGCAGGGGAATTTTTAACCAAGCTCATGGTGGTGATTTGGATTATCAAGCACAAGGGAAGAGCTAAGAGTTTGGATACCTTTCTTTGGGATTTTGTTGCGAAGTAATGGCCTTAAGTGGCCTGTTCACCCTCAGGGCCCGGGGAGTGAGGCCTGAGGGAAAACAGCTCCTTCCTCTGTGGGGTTCTTGGGTTTAAGCAGAGGACGGTATCTACCCAGCGTCTCCTGGAGTTCTGGTCACCAGCTTGAGGGGACCTATGGCAGTGTGTGTGCTGCTTCCCCCCGCCTTGGGAGGAGGGAAGGAGGCGTCTGTATGTGTGTATCTACATGAAAGACCACATTCAATAGCATTAGGGTTTGCATCTGAGATCAGAACAGCACAGCCCTAGGGGTAAACACCTAATTAAGCCCAACACTTTCCTCTACATATTTGTGGATATAATTTGACTGCACACTGATGACATATTAAACCCAAAGCTAGATAATTACATAATTAGACAATTGAAACATGTGACTTATCCCCAGGATACCAGAACAACCCCTCTGGGGTTGAGTAACCACAACTCTGACTGTACTGCTTGTGTTTGGCTTCCCAGGGTTTGTGCCCAGAAGGACCCCATGTGGTCTCAGAGTCTGGAATTTGGAAACCAAACATTGACAAGTGGCTTGAGTTGGGTTTAAGATTGGATGCTGAAGGAGTGTATTGACCTCAGCAAATACAGATTTATGCAGATTTTTAAAGCTTTCCCTGTTGGTGGAAAAAATGTTCCAAGGGGAGAACAGGAAAATTGCATCAGTTGGTCCTTAAGTAAATTATTTGAACTGGAAGACCTGAAGCGGAAGCATAGGCAGTTCTGTGCCCCTTGCTGGTTTTAGTGTGACTATTGCTGGATTTTGTCTCTACTGAACAAAATGTCAGAGATAAGAGTGCACAGTAGGTAAAGTCTCCTGGGCCTTGGCTGTGGCCTCAGACCCATCCCTTGCTGTGGGGGGACACTCAGGGACACAATAAAAAGTCACTTGTTGATCCCGTATATACTTGTAGGCCTCCTGGTGTTGTATAAGCTGGGCCGTGCGCATTCAGTGTGTGTGTGTAAAAATATTCAATAGTGTCTTTATTAGACTTACCATGAGACAATATTTGGAAAAGCACAATCGACATGATGGGGGAAATAATCCTCCATTTGAAAAGAAAATGACTTCGTGTGATGGGAGGGGGAACACACTAAGAAGTTTCTACATCTCTAAAGGACTATTGGGAGCTGTGGAGGGTGAGGACCCACTGTGACCCTCTGAGTGCATTTTTATCTTCAAACCATCCTGCATGAAAATGGGAATGAACTGTTTTGTCTTCTGGGAAACTTGCGTTTTCTACAGAGATCAACTAGTTTGACCCCTTTTCCCACCATTAACTGAGCACCTACTGTGTACCATGCACTATGCTTCAGCCACACTCCTGTTGGGCTGGAAGTCTGTGGATCCCGTGTTTGTACACCATAGATCCGTGTGCGAGAGCTCTTTGAACACAGTCCTGCTAATGTGTGTTACAGGTCTTTGTTCTACCTTCAAATGTTTTGCGGTTTAGGTTCTTAGAGGCTGCGAGAAAGTGCAGGAGGTGCTCTATTGAGCTTTTACCCTGTTGCTGGCAGCTCACTAGACGTAGTTTAGTGCCTTTAAATACTTGTATTTAAAACTAGTACTTGGCTAACTTACTGAAGTGAGTAAGTTCCCTTGGCTTGTTCACTAGAATGTGTATCTTCAACTCTTGGACTCCTTAGGAGACTTGCTGACTCCGGGAATCGCTCCCACAACTGGCTGGGGGAGGGAAGTGTCTGGGCTGTGTTTTACTCAGCACCAAGGAGAAGCCTTCACCGGGCAGGCATTTGGGAATTCTCATCCAGATGTGTGTGACATAATTTCTGAAATAGACCACAGCTTAAGTCACTTGGTTTCTATTTTCAGATCGTTCTGTCGAAAGAGGCATTGGGAAACAGGCCCCAAATAGAGGGACCGAAGTGGCGAGCTGTGTACGCCTAGGCTGAGGAACTCCGTGTCCCCACCTGGTACTGTGGGTTTAACTTCAGGGATCAAGAGTGGTGTGGCCTGGGCAGTTCATTCAGAGGCTGTCACCTGTAGCTCTTGGCCAGGGGGCCCAGGAGATAATCTTGACACAGAAGCCTAAGGCTTTTTGTTTGGTGACTTCTCGTTCTATCTTCATTAACTTAACTCCAAGGCTGTGGTCACTCTCCAGACTGCTCTTTCTCTGTGCTCCAGGAGGATTGACTCCTCCAAGGAGTCAACCTAAAAGGGCCTGAGAACCAGAGGACACATGTCCTGTACCGGTGACTGTCACCAATGCAGTTCTCTGGGGCACAACCTCCATTTCTAGTGTTGATATTACCGACCTGAGCTATTTGCATTTTCTGCTGCAGTCCTCTTGCTTCCAGACATAGTGTGTTACCTGCTTGTGTGGGGTCCACTCATAGGGTGGGTGGAGTCAAGGTTGGCACCAGGGTCTTTCCTCCACAACAGCCTCTGTACCTAAGGGCCCCAGTTCTGGTATGAGGGATATTTTCTACTCCTACTTGTAGTTCTAGCCCTGGTTACCCGAAGCTTGAGTGACTCTGGTCTCCTATTTTTAGTTTCTCTTCCCTCCTCAGTAATTTGTACATTAGGTTCATCTGCCCTCCTTCCCTGTTGAATTTTTGCAAAGGTAAATTATACATGGGGTAGAAACTTCAAACAGTAGAAAGGGGTATGCAGTGGAAAGTCTCTGTCCAACCTCTGTCTCCTAGAAATCAAGGTCTCTTCCTGAAGACCATCACGTTAGCAATGTCTTACCTCATGTATACACAGACTACTTCTGAAATAATAACGATCATTAATATTCGCTCTCCTTTACCTTCGCTGCCCTTTTCCATCCTCGACATGAATAAAGTGCTCTATATATTCTAATATATTTCTTTTAAACTTGTAAAGCATTTTCTATCAGTTTGTGTAGATCGACCTCATTCTTGAACTGCAGTGTTATATTCCATTGGATTTCTTAACTAGCTTCCTATCAACTGACCTTTACTTTTCAGTCTCCCTGTTTTACCCGGTGCCGAAGATAGAAACACATGTATTGGTATGTAAGTATGCATGTGTCTGTGGGATATGGAAGTGGCATGGTTGAGTCAGACAGCCATTTCATACTGCCAGACTGTCGTCCAAAGAAGTACCAGTTGTCTCATCAACACTGTGATGGTACAGTGTAGTAGCATGCTTTTTAACATTGGCCAATCTGCTAGATAAAAATGATACCTCATGTGACACTTCTGTGCATGAGGTCGAACACCTTTTCACACGATTAAAGTCCTTTTGTATTTTTTCCTAATCTCAGTTGTTTGCCCCTTTGTCAGTGTTGCTGGGTCTGTATTACTGGTTTCTGTTTGCTTTTTATATAATATGGAAGGTGTTCTGTTACACGTTGCAGATACTTCCCCCATTTGACTGTTGGCCTTTTCCCTGCAGAAAACTTATTTTTTTTGTATGTAGCCAAATTTATCTTATGGCTTTGGGGTCTTGTGTCCTACTCCATGATCTTGTTTTTGTCGTCTTCTCCACTCGGTTAGGATGTACTTCAATTTATGTCATAGACACACATCTCTTCTGACTTCCCAGCATGCTCTGCATCACAAATCTGCCAAACTCTTCTTTGACCTTCAATTGTAATGAAATTGTCTGCCTTGCCAATGGATGAATGAATAAACGATCTTTGAATTCATGGAATCAGTGTTCCCTACGGGTTCCAGGCACTGTGCTATGTATTGAATACTACAGTGAACACGGTGGGCATCCGAAAGCATAGTGAGGATGTGGGATTCACTCTGAGTCTTTGGAAAACTGGGACGAGGGATGGCTATGAGACGGGACCGGGAGTCCTACTCTGTTCTGGGATTGGACGGTCACGAGAGCGATCAGGGAAGGCTTCCTTGAGAGAAGGCATCTCAGTGGTAAATCTCTAGCCTGAGCTGGGGTTGTCCACAATTTAGGGGGTAGGTAACAGGGTGTCAATGAAGAGGAACCAGAGAGCCTTCCGTGTTGAGGAAGCTGTGAGGACAGGCCCTGGGGTAGATGATGGGGTGTGAAAGGAGCTTACAGTGTTCAAGAAACCCGCAGAGGTCAGTGTTGCTGGAGCAAGCCTCTGGGAGGAGGCTCGAGGGCCTTGAAGGAGCTACGTTATTTGGGGAGGGTGTTGTAGGTTGTGGATGGATTTGGTCATTTGCTCCACAATTCTTTGATTCTGTGACGTTCTGTGGCATCTCTTTCACGTCTCTTTTCTAACATTTTGACAGAATCCTCAACACATTTGTTCAGTGAGCTTGCATCAGGTTGGCTTTTTGATGTTTGCGTGATTCTGTTTCATCTCTTATTGATTATAAACTGCTTTAAGAAAAATGCCATCAAGATCTCTTAACAGAATGTCTCCTCTCAGATCCAGGAACATTTTCTGGTGAGCGTGTTAATCAACAGCAGCATTAGGAGTTAAGCAGATACTTGCATGAGTTTCATCTGGAGTTTCACCACCTGGTCATTAGAGTGGCTGCTGAGAGTGCTGAGGCCAAATCCCAAGTGGGCTTTGGTGCTGAGGGTTATAGTGATGTCTGCCACAGCACCAGGAGGGGAGGTTCTTGTCATGCTGCTGTTTGACCTAGAACAGTGTAAAGAAAGGTGCTGTTCTTCTTGCTCCTAGGTGTGTGTTGGTACAGGTACCCTTGCATGAGGGTCCTAGACTAGCTCTGTTGGCTTGGGACCATGGGAGCCATTTCCTTATTGACCGGTGCGTTTAATCGCAGCCCCTGCCTAAGGATACTAATGCCTCTGTTTTAGGTTGGGTTCACTTTTTTCCCCTGTGTAACTACATGTTCTGAAAAAGTACCAGGATTTGTGTGTGCTTGGGTCCACCAGCTCGGCACAGTGACTAAATATGTCCAACCTCTGTCTCCTAGAAATCAAGGTCTCTTCCTGAAGACCATCATGTTAGCAATGTCTTATCCTCATGTATACACAGACTACTTCTGAAATAATAACGATCATTAATATTCGCTCATCCTAAACTATAATTTCTCCTTGAAATGATCAGAGTTGATAGTGTCTGCAAATGTATTGATTACCACAGTTGAATCACTGATGCTCCCACTGGCAGTGCACACGTTGACTGAGAGGTGTGCGGGTGTCAAGAGGAGCGCCAGACCTCTGTAGCTCATCCCCTTTCCCACCCCCATCTCTGGCAGGAGCTGCCTGGGTGCCCGCAGCTCATGGGGAAGGCAGGCACTCGAGAGGATGTAGTAGGATGAGCTCAGGGCCAGAAAGTATTCCGAGAACCATTGCAAGCCAGCCTTGGTCAGAAAGTCAAACTTAGGTGCAGGGTGTTGGCAGTGAGCCATTGTTGGCTACTCTAGAATTAGTCAACTATATGGCTTGATCCAGTAGTGGTTATTTCATGGAAAAAAGGGGGTATGGAGGAGCAACCAGACCTCCTTGCCTTTTAGGTATTGAGCAGGATGTTTAAATGAAGGTTATCCCACTTTACCCTGTGGAAATGTGTATATTCTTGGAGATGAAAGACGACCTTGTCTATAAAGCAAAGTCTATCTAAAAGGTCTTTTCCTACACAAATGTCTTTTGGCCTTATTCTTGTCCGTAGATAGAAGCACAGCTTTATATGCTAAAGTTTTGCACTAAACTCCTACCATACTTTTAAACATTGAGTTGATGATCTTCTCACTCTTGGGCCCTTATGTTTATTATTTGCTCCACACAGTTTGGGACGTAATTAATCAGCCCTGGTTTGCCACATAGTGGGAGCAAGAGGGAAGTTGGTGGTTAGGTGGAGCCAGCTTTCATCTGCTTTAGTTCAGAGCCTGGGAGTGGGGATGACCACCTGACTAGTGAGGCATTTTACAAAGCCACAAGGACAGTGCCTTGAGCAGTAAATGGAAGCTCCACAGGGTCAGTCGTGCTCTCCCTGAGTTCCTCTTTGACCTGAGAAAGGTACTCCGGTGATCCCAAGAACTTCAGAAAGGTGATCCTGGAGGATCTTGTCTTCATAATGGGACTTCCCCTCCCCTGTTGGGATCCCCTGGCTGGCCGGGCCTGAACAGGTCCAGTTCTCCCCACAGCTGTGCCAGCACATATTGGATGTGGTTGAGGTCCTGCTTCCTACTCTACATTTTTCTTTTGTATTTAAGAGGACTTAAAACAGCATGGTTGCAGTTTAGATGAAGTTGTTGATAATATGGCTTTCGTTTTTTAAAGTTAATCAGAGAAATTCTATGTAGTGTGTCTTATATACGTGTATCCATATATTTCAGTATAACATAGGTATTCTAATGAAGTGAGGATCAGGGATAGTAAATACCCTGCCTGATGTACCATCACTTTGTCCTGCCCCTCACCCCACAGTGCTAGAAGATGGGGAGCCTTTGCTACTGATCCAGTGAGCGGCAGCCACCACCAGTCAGTGGGAGTTACTGTGTGTGACAAAAAACGTGTTTCATCCTGGACCCAGGTTGATCCTGAGACACAGGATACTTGACCTGTGTTAGCCAGTTTTTGCTGGTTGGATAAGTATGCCACCAGCCTTTGGAGGCCTCAGTGGGAACACAAATGTGTGTTTCTGGTGAATAGCCAAAGTCCGTGAACGCTCAGTGTAAAAAGCCTCCTGCTCATGTTGGTCTTTTGCCCTTTGGGAATGCGTTGTCCTGTTGGAACACTGACGTTTTGGCCTTCATTGCAGTGAACTTGGAATCTGAAAAGTTGCTCTGGGATGAAGTCAGAAGCCATTAGTTAGGGGGCAGTGAGGTGTTTCATGTCTTTCTCTTCCAGCTCTCTCAAGGATAATGATTAAGGCTCTTCTAGGGACAGGAAGTCCTTCTGCTGCGACCGGAGCTCTGACACCATGCAAGGCAGGACCCCGGGTGCAGGACTGGTGGATTTGAAATCTGGGCAGGATAACCCTGATGGTCCTTGATTCACTTAGTTCCAACAAGTTCATATTGACTCACCCAGTAGAAAATCCTAAAGAACCACCATGTGCCAGACATCGTGATGTCTGTCCCAGGTTTAGTCTCGATGTTATGCCTTTGCTCACCATATCCTCCATCTCGGAGGGTCTTCCTATCCTGCAAGTCTCCATCTGGGCCCTTCATGAGCTTGATTCTCCGTGCCTGCGAGAGGTAGCATGTGCCATAGGTTTTAGCATCTAATGCCAAAACAAAACACTAAATTTATGGTACACTGTGCAGTTAAACTTGAGATAGAGACCACACTGTCCCTGATTCTTCAATATCTTCCCTTCTGGCTTCTCAAAGACCTAAGCATTTGCACTCTTTAGGTGGAATGCATCTTGAACTTGGCAAGAGCAGGACTCTGTCCATGGATCCATAAATACAACTGACTGGCAAAGCATTTTTTCTGTAAGTAGACCCCTAGTCTAGGGTGTAGTAGATGGGCCCTTTTGCCCAAGGATGGGGAGGACAGTGCTGACTATCCTTCTCTGGGGAGTGTCTGTATGGCAACCTCTAGTCTCTCCTACACACCACCCACTCATCCCGGTCCTGCCCTTGCCTATGGCCCCCTGGATTACTGTAGCAGGAATTATTGACCACCTTGTTTCTGCTTATGATTAATCCTTCCCTTGTAAAATGGAGCTGTCCTGCAAAGCAGTGTATGATATCGGGGCACATCTCCTAGCCCTTCAGTTCAGCTTCTTGAAGCTGTTTAAATCCTTTCTGGATTCTCCCCATGTGGTGCTCAGCAAATGCTGAAAGCACAAATGAATGACTATTACAGCAAATACTTTTCTGAAGGAAGCAGTCTATGAAACAAGGCTATTTCTGTCTTCTGGAAAATGGCCCATGGCAACAAAGCCAGGTTCTGGATGTAGTCACGTTGGTGTATAATAGCTTGTTAAAGTACTTTCTCTGTGTCCTGCCCATTTCATATTCCTGCTCTGTGACAATGTTTCCTGATATGTGCTCTGTTGAACCAGCCATGTGTCAGATGTTAAGTACAAAAGGGTTCCAGTACAAGCAGGGATGGATGTGTCCTGAGCTATGAAGTTGAAGCTCGTGGAGCTCTCTCTTAAGGAGTCTGCCTCCAGTGACCTGCACCTAATTATGTTTTGCATAGAGGGGGCTTTCTAACTTGGTTGAGTTTCAAGTAGACACACTCCTGAATACAAGTATTAAACCCATGGAGCTAAAGTATAATTAGGCTTTTAAAAAGACCAACTGCGGAGCCTCTTGGAGCCTTTAACCCTTGAGTGTGTGAGGGATGTAGTACTATCTCTTGAACTTTTATTTATAGAATACTTTTTTGCAAAAGAATCTCCTAGTGCTCCCTCACTTCTTGGAATGAGGTGTATATTAAGTACTCTGAATCAGAAAATTAGGGAATTAACTTCCCAGCTGGCTTGTACCAGCTCATGTGAGCTGACTGCATCTATTCTAAACTTGTTAATTAGTGACGTGATTTTTGGTACCCTGCATTGGCTACAGTGAGCATTTTTATACCACAGAAATTTATAAACTTGTCCATAGTGAGGGCCTGACTTTGAGCTTAATTTTATCTGCTCCTTGGGCCAGTTATCAAGAGGTGATGCCTGTTCATACCAGGAACATGCATGACTTTTTTTTTTTTTTTTTTTTGACAGATTGAGAGATATAGCAAGAGAGGGAACACAAGCAGGGAGAGTGGGAGAGGGAGAAGCAGGCTTCCTGCTGAACAGGGAGCCCAACTTGGTGCTCAATCCCGGGACCCTGGGATCATGACCTGAGCTAAAGGCAGACACTTAATGACTGAGCCACCCAGGCGCCCCAGAACATGCATGACTTTAAGAAAACTTTAAACAACTATTTGCATGAAAGGCTGCAAATTGATCTCATCCTCCTGTTCTGAAAAAATGGGTATGTTTCCTACTTTATAGAAACAAAGTGTTTCTCATTGAAAATTAGCTTAAATATTTCAAAGGTATGTACTTAAGCTTTGATAACAACATAAAACCTTTTGCTATTAAAAATTTACCACAAACTTGAGCTTAAAGTAACACATTCATTTTTTACAGTTCTGGAGGTCCAAGATCCTAAAATCAAGGTGTCCACATGTCTGTGCTCCCTCTGGAGGCTCAAGGAGACTCTGGAGAATCTGATTCCTTGCCTTCACTAGATTTCAGAGGCCACCAGCATTGCTTGGCTTGTGGCCCCATCTTCTGAGCTAGCAGTGCTGCATTTTCTTAGCTTGCTCTCTGACCTCTGCTTACATTGTCACAGCCCCTTCCTTCTGACCTTGACCTACCTTTCAAGGCCTTTCTTAATTCTGCAGAGTCCCTTTTGCCATGTAAGGTAAAATATTCACAGGTTCTATTGGGTGGCGGTGGACATCTTTGGGGGGCCGATACTCAGCCTACCACAGTTAACTACTTTAATAACAAATTTTTTATTTTCTCTAGAAAGGCAGTTTAATAAATGCCTTTTAGTATTTCTTCTGCTTGCAGTGTTTGGTTTTTGTCCATGCCCTTCCTGCTTCCTTAACTAGTTCTACTATAATACTGCAGTTTATTTTATCATTAAAATTTCTGTTGGACAGTGACTTTATTGGTAAAAGTTTCACATCCTTTGTCAAAATGTTAAAACTTGGGCAAAAGTAAGATAATGTTGGGCTATGAATGAGCTCTTTATTAAAGCTTTAACAGAGGGTTTATTTTTCTGTTTGGTTTTTATTCTCTACTACCTCAAAAGAGATCTAATCAGAATCCACTAAAATTCTTAACTCCCAAACCCCAAAATTGAGCATTGGGAAGAGAAGACACTTGGGTTTGATTACACTGCCCTTATTTTTCCTGGATTCACTTGCTGGTTGGAGAGTCTGGGGATCGGTTTCTAAGGTGCTTATAAAATGGAAATCCAGTCTCTAACAGTTGATCCTTAGGTGTCAACAAAGCTCACCATCCACTCAAGAAACCTTTTAGAGTCTACGGATGTGAGTCTCGGAGGGACCTTGACAGTGAATGGTTTGGTGGAGCAAGGTGAACAAGACACTGAGCTAAGCCGGCGTGGCCAGAGAGGGATGAGGGTGGGGGTGGGGTCGGGGTGTGGGGTGCGTATGGAGAAGGTGGGTGAGGTTAGGAATTGTAGGTGCCCCTGAGAGGACGAGATGAGGTGGTCTGAGAACTGGCCTTTGCCTTGAATGATAGGAGGTCATTGGTTCCCTTGCTGTGTCCTTGAATGTAAAAAAAAAAAAAAAAAAAATCCCATGTGAACCAAGTCTTCAGATGGCCTTAGCCCATGGATGGTATGGTTCTTGACTATAACATGAGAGATAAGTTTCATAAAAGCATAATAATAGTAGTCTTTGATTTTTTTTAGAAGGCCTTTGTCTAGGAGCTTTTGTGAATTCTCAAATTTCTGAATACTCCCATCATATTTTACTCCATAAAATGCAATAATGCAGACTTTGGAGGTAGTTCTACTTGACCAAGGACCATCATTGCTTCGCCTTTACTTTGTATTCATTTCCAACATCAGCGTAAGGCTATCAGTAACTAGTTAAGTCAACAGTTCTTAACAGCAGTGTCCTGACTAATGTGGCACAACCAATTGTGCAGTGATTGGCTACTAATTACTGGTTAAAGGACTCAACTGGATGGATGGGTGACCTACTGGAAAATGAGAAGCAAGGTGATTGCCTATGTGAGATTGTCTTTTTCTCATATGGCTTTGGATATGCTTTGAGTGGGGCGGAAGGTGTAGAATCAGAGCAAGCTGCCGCTGGGAGTGCCCTTGGTGCCAGGTCCGGGCATGGGGACAGGGACAAGGAGTTATGCAGCATTGCCTGGCATCTGCAGTGTGTGTGTGTATGTGTGTTGGTGGTGGCTGAGAACACACTGGGCCTATGTGAGGAACTACAAAGTTCAAGGAACTATAGTTTAGGCTTGAACAAAATTCTAGTTACCAGTGTCATGGCAGTGGTCAGAGTTACCGGGAGAATGTTTAGTGTTGTCTGTACAGATCAGCAGCTGATAGGAGTTCTGGGACGGGAGAGTGAGAGCCAGGCTTCGGGAAGCCCGGATCAGGGAGGACTTGTTGGAGAAGCTGACCTTTAGCAGTAAAACTAGATGTGCTGAAATGCACAAGAGGGAGTGCCTGCAAGTGAGACTTAGTTGGCCGCAGGCCTCCAGAGAGCAGTTCTCAGCCCCACACTGTGAGTTGGCACCACCTGTAGCCTTTGCAGAAGCGCAGAGACCTACGGCTCTACCCTTTGGAGGTCTTGATTGCGCATTGGCAAATAATAACTTCTCTCCCCACCCTGGATGATTCTGGTGTTTAGGCTAGGGTTGATTCCATGTTACTTTGAGGCTAGTGGAGGAATAAAAAGTGGTCACAGTTTTATCACTGAACTTCATTAGGAACAAGCAGAGTTTCTCGTATGTACATGCACGCACAGGTGCATGTGCCCGGGCACACAAACACACCCTTACGTGGCGTGTGTTTGCATATAATCCAGCCTTACATGTATAAATGTAACTGTCTAAGAAGTAAAAGCTCAGACATTTAATGTGATAGTCTAATAGTCAAGTGTCTTACTCAGTTCTGCAAACAACAAGTGTCCTAGTGTTTTCCTGTCCAGGATACATAGCTGTGAAGCCTGAAACTCTTAATAGGCACTGGGGAGTCTTTAAAGAGCGCTTAACTTGTCTCCAGCAAACTCAGGTATTTCTTGGATCTTCTTGTGTTTCATTTCTTTGTACTTGGTCTAATGAATACCTTGTATTCTTGGACCTGCTGGAAGACCAGCTGGAGCTTAGAAGGAAAAGCCTCACTTAAACTACAGAAGGAATACTAGCTAAAGGGTAGGGAGAGCTGGGTTCTAGTCACAGTTCTGTATTTGTGATTTGGGATAATCCATTTACATTTCTGGGCTTAATTTTTCTTTCTTTCTTTCTTTCTTTTTTTTTTTTTTTGAGATTTTATTTGTCAGAGGAGTGCGAGCACAAGCAGGGGGGAGTGGCAGGCAGACAGAGAAGCAGGCTTCTTGCCGAGCAAGGAGCCTGATGCGGGGCTTGATCCCAGGACCCTGGGATCATGACCTGAGCTGAAGGCAGACGCTTAACCGACTGAGCCACCCAGGTATCCCTGGGCTTCATTTTTTTTTTTTTTTTTTTGATGATCCCTAAGGTTTTTAAAGCTATATTTTCAGACCCATATGTCGTTTGTACCATTAGATCTAACACTTTCCAATTATCTCTACTATATAAGGGGCTGCAGTAAGGGCTGCTGAGCCTTCAAAGACCTGTAAGACCTCCTAGTTCCAAAGAATATTCTATGGAAGATAATATGCAAATGAAGTTAAATAACACAAGATTAGCTCTTAAAGTCAGTTAAAGAGCAAACTAAAGAAATAATTGTTAGATGAATGAGGTAGATTAGTGTTTCCCAGACTCTTCTGTGGATCATCAGTTCTGCAAGATGGTGATTAGTTTTCCTTTACAGACAGGTTCCTAGGTCAGTTGAGTTTGGAAATGCTGGGTCAAATAAAATTAAGCAGTTTATTTATTGAATATCTTCTCAGCATCTTTGATCTCTATAATGAATGCACATCTGCATAATATTTGGTTTTCCACACTCCTTTTGTATAAGAACCCCTTAATTTTTTTCTGCTTAAGATCCTCGACTACCCACAAATTCAGTGGAATGCCATTTGGGAAGGTGGTATTAATGATAAGTACGTTAGGAGCTTAAAGTGGGGAGCCAGGGAGGATTTTAAGGAGTTGGTGGGGTTTGGGCAGATCTCGAGCTCCAGGCTGGATTTGCCTCGCTGCTGAGGATGTAGGCATCTATGACAACAGTCTTTGGCAGCATTGGCCAGAGAAGTAAGTGCGTGGACCCCTGACACTTTCTTCAGTGGATCAGTCTCTCTTAGAAGTGTTCCTCTGACAGAGTTAACCCAGCTCAAGTGTCAAATCCCCTGAGGCTATTGGGGGAACTCCCTTCCCACCATCTCTCACTAGAGTGCTTTTCTATTTTTGCACCTGCTGTATCCAATAGAAACAAGCTGATTTCTAGCCTCACAATTTCCTAACGTGCTACTGTGAGGGGCTCATGGCCCCAAAATAGAACTTGGATACTCCTTAACCCACAGTGGCCCAGGGCTGAGGTGCTCAGTCTGGTGCAGGGACAAGCTGCACTCAGTCACCTGAGGCCCCTCCCCAGAGCCACTAAAGCAGAATTCCTTGGAGAGGGGCCCAAGGAATCTGTATTTTTAACAAGCCCCAAGGCCATGGATTTAGGACATGAACTTGCAGCTAAACCAGCCTGACTCTGCTTAGTCCCGGTGAGCCTGTATAGACCGTCTCTCACCATACGTTAGATTCCATTGGACCCTTTAAATCTAGAGTTACCCTGGGGAAGGCCTGGGAGGTCGGCGTGCTGTGGACTGCAGGCCCACAGCAGTGCAAATTAAGAGTTCCCATTTGTAAGGCCCAAATTCCATATAGCTTTCCTCAAACAACTACATCCCAGTCTTTGTAGAATTAGCTAGGAGTTATTGAGTTGAAGCCTTCTGTTGCAAATGGGGTTCTCGAAACGCATGGTCTTAATAGAGCCATTCGGGGAGGGAAGAATCAGGCTTGCACTGGGCAGGCTGGAAGGGGCCTGGTCTCTTCGTTTGGTTTATTCTGTGGGGGTTTGCTCTTCCTTTCAGAGCCCTCCGTCACGTAGCTCTTACAAAACTCATGCGGAAAAATGCGTTACAGAGAATGGACAGGTTGATGACTTGTGATGAAGGGCTAGAACACTTGAAATGCCTGGCAGGAAAAGACATTTAGGTTTCAATCACATGGTGCAGCTTATTTTTAATCAGAGATGCCTTTTATTTTTCAAAGGGCAGCATAGGTATTTAACTGAGAGAAAATAAAAGAAGTTTTGGATGTTAGGAATAATAATTCAGGAAAGGATCTCTAGATTTACCACTCTGTTATCGCAAATCTGAAGCAAGGAAATATTTTGAAAGCCCAACATCAGAACCCAAGTACTGACCTAGTTTAAAATGTCAAAATGCAATGTATCCTATTAGCAGATGAGAAAGAGAATGTTCCATCTTACAATTCCTTTTAGTTGTCGGGGGTGGGGGGCTGTTCCCCACCCCCCAAGGGGAGAGGGCATTATTTGTATAGTTTTGCAGGGCAACTGGCTTCTTACTCTTTTTATATTCCTTGGTGGTATCTCAGCTTCGCAGTTTTAGGGGAAATTGGCTTTTGATGTGTAGCAAAAATGATAACCGGTTTTAATATAAAATACTGAATGAGTATTAAACTGTATGGCAGTAGGAAAAATGGAGTGTCACAGAGCATTGGTTTTCAAGGCTTGAAATGAAGTGGCTTAACTTATCAAGAGAAGCCTTAGAGATAGACCAACTCTCAAAGGAGGGGCCCAGATGGATGGTGGGTGATGAGTGCGTGGTGCCTGGTGCTGTGGATTCTCATAAGGGGTCCAAGGAGGTCTTTCCTATAATTGAATCCTTTGCTTCCAAAAGATGGTCTGCGCCAGAGTTTAGTCCTGATGCTGACATTCTCCCTCCTCCTTGCTCTGCCCCCTGCCAGGAGCCTAGGGCCTGAAGGAGGTGCTTGATCAGCCAGAGGGGAGGTGAGCTGGCAGAAGGAAAGGGAGTTTAGAAATCACAGCACCTGCTCTATCGAGACCGGGCCAGTGCCGAGAGTCACTGGCTCGAGAGTGCCAGATTTTCTTTAAAAACAAAAACAACAGAACCTTGGCCAAAACCGTGCATGGAAAGGACAACAGAAGGTCAGAAAGTGGCTGTATTTTCTAGGCTCAGCGTTCACATTCGTCCCATGATTTTCTGAGTTTATTTTCTTTAAACACTTCTCCCACCTTTGCTTCCTACTTGTGGTTTCCTCTGTCCTGCTAGGAGAAAGATTGGGATTTCCCGTCAAGTTCTGCCACACAGTTAATTTGTGTGATGCTGCTGCTTATAAACCTTCAGTGGCCCCGGGTGCTTCCGTAGCTGGACCCCAAGTCCCCTTTTGAACTGTTGTCTTCTACCGGACGGAGGCAGGTAACCGCGTCACTCAGGTGTACTGCAGCTGATAGAATAGGCCAGTTCAGAAGTCGCTAGGATCCAGATCACTGGGTATATGAGACAGATTTCATGGTGAGCTTGGGAACAAGTTCAATTGGTGTATAAATAGCATAGATAGACCCCCACAGAGTATGTAGTTGGGAATTCAGCTTTTTTTCCACCTCACGTTATTTGTGAGTATTCCCCTATATCATTACAAAGTCTTCATGACGTTTTTATCTTTTTAGGCTCAAATCTTGCTTCTCAGTATGTTAGATGTGGTGTGAGAATCCGCTTCTTCCTCTTAGCATGGCCTCGGGTTCTTGCCCAACCTGACGATTGCTGAGCCCCATTACAGGCCAGGAGTGGAATCAGGATGGAAATGGGAATCACTGGTTGGATTCTGAGGCACTCGAGGTTAGAAGATCTCTGTTCAGACTATCTTTCTGACGCCCTGAGCTTGCTGCACCCCAGCCTGCCTCTGCCGGATGGCTGTGAGGGGTAATTGTGCCCATTTAACCATCTGTCAGGCCAGAGGCAGGGTGGGCAAGTAAGGGCTGAGGAGAATTTGGGTTCTTTTTTTTCCTAAAGATTTTTTTTAAAGATGTATTTATTTGACAGAGAGAGAAAGTAAGCATGCATATTAGCAGGGGTAGCAGCAGGGAGAGGGAGAAGCAGACTCCTCACTGAGCGGGGATCCTGATGTGAGGCTCGTTCCCAGGACTCTGGGACCATGACCTGAGCTGAAGGCAGAGGCTTAACCGACTGAGCCACCCAGGCGCCCCTTTGCTAAAGAGTTAATTTATTCATTTGAGAGAGAGTGCACGTGCAGGAACTGAGGGGAGGGGCAGAGGGAGAAGGAGAAGCAGGCTGCCCACTGAGCAGGGAACCCTAGGCAGCACTGGATCCCAGGACCCGGAGATCATGACCTGAACAGAAGGCAGACACTTACCCATCTGAGCCACCCACGCGCCCCAGAATCTGAGTTCTTAAGAGGAATTGTCTACACAGTGCTGATAGCCAGTCCGGGAATTGACCAGTGCTGAGCCAGGGAACCTTTGCTGCGGCCTCCAACCAGTCCTGGGGCCCTTGCGAAGGTCCATGGGCTTCCACGATACTTACTAGCCCTTGACACTGCCTGTGTTTTTGTTTCTACTTGTACCTTCCAGAACAATATATGAAGTTCTCGAATCTTGTTTTGGGTCAGTCCCTCCCCGCTGCCCCAAACCAAGGCAGGTGACCAGCAACTTGAGGTCAGATAGCTATTTGATGGGACCCTTAGTCTGGGTCCTCTAGAGTCAGGGGGGTTGTGTGTGTGTGTGTGGGTAGGTGGGTGTGTGCACACATGCAGTGTCACTATAGGAGTGAGTGGGGAAGAACTCAATCTTGGTGTCCGAGACCTTGAACTTTCTTCTCTTTGCATTGTCCATCATCCATGCCATCATCCATGTGCTTTATTTGTTTGAGGGTCAGTTCTGGGTCCTAAGGCCTGGTTGCTTTTTTGTTCCAATGTCAAAGATGGTGTGGGGGGGCTGTGAGCCTTAGCTTTGACCAGCCCCAGAAGACCTCCCTGATGCCTGTGGAGATGAGTGCTTTCCACTCTTTTGGGCTCTGTTCCTGGAAGGTTTCTAGGCAATGTTGAAGCCTGGGCCTAAGATGGTGATGGGTCCTTAGAACATACAAAGGGAGAAGGAGAAGTATGGAATGAGGGGTGCTTCTGCTGGACACTCAGAGGCCTGGGTGGGTAGGGCCAGGTAGGCACAAGAACTGGCCTCTGAGCAGCAAGTGTGCTCCTTCCTGGTCTGTCTTTTCATCTGTGTCTTGCTGATCTGCTTTCCTTAGAAACAGTTAAGATTCTTAGCAGCAGATACCTGTTCCATGAAGTTAGAGATGAATTAGATCTATGAGAGGGAAAAACCTAGCTAAACTGCAAATGGGAAGAAAATTGGCTGGTTGGGGAAAAAAAAGGTAAAATATACATAACATAAAATTTGGCACTTGAGCCATGAAGTGCATTCCCATGGTTGGGCACCCATCACTGCTCTCCGTCACCAGAACTTTTTCATCATCCCAAACTGAAACTCCATACCCAGTACATGCTAACTCCTTGTTCCCCCGCCCCTCGGCCCCTGGCAACCACCATTCTCCTTTCTGTTGCTATGAATTTGTGTATTCTGCACCTCATTAAGAGGAATTATAAAATATTTGTCCTTTTGTGCCCGGCTTGTGTTTTGAAGTTGACATTTTTCTTGGTCTTTTAAGGAAGCCCTCTGAATAAAGTCGAGGAGAAGGGGCTTTTCTCTCCTGTGGAGGCAGTCCTCCCCCTCCCTCTGCCTGTCCTTGTCCAGAGTGGCAAGGCCAGTGTTCTGCCTCGGCTAATCCTCTGTGTGGAATGAGCCAACAGCTGGGGGCTCCCAAAATTTGCTGCCAGCTGTTCTCAGGCTTCAGTGTTTTCTCTAGAATGTTGAACTGAGGTTGCAAGACAAAGTACAGGCTTCCCAGTTGAATTCAAATCTCAGATAAACAGCAAAAAAAAAAAAAAAAAAATAGTATAAATATGTCCCCTATATTGCGGGGCGGGGGCATACTTAGGAATTACTTGCGGCTTCTCTGCAATTGAAAATTAACGAGGTATCTTGTATTTTTATTGGCCAAAATCTGGGCAACCCAATGAACACAAAATAAAGTGGCTCATGAGTGAAAGGCTGTAGAGTTGGCTACAAAGATCTCCGAAGATGGGTGGATTTGATGGCAGGTTGAGAGCGAAAGGCAATTTGGCTCGTGGTAGAACGTTAAAAAATTTGGATCCCAGAAGTTGTATTTTAAAGTAACTGCATAGACATCCATTGGTTATATCTGCAGATAGGTTTCTGCAGTTGTGAGCCTCTGAAATGCAAAGAACTGAAGATGATTCCACAAACATCTAATTAAACGCCCTCTGGATGCAAGCTCCAAGGGAGGCAGTATTTACCTGCTGGTCAAACTACGATCTGCTCATGGCAGGTACCAAAAGTAGGAGCCCTAATCTTAGGGCACATATTCCTGTGCAGTTTCAGGATACCTGCTAGCATGGATCCAGGGGGAGTATTTGAGGGGTTCCGCAGAGCCAAGCTGTGCGTCTGCCCTGGCCGTGGTTTCTCTTGTTGACTGATGGAGCCAGCTGTGGAGGGGTGGTTTTATGTAGTGTGAAAAATCGAAACTTGGTGCTTTGTTTCCTCTTGTCCCTTCCTGTTCAATAGTGAATGGTCCTCAGATTTATTCTTGTGGTGGTACATTGGATCAGCCTTCCAAGTGTGAATTCAACAAAAATGCAACTGATGATGAGTGTTTGCCTTGAGTAAGTCAGGCTGACACTGAATCATTCCTTCTCTGTTCTTTGTGTAGCTGTTTTCATTTGCCCTCCCCCTTGGATTTGGGTTCCTGGGGCTGGCTGGCTTTTTTTCCTCAGTGTTTTGGAGGAGAGAAAATAATAGTTTTCAGGGTTTGCAAACAGTGTGAGCCCTTCCTGTAGCTGCTGGTGGGTAGGTGGAGAAAATCAGTGCTTGGCTCTCTTCTCCAGAGGCCAGGCCCACCTGCAGATGGGCTCCCTGGTCCCTGGCGACATGGGGGAGAGCAGAGGGGGTTGGCTGCCAAAGAGGTCCCCTGAGGCTCCAAGGACACGGGTGTACCCGTTACTCTAGTCACAGTAAAGACGTACATGATTTATTTTGGGGTTTTGAAGCCCTAGTAGTTTGTGGCTCATTTTGGCCTCTTTCTTCCCCAAGGGACTACGTGATATTTAATGACTCAACCCTGATTGTACTCTGGACGTTTCCTTTCCACTGAGGTCAGTTTATAGAGCGGTCCTCAAGCAAATGTTTGTGTAAGAGAGAGGCAGAAATAGAAGGAAGAAGGGAAGCCTCTGGGAGGCCAAAAGTGGCCTTCAACTGCTGCCTCTGGGGCACCAGTTCAACACTGGGGACACCCTGACATTTTAATGTACCGTGCTGCTAGCTTCTAGGCTTACTGGAGGAAGCTGATTGGCTGTGCTGATGGGCACGTGGGGGCCTGCTGTCTTTAGGGCTGCTCATTCTCTGGCCAGGTACCCCACTGAGGACTTGGGGACCCAGCCGGGGGACACCTTCATGGGGGTATGGGATCATCCTCAGGTCTGGTTGTTAGGGGTGGGGCGTCAGGCAGGAGCCTCAGAGTGAAAACTTCAGAAGTTGGGTCCTGGGTCTGTACTACCACCTCCACAGAATGTCTCCTTCTGCCTTAACTCTGTAGCACTTGAGCTTGACACTGGGAGGCCAGGGCTGGGGCAGGAGCAGATGTGGCGTTCTGAGCACTGAGGTCCAGCTCCTTAGTTTGGCTCAGATGCTGGAAGGCTGGTTTCCTTTATTTAGCACTTTCGAGGAAGAGTGGCCCAGGGTAGCCTAGTAAGGACTGAACTCCTTGCGGTAAAGGTCTGAGGAGATGGCTTGTAGAGCATTCTTCCCAAGGCCCTGCCTTCCTCTGACCATGTGGGATGGGGGTGGGGGGGGGAGCGGGGGAGAAGAAATAGAGGCTAGCATCTTGTTTTCTCCCTCTCCCTACCCCCCCATTCCTCTAGACAGATTGATTTCCTGCCTCTGCTCTTCCTGAGGGGCTGACGGCATCAAACATGCTGGGGAAACATTGACATTGGGGGTAATTTGTGGGCAGTTAGGTCTGTTACTAAGCACAAAGAATTTGAGCAAAGAAGAGAGACAAATAACTGGTTATAAAGAAAACAGTCGTATGTGCTGCTCTTCTTGGAGGGTCTGTCGTGGGCAAAGGGATGTGGCACCTGCTGAGGGAAATAGGGAAGCATTGAGGACTTTGAGTCTACCTGCAGGGAATCTGTGATGAGATGGGGAGACCAAATCCCTGCACTTGGCAGGTCAGGGAAGACTACCCAGCAGGCAGGGGGAATGAGGGGGGCCTGCGGGGAGCTCAGAGGGGTTCATGGAAGTGCGGCTTCAGCTGAGCCTGGAGTGGTGTCCGATGTCAGAAAGCCGAGGAGGGCATTCTGGGTAGGAGGGACTGAAGAAACAAGGACCAGAAGGTGGGAGGGCACAGCTTGTTAAAAGACGGGGGCTGTAAACTGATGAAGTAGGCTTCATCTTTTATTTCACTTTTACAGCTTGACGAGTGCCCAGTTGGATGTTGGTTGGTCACTTCAAAAAAGATGAATCTCTTACCTCTTGCCCTACTCTTCAACCTCTACAGTTAGCACGGCACCAGAACACCTGCCTGGAAGGCTCCAACAGCCCTTCGGTGGCCAGATCTCACAGCCCTTCACGTTTTGCTGTTCATCCTCCTTTTCTCGTAATACCCCCTCCTTTTTGCCTCTAGAACACCTTATTCCCGTGACCTGCCTTCTCCTGGGACCCTTCCTTCTTGGCCTTGCCTCCTGTCTCCTGCATGTATCTACATTCCCCAGGCTTCAGTCCTCCAAGCCCACTTCCCTCCCTCCCCTGGCCCCTGCGCCGAGAGCTTTATTCCACACCCAGGCCCACGGGAGTCCTTGTTGGCTCTCTGCCAAGCTTGCTCTTCAGCAAGCTCCCTTAGCCATACCCATGTTGCCAGCCCAGCCCCTGGGGGTTAGGTTTCTGCAGTTGTGAGCCTCTGAAATGCAAAGAACTGAAGATGATTCCACAAACATCTAATTAAACGCCCTCTGGATGCAAGCTCCAAGGGAGACCAAGAACTCCCGGGGATCATCCAGTCGGTATCTGCTTTCCCTCCAGCCTCCTGTTTGCAAGAGCTTCCTCCCTTGAAAGCTCTGAATGAGCTCTAGATATCCAGGAAGGCTGACAGCCTACTGTCCTTTTCGGTAACTTGAAATTGACGACATTCTAGGGTGTCAGACTTGCTAGCGAGAGGCCACGAGCGTCTACTGGATTTCCAGAGCTGCAATGAGAGCAGCCTCAGCCACACAGGAGGAGGCAGATGTGCTCTTGAGTGGGTCCTCCCCACGCCTTACAATGCGGGGCTGGGCCCCAGGGATTTGAGTGTTCTCTGGGTCGGCATCTTGCATAGGCGACTTTGAATTTGACACCCGTCACACAGCCAGTGCCTGGAAACCCTGAAACTATTCCTGGTATTCATAATTCACATTGGGTAGGCTTGGGTGGTATTTATAGTGCTCCCCAAGACAAGTTACTGCCAGAAGAGGTAGTGACACTTACCAGGTGCAGCGGAGGAGACACAGGGCTGAATACATGCTTTTCCTGGCTAATTTTAGATTCCCAGTGGATGGGGATGGGAACGAGGGCTTATCACATAGTCAGTGTGCTTTCAGAGGCTCTGATTGCTCTGGGAGACTGGAAGTACGGACATTTGTGGCCCTTTATGTTCCTAGGGCTTGCTGCCCTCTGTGTTTGTGCCCCCCCCCCCCGCCGCCCAGGTTCTCCCTAGCTCTGCCCTTTCTTGCTGCTCCACTGCAGGAAAGAGTGCGGACAGGGCTTCTTGACGTTCTAGCATTAGGCCACAAAGCTGTGGGATGGGGATTTGGACTGGGAGAGGATTTAACCAGTAGGACATCGTGCCTTACAAACTGTTGTACAACCTGGTAATGCTGTTGAGCTTGCCTGTGCACTGTAGTGTAGGGAAGGGTGATATCCTTGGGGTTTCCTGGAGATTTTTGAGCTGCCTATTCTTTTAAGGCAGAGGCGGGTGACTGCGGAGGCGCTAGGCCCCGTCTACCTCGGGGGTTAGGCCTTGCTGGCAGAAGAGCCTCTTCAAATGAGCTGCCTCCCCAAGAGTGTGGCTCTGTGTGGGGAGAGCTCCTGCTGCGGACAAGGTGTACCAGAATGTGGAGGGTCAGGAGGCCGCCTGGGGTGTGTTGGTGCTTTCTACCATCCTCTCCCCCCGTTACAAAGCCCTGACAAGCTGAGGCCCTTGACAAAGGGGAGGTGTGTGGCAGTGTGACTGGGCAAGTGCTTGCGTGAATGTTTGTGGGGACCAGCGGCCAGGTGGAGGAGCCCAGGGAAGGGTGGCCAAGCCCTATTTTGCCTCCTTTGCTGCTTGGCTCTAGGTGGGCCTCTCATTTGTCATCTCCTGCCTGAAGCACCCAGGACAAATTGTCTGGGGTGGTTTTCTTTTGTGTGGCTTGTAATAACTTGAGCTACCTGTCCTGTTATAAACAGCCATAGCTTGGAAGCAGGTCTGCCAGAAAGCTGGGGTGTGGGGGTGGGATCCTTTCCTTAAATGATGGCGACGGAACAGTCGGGTCTGATTCACTCTTCCTCACCAACAGTTGTTGGGCCTTGGCTTCCCCTTCTTGGGATTTGGAGAGATTCAGAGGAGGCAACAATGGAGTCTTTATTGGCTGCCGGCTCCCAGAGTAGCCCTGCTGTGGTCGTTCTGGCATCGTCCTCCGAGCAAGGGCTTGTGTAGGGACGGCGAGTGGGGACAAAGCTTGCTTTTGTGTCCAGGCCTTTCTCCAGTTTCTCTGCATGCTGAGGATCAGGCAGGGTCATCCGCCTGCCTCTCCCCTCATTCCTTGAGATGGGTATTAAAAATGGTAAGTTTGCAGTCTTCCACTCCCAGAAGGACTGGGAGTCCTTCTATGCTTGTCATTTCTCCTTCTGAGTTGGGTGTAGTAAGAAGGGACAAAAGAGACGTATCTGGTTGGTCCTGGCTTTTCTGCACCTTCTATGGAATGTGTCTGAAACCTCTATGTGGGGGAAGGGTTGTGTACAAATAAGAAACGTGGGGTTGAGGGGGTGCCTGGGTGGCTCAGTCAGTTAAGCATCCAGCTCTTGATTTTGGCTCTGATCGTAATCTCAGAGTCCTGGGATCGAGCCCCATGTTGGGCTCTGTGCTCAGTGGGGAGTCTGCTTGAGATTCTCTCTCTCCCTCTTCCTCTGCCATCCCTTCCCCCACCTCCATGCACATGTTCACTCTCTCTGTCTCAAACCTTAAAAAAATGTGGGGTTGATGCAGGGTTGAGTGGTCCCCTCAGGCATCCAGTTCTGCTCAGCCTGGGGGCATTTCTTCTTTCTTACTGTATTCTTCATTCCTGCCCTCTCTCCCTGGTGACAGGGGATGTGATGGGAGGCCATGGTGGTTAAACCACCATTCAAAGAATCTGCTAACTCACATTGGTCACCTGGCACAGCTACATTTGGCAAGCAGTGCCAAGACAATTTAATTGCTCTTTCTACCTTATAGGGCAGAAAAATAATAGGATACCAAAATATGAATGTGTGTTATTCAAAAAAGGTGAAGTATTTTTTAAATCGGTAACTCTACATTTCCACTATTCCTTGAGCCTTGACTATCTTTGAAATTGATTTACAACAGAGGGACATTTATTAGAGGTAGTTAGAAGCTCTGATGGAGATTGCTGCCAGGAGTGGCCTGGTCAGCACAGAAGAGGGAAAGTACAAGTGTTGGCTAGACCCTATCTGAGCACATGAAGTAATGGTCCAGGATGCCTTGCTTTGTAGGAGTCAGGAAGGAGGGTTGATGAGTTTTGTAAACAAATCACGGAAGGAGCCCTGCAGAGTATAGTTTCACTGAAGGAGAGGGCCAGGTTGCAGGTACTGCTCTCAGGCTCTGTGTTGTCCACAGCTGATCCTCCCTTGTCTTCAGTCCCCTGAGAGGCCTCTCGGCGGGCCAGTTAAGGTAAGCCATGGAGTTGGCTGGTGGCCCCATGTGTTAGGGAGGTCTGTTTTAGAATCTGCCACTGTCGTTGGCTTCCTGGTGTTGAGCCCATTATTTCCCTTCCTGGACCCTGAGGGTGGAGATTCCTAGCCTGGGGGTTTGCAGGCATGGATACTGGAAAGGTATTCCACCTCAGGGATGCAGGGAAGTCTGCGCAGTCAGAGGGGCTGCTGTGCTTAGGAGGAGGGTGGGGTAGTGCTGTAGGCTGAAGAAGGAGAGAGGAACAGGAGGAAATGGCCCTGAGCTGGGGGGTGTGGCTATGCCAGTTGGTCCAGGCCTCCCTTCTAGGACTGGAGAACACAAAGCCAGCTTGGTGCAAGGCTTTGGTGGGAATGGAACCACATGGAGGCTGCAGGCTGGACTGCATCCTCGGATTTCTCTTTCCCTATTGCATTGCTTTGTGTCTCATCTTTTATTGAAATGGCCTTGTTAGGAAATCCAGCTCTGGTGAAAAGCTATCCTGACCACAGAGCAACCACCCCCGTAGTCAGGAGGAGGATGTGGAAGGAGACACTAAAACAACTGGAGAATCCCAAGAATTGCCTTTTTGTTGTACAGTTGGGCTCTTGGCGGTAGCCACGGGCCCTGTGGCTGCTGGGGAGGATTTACTCCCCTTCAGAATGGGGGGGGCCTCCTGCCTCACCCCCAACCCCATGGCTCTGGTAACCCTTTTCTGAACTTCCACTGATGTTTTTGTATCCTCTTGCCACCCTCCAGTGTTAATCGTGAGTAAAAAAGATAAAAGGCTCTGCTGTATTTAAACTCTTGAAAACTGTCCCTCTTAGGGAACAAGGCTAAAGCCACCCACTGACTTCCCCTCTCTCTGACCCCACCTCCGGTGGCTGAGGGATGATGAGGCGCTCACTGGTGTTGCCCCCTGAATCCTCTCTTCTCTTCCTCCCTCCTTCCTTGAAAACAAATGACAGTTCTGTTTTTCGGATGTGGATGCAGAGAAGCAGTGCTAGTCATGGACTGATCCTGTGAGTAGGGGCAGTGGCCTTCCTGGCTGGGGGTGCCCATCCGGGCTTGTCCTGCCATTGGGCTCCATGCTTCACTCGAGCTCCAGGACCCCATGCTCCTGGTTGACGTGCAACCCTTGGTTGCTGAACAAGAAGTGTTGAATGTTCCTAAGAGTTGTCTTTTGAGTTCTTAGAACAAACCTTCATTTCCTGATACTACTTTCCTTGTAAATGTGAAACTGTATAGAAAGTAAAGTTAGTGTCGTGGAGAGTTTAGTCATCGGGAAGTTACCTTTGTATCCTTAATTTTGTCCATGTGATTGGACTGTATCTTAAGCTCTATCTGACTTGGAAGATGTGTTTAGCAGCAAGTGTTCCTCAGTCCACTAGAGAACCCAGATACTTGGGCTGAGAGTAAATAATTAGAAACTTGGAGTTGTGGAGGATCACTTTTATTCCTGGTAGCAGCCAAATATCAAGCATTCTTGGAAGGTCTGATGAAATGCTCATTTTAAATGCAAATTCTTTGCACAGTTAGAAGGAAAATGGAATCGTTCTGGCTCTGAGCACTCACTCAGCATTTTTGCCATTCCTTCTGATGGCTGAGGGGAGGGCTTGTGACTAAGTCCTTCAGCATTTTTATTATGATTTCGGATTTGTGCTTGCTGAGAGGAAGCCTTGCTCTGGGACATTAACCCTCTGTTGCCATCTGTGGTGTTTTCACTGGTCTCCCCCTCCCCCTCCACAGTCTTTGGATTACCTCTCTCATTTGGTTTATGGATGACGGATGTACTAGGAAATTCATGGTGAGTGGTTTTTGTTGTTGTTTGAAGTGAATGAAATGTGTTAAAACACTTCAGCTCCTGGGCTATGTGCCTTTTAGCCTTAGAAGTTCAGCTTCCCTCTTGGTTCCTCTTCTGGATGTCTTCCCCACTTCTCTGGTTAGCCCACTACTCTGTCCCAGCCTGGGATCCGGAGAACCCTTGGACTTGTGCATGATGGGACAGTAGGATTCCTGTGCAGCGTGGCTGGGTGGCTGGTTCCCTGTCCTGGACTGCCTGAGGAACACATGCCCAATGATGAACCTACAGAGGTAGTTAAAGATGTTAATCTTCTCGTATCAGACAAGTTAAATTCCTCTTTCTGAAAGTGAGAATTTTACTTGGAAAACAACCTCTGTGTTCTTTGGTCCTAGAGGCCATTAGGTACTATATGGAGAGGCTCAGCCTCCCAATTAATCTGGTCTCTTTCATGGGAGGCATGCATTCAGCTAGAGCCAGGAGACAAGGTTTTGAGAATGGCAAGGTGGTAGCATATTTTTTTTCTATCCATAAAACAATGGCCTGATACTGAGTCCATCCCCTAAGCTGGGGCGGCAGGCTGATTGATGGTTGCCAAGCATTATGAAAACGGAAAAGCCATATACATCATTGAGCGCAGTTGTAGCCATGTCATTTCCTTCTACTTTTATTGTAAAGCTGTCTCGCTTTGTTGCTTGCGCGTTTTTGCAAAACAGAATTTAGAATTTGAAATGAAGTTGCCATATTGGTCCTTAGTTTGTTGACTGCAAAGAATCATTTTAGAGTTGGAAGGAGCTCCTCAGGTCTAGGAACTCTCTGCTTTTCATTTCTGTGAACTGGGAGGTCAGCAGGGACTTCTTTGATGGGTGGTGATACAGAAAAACAAGTTGTCTTCAGCCTTGCTGCTCCTCCCAAAGGAAATGTGATAGGGCTGAGAGAAGACTGGTGGGGATGTGCCCCTGATCAAATGCCCCTGTTAGAGTAAGAGACAATAAGTAGCTCCAGGCTTGAATTGCCATACTGGAAGGCTCTGAGAAGTAATGGTTGAATCCAGTTTAGAGGTTGCAAAATCTCTGAAATGGGCCAACATTGTCATTGTTGAATGACAATGAACCAGAGATCTAGGAATTCAGGTGCTATGCCCAGACCAAGCAGCCCACCAGGGGAAGAATTAGGACTTAGGACTTTGCCTGAGTGTTCTTCCTGCTTCCTGTATTTTAATAAGGGTTCTGAGCCTCCATGCCATTGGCCTCCATGCCATTGGTTGGATGATTCTGTTGTGGAGGCTGCCTTGTGTGTCATAGGATGTTTTGCACCATCCATGGCCTCTACCCACTAGTTGCCAGTAGCCTACGTTACCACCCCACTTTCGGTTGTGACACCAAAAATGTCTCCAGACATTGCCAAATATCCCCCGTTGGGGGCGAATTCTTCCCGGTTGACCACCCGTGTTTGAGTTGTAGATGATGACCCTGGGAATTCATAAACACAACTCTTAGATAGCTTGAACCCTATCCTTTTTTTGCTTTGATATGTGAACTACACAGCTAAAATAGTGTTTACTAGAGCTCTTACAGTAGATAAAACTGGCTCAATGGCCATTTACAAGAAAGTGATAAACACAGTTCTGAACCGAATTGCATTGTGTTTGGGATACCTGTTTACCCTTGAGCAGATTTGATTGCGGTTTTCTTCTTAGATTTTGGACACAGAGGACTTGTCTCCACTAAGCAGCTTGTACTTTTGATTTTAGCTAATGGTTGTGCATGGGGACAATGTGTGTGTAGTGAGTAGGGAAGAAGTCAAAATGCTCTGAAGGCGGAGGAGATTTTGGCAATCTGAAAATGGTGATGGATTGGTCTCCCATTTTGTAAACCTTGGTGTAAGCTTGGAAGAGAACGCTTAACAACTTAAACTTCTCTAAATACAGAGCAGGTGTGGGTGCAGAAATTGAAGTAGACCATGACTTGATGCATTCAGTAGTTGCTGTGAATCAGTGGCTGCGAAGAGAGAGCCCAGAGACCTGGGTACTGTACCTAGGCCTGCCTTACGCTCTTCTGGTCAAGTCACCAACATTTGGGCGGTAGGTTCCTTAGCCTTAGAAGGAAGGGCACAGTCAAGATTCCTGCTTCCTGGATGGGGGTGAAGTGCTGCGTGGTGAAGCAAGGTACATGAGACCACAGGGTAAACCTAAGACTCTCACTGGAGCCCTGATTTTGCTCAGGAAATTTGGAAGACGCAAGGTTACTTTTGAATGAAAGCGAGCATGTATGTATTGAATAAGTGCAAAACTTGCATGATCTGAATTTAAGCTAGAACATTGAACTCAATAAATGAAGGCAATTTAATGCTTGCTGTGAACTTCTTCTCCATGCCAGGTGCTTCCCTGCACAACCCCCCCCCCCCCATTTTGTTGGAAAATTCTGGCAGAGTTTGCCAAGTCATGGGCCCAGGGATCTCCAAAATTACTTCTACATGTAAAATTTCTTGTGGGAATAAAAAAAATCTTTGGTGTAGAAATCTAAGGTAAGTTCACGTGCTCAAGAACAGAGAGGACCTTAGGGGAAAAGGGATCATGATAATAAAGGTTGTCTAGCCTTTAAGAATTCACGTACTTCAAAGTTTACCTTCTTTCCTTTTGGCTTAAATGGGAAAACTTTTGGCTTGCATTGGCCTGTAAACAACACTGAAAAGGGGATGGGCCTAGTACTGTTGTGGGACGCTAAGGATTTCAGCACATTACCTGAGAGTTGACCTAATCTACAAAATGTGCCAGAAGAGATAGCATGCTATTATAAATTTATTTGAAATGGCAATAATGAAGTTGGCCTTGGAGTCAATGTTGAAAGTTAAAACGACCGACGGGCGAAATTACGTAGCTGGGGAGAGTTAGAAGAGTAAGACACTCCATCCCGTCAATTTTTGTTTCTGAAGTTATTCAGTGTTACAAAGGAGTTGTTTTTTGATGTTGATGTTCGTGACCATTCTTTAGAAATTAAAATCAAAAGCTTCAGACGGGACCCCATATCCCCACACTATCTGGTTTCTGGAGAGCAATAAGGCGGGTGTCTGGCAGACACCTAGGAATGAAGAACACCTATGAATAAAGCAGTTGCTGAGTGAAACTGCTCCTGTAACCATTTGTCAACATTACCTTGTGTGAGGCAGCTTTACTATGTGATGTCACAAAGATAATTTATAATGTCTTCATGCAGGCAGGGGTTTTTCTTTGTCTTTTCTTGGCGTGTAATTGAAACAGAGCCTGGACCAAATGAGAAACATTTGTGTTTGGAAAAAGATTCCAGAGGCTTCTTGACTGGGGTCCTATACTACTTCCTTATTTTCCTTGGAGCATGTATGCAGACTTCTCATCTGGGATGAGCATTAACAACATTGCCTTTTCTATCTGTTCATAAGCAAATGCATTTTAGGATCAAGGGAATGGTGTAAATTCTAGACCCACAGGACACACCCAGTGAATCAAAAGAAAAAGTGTGGAGGTTGATCTGTCTCAAGAAATCCGTGGCTATAGAATGAATATATAAATATAGTTGCTTTAACAATGCTACTTCCCCAGAAGCTGTGTCCTTCATAAAGAAAAGTGTGCCTGTGCATTCCAAAGTCACATACTTTCCGAGTAGGTCCCAGAGGAACATCAGCTTTGCAGAGGAAGTGGGGTGTTCAGCCCTTGGGGAAATAGGGCCTGAACAGGGTGGACTGATGTGATTGAATACTTGTGTTAGTGCTCTGTGTGTGTGTGTGTTTGTGTGTGTGTAAAAAAACTCTTAATAACCCCCCTCCCAAAAAAACCCGAAACCTGTCCTCTTGTTCAGGCTGTCAGTGTGTGCGGTTTGATTCTAAAATGGGCACCCTGAGAACCACCCACGAGAACCCTTGAAACACTAAGGCATGGTCACTTCATAGGTAACTGAGTCCTCACTGTTGGCCAAGGTTTAAGTTGGATGCTCTGTAGGGCACAAAGGTAAAGGTGGTGGCTTCCTGACCTGGCAGGAACTCTCAGGGAGGTGAAAGGTTTGAGGCCTCCCATAGTGAGACAAAAGTCTACAGCATGTAGGGGAAGGAAAGACTCATTTTGATTGGGAGCATCAGAGGGGTTGTCTTAGAGGCTGGGAAGGAATGTGAGCTGGATTTGGGGGGAAGGTAGATTTATATCCGGTGATGCTGGTTGGGCTTCCCTGGAAGGAGTGTGACTTGAGCACAGACCCCGAGGTGGGTGAGTGGAAGGCAGGAAGTGGTGGGATTCTCCCCGGAACACTCTGGAGCCTGATTTGTGGTTCATGGAGGCATGTCTGTGTGTGTGTCTATGGGAAGGGGCTGAGTCGGGGGAAATCACGTAGGGGTCTAATTGTGCAGGGCTTCCCATCCCAAGGTAAGAAATCTGACTCTGGTGGAGAACATACCCAGGAGAGAAGGGAGAAAGGAGGTAGAGAAGGCAGTGCTCCAGGCAGGATAGAAAGGCACAGGAAAGAAGAAAATGAACACCTTTGAGTCTAAATTTGGGTCTTTCTGCTGCTGTCAGACTGATTGATGGGGAAGCCAGGCTGCTCACGTAGCCTGCGCCTTTGGGAAGACTGTTGATTTTTTTTTTTCCTTGTATCTTTATTTCAGTTGTAAGTTTTCAAACCTGAATGTGGAATCACGGACTCAGGCTGTACTCGGAAGAGGTCCAGTCATACTCTTCTTCCTCCCCAAATTCTTAACTCATGTTAGTTGTCTGTGAAGTTCTCTGTAAAGAATCCTTACTGCCAGGGCGCCTGAGTGGCTCAGTCGTTAAGCGTCTGCCTTTGGCTCAGGTCATGATCCCGGGGTCCTGGGATCAAGCCCTACATCGGGCTCCCTGCTCGGCGGGAAGCCTGCTTCTCCCTCTCCCACTCCCCCTGCTTGTGTTCCCTCTCTCGCTGTGTCTCTCTCTGTCAAATAAATAAATAAAATCTTAAAAAAAAAAATCCTTACTGCCTCTTTTCACTGTTCCCTGGCTCTGAGCCTACTGGGTGCCCTGTGTAAGGTGCAAGGGATGCCCCCAGGAAAGGGCAGTCCTTGCTCTGTAGGAGCTCCAAGCTGAGACAGGAGAGAAGAAAGGATTAGGATTCTAGACCAGTAATGAGAAGTGCGCTGGTGGGGATTTCCCAAAACCTGCACAGGGAATTACAGGAGAGTGTATGAGGGAGCGCTGGTTGGGATGGGGCACTGGAGAAGGCCACCAGCTGTTTGAGATGATGCAGGTGGTGGCTTACTTAAATATTTCCTACCTTCACATGGGACCTAAAGTTGCCTTCCAACAGCTTAGCCTTGAAGTATGGCCAGTATTTCGGGGCTTTTTTGGGGTCATTTTTATCCCCCAGCCCTAGTTTGGGGCAGAACACAGGCTATTGTGTGTGGGAGTTAGTCACGGGATCCTTAATTCTTCTGTGTCAAGTATTGCATATGGAATAAAACTGTCCTGGAATTACTTTGCTATTTTAAAAATGTATGTAGGAGAGAGTGGGGTTAATTAAAAATTTATTTTAGAGCATTTTTATCTTAATCTCCTATCTCCAAGGATACCAGAAGTACAACTATTAGTTTGTGTGTGTGTGTGTGCGCGCGCGCGTGCTTGCACATTTGCAGGGAAGAATCTTTAAAACTTTTTGACCTTAAAAGGAACTACCACCTTCTCCTAGTACTCAGACGTGCCTGTCATCTGGGTGTGTAATAAAAGGGGCAAACGTGAGGGCTACAGGAACAGAGCTACATTTGTGCCTCTCACGCACCCCTTCAGAACTGTGTGCCATCGCATTACCCAGGGCACGTGGGGAGAGGCACCCTGAGGCCTGGAGGGGTGGCCTTTTCCTGCCTGTGTTCTCCAAGGCATGTGGAAGTCACTAGGAATTACACTTGAGCACAGTCCCATGCCCCAGGAATGCAGGGCTGTCGTTGGAGGGTCTACTTTCAGTCCTGGCCCAGGCCTTGATGGAAAGGAACTAGCCGTTAGATGGAGTGACTAACACCAGGGTCTTGCTCCTCACTGTGAGTGTCAGCCTCCTCCTTGGCTGAAGAGTCTCATCTGCAGATTGTCTGGGTTAAACATAAAAAAGCTACCTCTGGAATTTGTTTCCCGGTTGGGCTATTCTCCCCTCTGGGTCACAGTGGGTGGGAACAGTGACCGTGCCTGTAAGTGAGCACTCTGAATTTGAGAAGGATCCCACTTAAGAGTCTCAGTGGGAAAGGGGCATGCAATCATTGTGTTCCCTTGTTAGCTGCTGAAACCCTTTGTCCTCCTGGAATTGGCAGGCCTTTACTTTTCCTGAATTCTTAGGGATGGTTTCCCTGGAAGCTATTGCTTTGAATCCGTCAAGAAGAATGTTCGACCTGTTATGTATGTACACTTGCATGCCTGCTCACACACATCTACCCACGCTCAAACTGGGATCCATGTGTGCACACACAGGAAAGCCAGGCCTGTCTTGGGTTCCAGAGATGGCAGGATCCAGTGGAATGTTAACTTCTAAAGACAGTGACCTATTAAAGAGTGGGTTCTGTTTTTTACTTAGGCTTTTGCTTTGCTTTTTTAAACCAGGTTTGAGTGAGGAGATTAAGAGGAGGTGAGGGACTGCAGTGCTTCCTTTATTAGGCTCATGCTACGGTGTGTCTACCCAGGGTATCAGTCCAAGCGGTCCCAAACGAGTGAAAATGTTGTTGAATGTCCGGGTGCCAATGTTTGGCAATTATAACCAAAAAATAAAAGTGACCGCTTTGTCTGTTACAAAACAGGGCTCGTTTCTGAATTGCATGCTCTCCTTATTTGGCCAAGATGATATTGGTAAGTGTGTGCAAAGGGCTAGGAATTGAGACCCTGCTTGTTTCACCTATTTTTATTTTTATTTTATTTTTTTAAATTTGGGTATGTTCAATCTTTTTTTTTTTTTTTTCCCCTCCTAAGATTTTATTTATTTGACACACAGAGCGAGAGCACAAGCAGGGGGAGTGGCAGGCAGAACGAGAGGGAGAAGCAGGCTCTCCACTAAGCAAGGAGCCCGATACGGGGCTCGATCCCAGGACTCTGGGATCGTGACCTGAGCCGAAGGTAGTCGATTAACCGCCTGAGCCACCCAGCTGCCTCAGGAAGGTCGAGTATTGATGAGGCTCCTGGATGAGAATATATAAGGAACCCTGGCCTTTGTATCCAGCTGAGGAGGGGGAAGGGTCAAGTGTTTTCCAAACTTGCCGAAGCCTCTGGGCCTTCACTCTCTTCTCAGCTGATCAGGAAGACTTACTGAGCTGGTTCATGGTAACAGAATGTGCCACAGGAAATAGGCTTGCAGAGCATGGAAGAGGAAAGACCACTGGGTTTGCAGAAACCCAACACCAGCTTTTCCCAGAGTGACAGGCAATACCAGAGGTCAGCGTGGCCTCAGCCCCAGAGCACAGGACTGTCCCAGGGCGTGGACGTTTAAAAATGAAAATGTATTTATAGACAGTGCCCCTGGGGCCAGAATTTTCACTGTTCCTTTGTGGGCCCCACCCTTTGACAAGCACAGACCTCGTTCCACAGGCTTAGTGATGTGTCTTAAATGGGGGCTGAAAATCCTTGTCATTGACCTGACTCCCAACTCCCCCCAAAAAAGAAAAAAAAATTGCTTTGTGACATATCCATAGAAGAGTGTATAAAATGGCTAGGCACAGTCTGAAGAGTAAATTGAACGTCTGTGAAGCCCACAATCAGGGTAAGAAAGCAGTGTTCCAAATACAGTACAGGATCCCCTATCACCGCAGAGGTGACAAGTGTCTTAACTTTTTTTTTTTTTAACCAATCCTGCCTTTCTTATCGTTAGTACCTATGTATGCATTCCTAAATAACGTGTATTTTTGTTCCCTGATGTTCATTTCATTCTTGGTTTTGAAAAATCAACGACCAAGTACAAACATAGCTTTGGGAAGCTTCCTGCAGAAACTGCAAAGGATGCCTGGAGGAGCAGAGGGCTCTCAAACTGCTGTGAGCGTTGCTTGCTGCGGGTCTGACTTTTTCCACCAGAAATGCTACCAGAATCCAATTTTCTCAGTTGTCCCTGCCCTTGTGTATCACTTTGTAAATGGGGTTGTCATTCACACCCCCATTTACAAAGGGTCATAGAAAGTTCGGAGAGAATTAGAAAAGGGGACTCCTTGTAACGTTTTAGTTCAGTGGGGATCCTTAGCCAGATGTACAGAGAGAAACTTCAGGTGGCTTATGAACTCTTTGAAGCCGTATGCATTCTGTTCTTTTGGGTGAAAGAGTCCCGTGATACTTCCAGAGGAATTTGTGGACCCTCCTTCTCCGTAAGGGTGAGGAATAATATAGCCATCATGGTAGGTGGTGTTTTTTTTTGTTTTTTAAATGAAGGCTGGAGCTGTGGAAGACTTGTTGAAATCTGTTAGGACTGCGTTGACTTTGTACGTCTGAGCGTGCCTGAGTGTTGAAAGGGAAATGAGCAGTAAGTTACACTGTGGATTGTCCAGGGTGGAATTCTTGACTGTGCTGCGGGTGGCCCAGCAGGCTTTACACGCTCTCCGAAACCTGCATCTCCTTTTCTTGACCCAGGGTAACTAACGAGAATGCCAAAATGGGGGGGCAGGGATTGGGATGGTTGCTGTAGTTTCAAAACAAATGACCTCACTGCCTAAGTTCCACTTGATGCAAGAGAAAACCCTAACTTCTGCCTTATAAATAATGGGCCTTTGGGGAAACACATCCAAATACCCATTTAGTGAGGGTGGGGGCAGATGTGTCACTGCTGACGCTCAGTCCTTAGAAACAGAATACAGCTATTGTTATTACCAACTTCCTAGTCTTTGCCTTAAGAGATGCCCCAATTTAAATTTATAATGACGGACATTGACTTCTTCAAAGTAGGGGAGTAATGATGCTTTGTGTGAGCTAACTTACTGTGAGGTACTTTCAACGTTGTTCAGCAGTGGGAGGGGATTGTAGAGTTCTCGGCTGAGGGACACCTGAGTTTTAACCCCGTTCATGTTCTTTTTATGGATGAGGTACTGGGAGGACAGCAGAGTTAGGTGTGACGTACCTAGGGATGCCTTGACTTGTCAGGGTCAGCTGGAACTAAAACCCCAGGGAAAGAGCTATTTCCATGATTATGGTTTAAATATATAATTGGATGAAGATCAACTTAAAAACGTAATCAGACTTCTTTCCTAGAGAATTAGCATTTTGAGCATCCATATCATTTAACAAAATGACCGTTGACAACAGTCTTAGCCCACCCATTTTTGAAATGCCCTACTTAGAATCTCTGAGCATTTCCTGGGGGTGTTCTGGTCTCTTTGGTCTATAAACTCGATGTCTTGGAAAGGAGCTTTTGTTCTGGTTCTGTGTTCCTTATATCTCATAAATTGAGACTTTTTAGGTGTTAAGTTTTTTTGTTTGTTTACAAAGTTCTTATACTTCTCATACTCAAACGTATAAGATTTTCTTTTTCCTTTAAATGTTTTTGAAAAAAAAAAAAAACAGGAGTTTCACTTAGGCTGTTGAAGTCTTTGGGGATTGGGGAGGGGGGAGAATTTAGGGGAAGGATTAAGATTTGGAAATGCAGGCTGCTCTGTCTTGTTTCATCAGTTAAGAGCCAGATGGAATAAGAGTAACATTTAGAAACTGAGGTTTATTAAGGAAAGTAATTTACAGGTAAATTTAAGCTTTATAGACTTGATTCTATGATTCCATTCCTGGTGTTGCCAGTACTTGTTGCTAATTTTGGGCAAGGCAGCTCCCCTTGAAGTCTTGATTTTTCTCCTCTGTAAAGACAGGATGGATCCAATGACCTCCAAGGACACTTTGCAGCCAGGGCCCCATGTTGGGGGGAATCTGTAGAGAGGCTGCTCTAAGAGCTGCTGGGGTGAGATGGTGCCCCTACCAAGACAGGACAGAGGGGTTGTCTGCTGTAGGACTACACAGTGCTCAGAGACCATCTGCCTTGGGAGTCTTCTTTCTCTGCCCATTTTCTCATCTGACCCCCACTGGTGTCATTCGGTGTCGGGCACATATTGCATCCCTACTGACATGGCCACCTGCCCTAACACATGTCATTTGTCTCCTTTTTGCCAGCGCGCTGTTGTAGGGTAACATCTGGACTGGGTTCCTGGACCCTTGGATGTCTTGCTGCCCACAAACTCCTGGATCAACTTGTTGAAAACAGTGAGTAACCTGCACGTTTCTACTTGGCATGCAACTGTAGACGTGTGGAATTTGAGGGCTGGAGGGTTGTGGCCAGTAGTCCTAGCGTCCAGCCAGATCTGCCTGAGGGACTGTCTTTCTCACAGCTGTGACCATACACATGGCCTTTCTGATCTTTCTGCCCCCCAGCAGCCATAAAGGTCATGGGGCCTTCTGAAGCTGCCTCCTTGGAGCTTCTTGGTTGTACCACCACAGCCAAATACTGACTGTCCATCTACCTAGGCTACATCCATAGCCTACAGGAACAGACTTCATGGGGGCAAAGGCAGGCGCTATGCCTCTGCCGGACCTTGTCTTAGCTTACATGTTCCTCCTCAGCCATCATGTCTTATTCTCCTGTTACCCTCCCTTTCAGAGAGGCCTTACCTGACTCCTTTCAAGACCCTCTCCTCCAACTCCCCCCCCCCCATATTCTATATTCTATCTCTTGATCTTTCCTTTACAGCCTTGCCTGCATTTTTCTTTGCACTTAAAATGGGATTGGTCTCTTCAGTTATTTGATCAACCACCCATTCATACTCAAATATTCGTTGCGTGAATGAATGTGTCTACTATGTGTCAGTGGCTAAGGTAGGCACAGTCTGGGCTGTCATGGAACTTCCATGAAGGAAGAGCAAGACCAAGTAAAAGCTACATGGTCACAACCCTAACTGGGTAGATGATTTTGTTCTGAATACTCTAAAGCAGTGTCACCTGGGGATCTAGTTAAAAAGCAGATCCTGACGGGGGGGGGGGGGGGGGGGTGTCTGGGTGGGGCCTGAGATTCTGCATTTCTAACAAGCTCCAAGGGTGTCAATGCTACTCTTTAGATCATGTTTGGAGAAGGTCTAAGGTTCTTGGAGCACATGACACTTGCCTTTGAGTGTGACCTTTGGGGAACTGCTGGGGGTGGGGGTGGTGGGCGTGTGGGTGGCAGAATTTTGTCTGGCTGGTCTGTTTCCTCTGCTGCGTGAGGCTGGGTATGCTGAAATAGCCCAGCTGAAAAGCGTGGGAGCCTGTTACCTCACCCGTGTCCATGTGCTAGTACCTCATGACGATCCTAAGTTGTGGTTTTGTCAGTGCAGTCTTACTGTGCTCCTCAGATTCATGAGCTAAAACCCTGTGGGGTCTCAGCAGTATAAGTCAGCATTTCTGGAAATACGGAGGGGGTTTCTCAAGAGCAAGCTGTATCAGCTGGGCCAACATGGTTCCCAAGTTGGGCGTTGAGGAGAGAGGACATGTTGGGAACCTGCATCCTACCAAAACCTCAGAGCCGGCGGAGAGAGGCTGAGAGGAGTGGCAGGAGGGGTTCAGGTCACTGCTACCAAAGGGGGTGTCTCGAGTCCCAGCAATGAGCTGGCCCTGGGGTTGTTCATGGCATTGTGGCAGGCTCAGCATGGCTGTAGTCAGACCTTTCAAAAATCCTGTTGCTCTCGGGAGAAGCCAAACAGATACACCACGTGAGTAGTTAGCAGTTCCAACAGCCATTTAGGGAGTACTCACAATGTACTAGGCACTAGGCTAAGAGCCTGGCACACAGTCTTGGGTCTTAGCCCTCCCTCCAGCCCATGAGGCAGGCAGTCACCGTTTTACAGAGGGCGAGACTGAGGCTGGGATGAAGGAACTCACCTAGTGACACAGCAGGTGCATTTGGGGTCCAGCCTTCAGGCAGAGCTCTTCCCCCTCTGGCCTTTACCACCTGAATCCCGACTAAAAATGGGATTTTACTGCTGGTAGCAAGATGGAGTTGCTGATGATTTGTGTTTTCTTCCATCTTACCCACTCTCATGATACCTGTGGATATGGCCTTTCCCTGTGTGTCAACTTTAAAATGTTGCCTCTATAGGCACTCTAGCCCCTTGAGTTAGAGGAGGAACTTGGTCAGTGTGGGGCAGAAATGGACAAAGAGAGAGAGTTGTGTATTCATTTAGGAGGCCCACCTCTTGCCCCACCTCTGTTGGCCTCAGCCAGCTTCCCTAGGGCCAGTTCTCTGAGGGGAATGTTGGCTCCCGGTGGTCCCTAGAGCTGGTGCTACAACTTAGTCATCCATAGCTCATGGCTGGAGGCAGAAGGCGAGGGGTCAGACTGATTCACTGTGTCCTCGAGACCATTTCCTGGCCACTGTGTAGAATTGCTGTATCAAAGACGATCTCGAAGAAACCTTTCTCTGCTCAGGGTTATTTTCTCTGTTCTGGATCAGATACGCAACTGTAGTGCTTTATGGGTTTTAAGGTTTTGATGAGGCGCCTCTGTTTTGGCCTTCTATTTTCTGGGTTTGTTTCCGCAACAGCAAAAGGAGGGCGAGGACTTTCCCTGGCACAGAGAGTGGTTGTAGATACGATGCTCTTAGAGTACTATGTACACATCCCGGCTGCTCATTTGAGGGCTGGCTGAAGTGTCCTTTTCCGCCTGTTTCTGTTTGCATCCCTCCAGCCGAGCTCTTCTGTTTGAGGCCAGTTTCTTTGTAGAAATGAGCCCCTTGAGGACAGGGATTATGCTTCATCCATCCTTGTATCCCGGGGCCCAGCACTCAGCCTTGAGCTCCATAAACATGTGTTAAATGAACCCCACAAAGTAATTTCCTCTTTCATTTGCTTATCTAAAGTAACCTATCTGAAGAGCAATGAATTAATAGGCGCTGCTGATGAATCCCTGAGCAAACAGTGGTCACGTTGGTTGGTTTCTCGTAATTATCAGCCTTCACAAGTAAACACTATGGTAGGCGTTTCCTTGCCTTTTGTGGACTTCAGAAGATGTCCTCTCTGGAGTCTGAAATTATTTGTGGTAATGGGAGAGAGCGAATGGGGTGGAAGATGTTGGATAAGTATCTTAAAAAACATTCTTTCCTTCAACAGGTTTGTATTTTTAAGGTCCTTTTACTTCAGAGTTACAATAGTAATTTACAATCTGTTATTTTAAAAGAAGAAAAGGAAGGGAAAGATGTCTAGAAAGGGACCTGCTGATCCTTCGTATTGATATTCCTCATATTGGTGACCCCTGCCAAGGATTGTAACTTTCTGGGCCTGTGTTGCATGCCAAACTTGGGACTGGTCCCCCTCTTTGTACCAGACTGTACTTTTTTTTTTTTTTTTTTTAATCACAGTGTGACAAATTTTAGGATGCTATGGTACAGAGATACGGGCTTTTCCTCCCTTAAAATGGAGTGTTAAACAGTACTCATACATTTACTTGCCATCCTTCCTGCCTCTGTTTCAAGACAGGATTCTGTCAATGTCTGCCATTCAAAATGTCCGAACCCTAAAGCCAGCATTGCTTACAGGGCACTTGGGGTTGGGGGGGCATGGAATGATTTTGCTTGCAGCCCATACATACCCCTATTCTCGCAAACAGATTTTAATACCAGTTTATTACCTTGTCTGAAATTGTGGGTCCATGGTAACATCCAATCACAATTCCTGTTCTCATTTGGGACCCTCCAAGGCATGTTTCTTTTTATTAAAAAAGAAAGGCAATGATTGCTGATTAAAAGAATGACTAATGGAATCTGCCAGCTTTTACTTCTTCCCCCTTGCAGGCAGAGCTCTTACTGGTTCAAAGCACACCAGATGATATTGTTAACCCTCTTTGCTTCTTGAGAGAAGAAGAAACTTTTTCAAGGTGGTATCAAGACTACATAAAGTCCTCATTGTGCCCCTTTGTGAGAAAGCATTTTTTAACAAAATATAGTGTACTGTTGTGCGTGACACTTTAAAAATGAATGTATCATAGACATTTATTCCATGCTAATAAAAATCTATCCTGAATTTAACTGCCTATTTCTTTGTTAATTGTTAACATCTTTTCTTGTAAAAAAAAAAAAAAAAAAAAAAATTTTTTTTTAAATATTTATTTATTTGCCAGAGAGAGAGCACAAGCAGGGGGAGTGGGAGCGGGAGAAGCAGGCTCCCTGCTCAGCAGGACCCTGAGATCATGACCTGAGCTGAAGGCAGATGCTTAACCAACTGAGCCACCCAGGCATCCCTCTTGTAAAAAAAAAAAAAAAAATTATTTGACCTTTCACTTTGTGGTTGCTGGCTGGGCTTCTTGCCCTCTGTCTCCCCATTTACTTATTTACTTGATAATATTGCAATGAGTATTTTTTAATACATCTTTGAAGACCATAAGGGCATTGCTGTAGGATTTCAAGGTCAAAAGAGAGACACCTTTTATAAATTGACCTTTCAAAAGACGATTTCATGTATATTCCTAACAACAGTGTGAAGGCCCTCACTAACACAGAATGTTGATCTTAAAATTTTTGTCATTTTGAAAGCCAAATAAATACAAAAAGCCTTCCAAAATATGGCCATGCCAGATCTGGAAGATGAACTTCAAACAGTCTCTAACCAGATGGGGTTTACCAGGATGTCTCTGCTGGTTCTACAGTTGAGCCTTCACGGCCCCCTTACAGAGGCCCTCTGAGTTTGCCTGGTCCCCTCCGATGGCTCCTTTTCTCTGCCTCCCACCTGTTTTTGTTTATACCCATTGGTGCCAAGTGTTGATAAATGCTCAGGAGTGACCACTTCTGTTCAAGCGTGTTTGAGAGGGAAGATGTGGGTCAGGCTGGAGGTTGCTCCTTGCTGCCCACAGTGGCCCTGGCCTCTCTCCCTTGTCCAGTTCCTCCCCCTGTGTTCTGGCTCAGGGGGAAACTCCTTGACCTGCTTGCTGTGGCCATGCTGGGGAGTCTCCTTCTGGGGTGTCCCAGGCACCCAGGATGATGGACATTTGTCAGAAGCACATTTCTCCAGGGCAGAGTCATGGTCCCACTTTGTCATTCAGCAGGTATCTGCGGCAGTTCTGCTCTTGAACAGGAGTAGATGATGACAGGATGAGAAAAGGCTGAGAAAATTTCCTGTGGGGTGAGTTTTGCCGAACTGCCCACCCTAAAACAGGCTTTTTCCTTCTGTATAGCAGCCGGTGCCCTGTCTGGCCGATTCCTGCCCTTAGAGCAGACCTCTTTGGGCCAGAACCACTTCTAGTGCAAGTCCTTGGTGTATACATACTCTTGCCTTTAAAAAGTAAAGTTCTCGATCTCCAGATGGATCTCTTGGGTGGCTTACCTGGTGGGCTTCGGTTTTGAGTAGGTGCAGAGAAGATCATCAAAAGCAATTACCATTCTTTGCTCCTGGATCTGCCTTGACCTCCTTCCCTGGGAACTGCTCTCATTGGGGGTGCACATGCTGCAGCTGACAGTAGAATGAAGAAGGAAGCTCAGTCTGTGCTCTAAGAAAACGGCCACAAGGCTTGGCACCGGCCTGACTCAGGGGACCACATAGTTGTCAGGACAGTAGCTGTCTCCCCCAGATGTTTTGTTCAATAGAAATATTTCCGCGATAAAAAAAAATGCCCGCAAACGCCCTTCTGAGAGTGGAGGAGCTCGGCTCTGTAGCTGGAGCGCATCGCTGCACCCATGGATTACATTTGGCAGCACATCGTTGGGCCCCCTGCGTGGCTCCCTCGAGACGAAAGGGCAGTTGAGTGGAGAAGATGTGAGGGAAAGTAATGAGGTGGGAGGAGGGAGAGCCGGTGACCTCTGTGCAGCCACTGAATTTCCAGGGCCGGGTTTGGGCTTTGCTGTTTGGAGTGCACAGTCCAGCTGCGGCTGCTTGGACCTGCAAGTGGTGAGGATGACTCAGAAATCTGGAAGGAGGCCATGGTGATTTCACTACGGGATCAGAGGCCGCACTAGAGCCCTCCGGGGTGGGAGTGGCTGCTGGGGGGTTGGGGGAGAGCTTTCTGATGAAGCGGATGCTAGCGCTCTAGGCCACTGGGATCTGCCAATTAGTAACTTGGGACATACTCTATTTTTATTACTGAAAAAAAACTCTGGTGGCAAAACATTGTACAAAACAATAGTAGATGATATCAAGTAAGTTCAGTCTGTTATGGAGGTCATTGGTTTTGTAAATTAATTACCTGTAGAAATCCTTCTGTTAAAGGGCCAGGTTTTTTCCCCAGGGGCTTCTGGGAAGTCGAGGTGGTCTCTAGGCTCCACTAATCCCCTCTCTCGGAAAGGATGAGAACTCACTCATGTACAGATGAGGGAATAAGGTTTGTATCGGTTTTCCCACTGCTGCTGACACAGAGGACCACAGACTGAAAGACTCAAGACACCACTAATGTGTTATCAGACTTCTAATCTACAGAATTACGTGTCTCACTGGGCTAAAATTAAGGTGTGGGTAGGGGTGTGTTCCTTTTTGAGGTGTAGGGGAGAATCCATTCCCTTCTATAGGCCACATGCTTTCCTTGGCTGGTGACCCCATTGCTCCATCTTCCAGTACAGCTACAGAATATCTCCCTCTGACCACAGCTGAGAAACATTCTCTGCTTTTGAGGACCTTATTGATTCCACTGGGACCACCCAGATAATCAGCTCAAGGTCCTTAAGCATATCTTCGAAGTCAGTGGTGCCTTGGGATGTAACATTGTCACAGGTCCTGCAGATTAGGATATAGACCTCTTGGGGGCCCATTCCATCTACCACAGGGGTCTACCACAGGGTCTAACAAATGTGGTGGTTTCCTAGGCTTGACAGAGAGGTTAATGGCAGAAGTAGGCTCAAAGATCCAGGTGTTCTGACTGCTCAGGGCCCAAGTCTTGTCCTCCTTGCTGTTGGCTGCGTTGTGGGATGCCCTGTGAAGGTGGAGTGGTTCCTGTCACAGGCTGTACCCTTCGTTACAGCCAGCTTGTCCCTGGGTAACAGGCTGTGGGCCTGTTACAAAAAGAGCCATCCCTTCCTAATGGGGGGAAAAAAGGGCAGAGGCATGAGAGTGGGGGGTGAGTAGCTGCAGTAGGAGTTCCACCCTGCTTGTGGAAGAGTGTAGGGTGATTGTGATCCCATTGCATTGATGGAGGTCTGTTGTCAAGGCTTCCTGTACCAAGGAACAGGCAAAAGTGAGCTAGCTTAAATGAAGTGGGTTGGGCTTGTGGCATTCAGTGTTGCTGCTTATTGCAGCTAACCTTTATTAAGCATGTGCTGTGTACCTGGGAGAGCACTGGGGGACACCCCCCCCCCCCATGCATGCTCACTTGTGCTTGCTCTTTGAGAAGCAGCTCTTGGATATTTCTGTATGGTTCCAGCCCTTCTCTACTTATCAAAACCAGATCAACTCTGCGCCTACACTTCCTATGGAGACCTCACACTTGAAGATCTCAGTTTTGCTCACCACCTCACAGCTTCCTGGCTCAGTCCTTGTATCTCAATTTCTGATTCCTAGGAGATGCCTCTAAATGGCTGAGCTTGAGCCAGGTGTCCAGTTGGCTTGGAGGTGGAAGAGGGGCACAGTCACTTGGTTCTGTGGGTGAGTAGATGGTGACAGATAAATATAGTATGGGGAGGGGGCCTTGCCTTAGTTGACAAATGTTACTGTGGAAACCCTTTGCAACGTGAATTTGTATTTTAAAAGACTTGATTTTGAAATAACTTCAAACTTAGAGAAAAGTTGCAAGAATACACTGAACTCTCATGTAGCCTAAATGTAAATGATCAATTACAAATCGTTTGCCGCATTTGCTTTATCACTGTCTTCATCACTTGTATTTTCTGAGCCATTCGAAAGTTACATCGTACCACTTGACCTCTAAATACTTCGTTTTCCCTATGAACAGGAACCTTACTTTTTCATAACCAGTTCAGTTTGTATAAACAGGACCTATATAACGTTGATCTGTTGTTACCGAATATACAATTCATATCTAAATCTTGCCATTTAGTGCAATAATGTCCTTCACAGCAATTCTTCCCTTCAACCTAGGGTTCAACTCAGGATTCTGCGGAGTGTGTGCCGTTGTAATATCTCTTTAGTCTCTTGGTTGGGAACAGTTTCTCTGCCCCCCCCCTTTTTTTTTATCTTTTATGATACTGACATTTTTTAAGAATGTGGGCAGATTATTTTGTAGCAATTTAGTTTTGTATAAGTCCTCACTCTCATCACGAAGTGTATTTTTTGTCAGGAAGGCTGTGTAAATGATGCCTTGCCTCTGAGTACATCACATCGGGAGGCACGCGATGTCCTTTTGGATACTGGTCACGGTACCTTGGCTCCTGTGGTTAATGTGGTGTTGAACTGGTGTGATTTAATCTATATTCTAGAGGACGTGAGCCTTCGAAGCTGGGCATTTGAAGAGGACCTTCTTTAAAATTATGTCGAGTTTGCAAGTGCTTTTCACACATGGGATTTTCCTGAAGTGGGCACCCTGTTTCCCTGCAAGGTGTGTGCTTGAATATAGTTAGAAGGGCTGATGTCCTCAGAGCCCACGGCTCATTGTGAGGAAGAAATTGCCTGAGGTTAGAACAACATCATCTCCCATCCAAATCCTAAAGGAGAACACAGGTAGCAACCTCTTCGACCTCAGCCGCAGCAACTTCTTCCTAGAAACATCACCAAAGGCACAGGAAGCCAGGGCAAAAATGAACTCTTGGGATTTCATCAAGATAAAAAGCTTTTGCACAGCAAAAGAAACAGTCCACAAAACCAAAAGACAACCGACAGAATGGGAGAAAATATTTGCAAATGACATATCAGATAAAGGGCTAGTATCCAAAATCTATAAAGAACTTATCAAACTCAAGACCCAAAGAACAAATAATCCAATCAAGAAATGGGCAGAAGACATGAACAGACATTTCTCCAAAGAAGACATCCAAATGGCCAACAGGCACATGAAAGTGCTCAACATCGCTCGGCATCAGGGAAATCCAAATCAAAACCTCCATGAGATACCACCTCACACCCGTCAGAATGGCTAAAATTAACAAGTCAGGGAACGACAGATGTTGGCGGGGATGTGGAGAAAGGGGAACCCTCCTACACTGTTGGTGGGAATGCAAGCTGATGCAACCCCTCTGGAAAACAGTATGGAGGTTCCTCAAACAGTTGAAATTAGAGCTACCATTCGATCCAGCAATTGCACTACTGGGTATTTACCCCAAAGATACAAATGTAGGGACCCGAAGGGGTACGTGCACCCCAATATTTATAGCAGCAATGTCCACAATAGCCAAACTGTGGAAAGAGCCAAGATGTCCATCGACAGATGAATGGATAAAGAAGATGTGGTATATATACACAATAGAATATTATGCAGCCATCAAAAGAAATGAGGTCTTGCCATTTGCAGCGACGTGGATGGAACTGGAGGGTGTTATGCTGAGTGAAATAAGTCAATCAGAGAAAGACGTGTATCATATGACCTCACTGATATGAGGAATTCTTAATCTCAGGAACAAACTGAGGGTTGCTGGAGTGGTCGGGGGTGGAAGGGTTGGGGTGGCTGGGTGATAGACATTGGGGAGGGTATGTGCTACGGTGAGCGCTGTGAATTTTGTAAGACTGTTGAATCACAGATCTGTACTTCTGAAACAAATAACGCAACATATTTTGAGAAAAAAAAAAAAAGAAGAAGATAGCAGGAGAGGAAGAATGAAGGGGAGTAAGTCAGAGGGGGAGACGAACCAGGAGAGATGATGGACTCTGAAAAACAAACTGAGGTTTCTAGAGGGGAGGAGCGTAGGGGGATGGGGTAGCCTGGTGATGGGTATTAAAGAGGGCACATTCTGCATGGCGCACTGGGTGTTATGAACAAACAATGAATCGTGGAACCCTACACCAAAACAAATTATGTAATATATGGTGATTAACATAACAAAAAAAATTAAAGATAAAAAAAAAAAGAACAACATCATCTCTGCTTTTGTGGCAAGAGCGAGGTCCATCGCAGAGGTAGAGGCACAGTTGTGGTGAGAATGGTGGGTTCCCTTTGACGGCATCTGACTGTCCGGGCTGCCTCTGCATTACCTAGGAGCAGAAGAGCGATTAGGACACAGAACTCTCTTCCTCTCTCGAATTTGACAGGTCTGTAAATGCTAAAGAGGACCGTCCAGGTGCTGCCACTGCGTTCCTTTTTCTGTGGATCTCTTCTCTTGAGACACTTGATGGCAGGTTGGCCTAATGTGCTTTGGTCAGCTTGCAAGTTGTTATCATTTCAGGCTGGTAAGACCCATGATGGGTGCTCTCCCACTGATGATGGGCTCCCTTTAGAAATGTGACTCTCAGTACTCTGGAGCCTGCTGCGTGGGAAGGATAGGCTTCTCAGAGCTCTGAAAACTTCCAGTTTGATTTTGGACAGTTTTATCCTGGATTAGTGCTTCTCAAACTTCTTCCAGTTTCACTGTTTTATGTTGGACATTTGTTGGACCAACATCTGTTGGACATTTGACCTTGTTGACCCCTAGAGCTGTTGTTCCCACTTGTTGCTACAGAAACAAACAAAATGACTGCATGCAATGCACTTTAGGATTCATAGGGAAAATGGTACTCTTTGTAAATAAAGGATCAAGAATACTTACATGCCCTGATGATCTTCATATACTGCTAAAAAAAAAAAATGGGAGAACACAAAGGAATAGAACTTGGGCAGTATCCTTGAGGTCAGGAGCTTTAAATTAAAGGGACAATTACTAAGATTTAATTGATTTATGGGTTCATTTGTTTCTCAATTTTTTTTTCTTTTTTTTTAGATCTGAGCAGTTGTCATGCCTGTGCTTATTGGTGGGGGTTATCTCTGCGTGACTTGGGACATGTTTGTCAGTGTCCTCAGAAGAATCAGCAGGGACAGCAGGCCCACAGCACAGCTGCGTAGAGAATTAAATAGGCTTGGGCATGTATTCCCAGAGGTGTGCTTGTGTCTGAATTGTAGTAAAAATTACAGGCAGCCTTAGGAAAACTAGATGTGGAGACATTCCATCTTCCCCAACAAGATGTTAATAATTTAATTCCTTCTCCCATGCCTTGGTATCGGCAAATGCTTCTCAGGGCTGTGTATGTTCTTAATTTTAAAGATGCTGGTATGTCATTTGCTTTTCTACCTTTGGAGTTTTTTGCATGAGGAGGGAACCTAAGGGAAGTGGGTGTCACTTTTTTTTCTTCTTCTTTTTTTTTTTTAACATCAAGTCTTCTGTGCCAAATACAGAAATATTAAGTAGTTATGGGCTGTTGCTGGTCCTGGGTGGGGAGTGACTGTTGGGGAGGGTGTGGGAAGGGAAGCTGAGGTTGATGGAATTAGGAGTAAGATGTTCAGGAAATGCAAAAAAAAAAAAAAAAAAAAAATATCGAGGAGAGCAAGGTAGACGAAAAGTAACCTAGTGAAGATGGAGTGGTACCTCTTTTACTTGGGTGTCCTCTGGCAAGGAGGAATTCAGAATGAATGAATGTTCCAAATAATTAAAGTTCCCCCTGATAATAGGCAAAACTGTTTTTCTTGTAAATGACTGCAGCCTATTTTATACTTTCCCTCTTTAAGAAGTAGGAGGAGATGAGTATCCTTTACCTTTTCCTTGTGACTCAGACTTCTCTGCTGGGCCAAAATAGTAGCTGTCTCTCAGACAGGGGACATGGGTGGTTGCCCTCTGCCATGTCCTATCTCAATTGACCATCTCTTGAGTCGGCCTCTGGAAGCCCTGTACTTGTGCTGTTCAGATAGGACCATGGTTTCAGGCAGGATATGAAGTTGCCGGTGTCTATCCAATAACCAAGTGGATTCTGGACTCAGAGATTGCTCTCTTGTGACACATGGGCCTAGTACTGGGTGTCAGCTTAGTGCTTGAAAGTGTTTTCTGGTTGCTCAGGGTTGGTAGCTGTTATGTGCTACATACTGATGATGGCAGTATGTGCCTATGCCCAGGTCATAAACTACAGAAAGAAGACAAAACAGAGAGGCCCATGTCATTGAAGGATGATTATCACTTACTTAGATTGCCCAAGACAGGGTGAGCATGCCATATAATAGGAACCATCAGGGTAGTCAGGAGGCAGAAGACAGGAGTGCGGAGAAAGCCTTGGGCAGTGCCTTTACTGGGGTTTCCATAAGAAGGGCAGGGGAGAGGAAGAATTAAGGAGTGGCTATTTTGAGTAATCCCAGTGGGTTTGGGCTGTAGGGGTGGTGTCTTGGTCTCTGGTGCCTGGCCCTGGGATGATTTAGGGCAAGGGAAGTAGGGCTTGGTGTCTGAGAGTTGGACAAAGGGGATGCCAGGGATTGAGGTATAGACTCTGGATTGGCTGCTTGCTTATGAAGGGCATTGTCCTGGCTGAGCCCTTTGCTGTCTCTAAGAATTGGCCAGCCCTGGGAGGGGTGGTCTCTCCCTGGGTCTGGAAGGCCCCCAAATGCCAGAGTATCAAGAATATAGAAAGTAGAGTTAATATGATAGGCTCTGTGATGCATGGGTGCCACTGACGAATGCAGGATCTAAGACTGCACAGTGAGAGAGAACAGTGGCCTTGTCACAGATGGACTGAGGTTGCTGACTCTCCCAACTTGCAGATTGTCAGATTCCTTTGGGGTCCTTACCATCCTCTGCTCTAACTCTGTGGTGCTTAGAGGCTAAGGACCGTGGGAACCACCCCTCATTACTCTTTTCTGCTAGAAAGAGGTGTCTTCATCAGTGAAGGGCATTTCCTCTGTTCTTTGCCTTATTCAGGAATGTACTTGATGCAAGTTGCAGCCTCATTTCTTAAGGAAAAACAAGCAAGTAACTGGCCTTTGAGAATTGGGGAAGAGGGAAGGCTGTGCTGGTGGGGAATTTGTTTTCCTCTCAATTTCTTGTGGGTATGTATATATTTCAGTAATGTACCAAGTGCCTAACACGGTCCTTTTATGAGCAGGCTGCCATTCAGATGTATCTTACAACTTTTGTTTACTATGTGAGTAATACAGGGTGTTACAGATAAAATAGAAAATTCACATTGGCGAAAGAAAACAAAAAACTACCCATAATCCTGCCATCTGGAGATGTCTTCTGTTTTAAAGATAATTCCTCAATATGTAATTTCCTTTTGTGATTTTTTTTTAAGGAACATTCCCCCCACCCCTGTAGCTTGAAACTTTCCAAACACCAAAACTCAAAAATGAAATTGTACAAGTAAGGTTTTAGTTTGTGTTAACCTAATCCAAATAACTGCCTTCTGTTATGGTGGAGTTCTTGTAATCAGGGAACTTCATAAATTCTGACAGCTCTGATGACCTTCGGAAGGTGTTTGAGGTCGTGCTTTGGAACGAGTCTAAGAGCCCAGGACCATGTTCTGGCCGCCATCCCACTATTTTATGTTGGAGAACTCGGGGTGTTCGTGTGGCCTTCTTGTAAGAGGTTGAAGGACTGGAAATCTGGAAATAACTTACTAGCATATGATTTGTGCTCCCTTCTGCCTTCTTTGGGACATGGAGTAGGATGTTTGTAGTTCATAGCTGGAAAGCCAGATAATAGGCATAAATCATGATCTGGGAAGTATGGTCCCCGAGCAGCTGTTGGCCAGCTGCTGCATTGGTAACTCAGCAAACAGTAAACTTTCATCTTCAAACCTTAAATTATATCAGAAGCCATGCTGCCAGACAGTTGTCCTACAGATCTCAGTTCAGATCATGCCTATACCATCTGACGGCTTTGTGAGTAAGGTCAGTTACAAAACTCTGGAACTTGTTTGCTCACCTGGGAGATGCTGGGAACCTACCAACCTTCTAGGATTGTTGGGAGCAGGGCATTAAACAAGATCATGCAGGTGAAACACCCAGTACCATACCTGGCTCCTAATACTCAGGCAATAAGGTACTGTCTTCCCCTCGCCCACACCCTCCCTTACTATGATGTTTATGACCCTAGCAGGGTTTGAGCAGGTTATGGTCAGGAGTGAATCTGTTCTTGGCATGCCTCACAAAAAGATAACCCAGATCTACACAACCACTGCCCGCTTTTATTTTCCATGTACTCTGGTCCAACACAGGACAGGCAAAAGGTCTAATGTAAGTAAACACTGAACCTCCACGTCTAAAACAAGGGAGAATCCTGTTGAAGAAGGTTGTCTTTCTGTCTAAATCAGGGATTCAGCCTCTCCTCTCTCTGGGTGATAATGGGATTCCTTTATTTCCAAGAAATAAAATTGAGGCCAAAGGACAGGAGAAGTGCCAAGAGGCTTCATTCACGTGCAGTTTCATCCTCAATGCTTTTAGCATCCTGAATTATCCCAAGGGTTCCGGGACCCCTGAGCTGGTTTGTTCCCTTGGAGTCGGGGTGAGCACAGCCAGGGGGGCCCCCTGGCCCTATCCCTCTAGTCTTTTGCTCAGGGCTGACTTTGTCCAGAGCTGAGGTCGTGCGTGGGCCCTTGGTGAAATTTAATTACAACATCTGCTTAAGGCTGGACCTCAGCTGGTAGGGTCTTGGGGGTTTTAAACAAAAGCACGAGCCTGTCCAGAAGTAGATTAGGTAGATGTCTATTCAAGCAGGGGATTTGTACATGTTAATTCTCAGAGGAGATATCTGGGGAAGGACTGTGTGACCTTATTTAGAAAAAAGGCTACACACTTTGTTAACCTTTATTCCCTTAAGAAGGAAAAAATCATTACATGGCAGAGGTTCAGGCCCCATGGGGAATTTTGTGGATGATTCTCCATTTCAAGAGCCTTATTTCCATAGGCATGATAAAATTATCAGGAACTTCTGCTTGTCCCCACTGCATACGCTTTTCAGTTGGAAAAAAGAAAACTGTTCATATTTTTTGCATAGGCTAGGCTTTTGTCCCTTCCTTCCCAGCCCTAGCAGTTAAGGATATTCTTGTACAAGGAAGGGGGGGGGGAAAGACAATCATTTGAAAAGACCTTGCCCTGTATCCCCCTCCCACCCCTATGCTTATTCAATACCGGTAAGTGGGGAGTAGCTTCTAAGCAGATGATCTCAGACAGCTGAACAAGTGACGTGGGGCCCCTTAGAGCCTGTCAGCTCAGCTCCTCCTCCAAGCGTGGCTCAGATGCTGCCCTCTCCTGTTGCTGTCCCAGGGCACCCCACCCCCAGCTTAGCCCTCCTCCCTCTCTGTTCCCGTAAGCTGTTCACATCTAATACCGAGAAGCAAGTAGAGTAAGGAAGAGCGTGCTGATGTGGACTCAGAAGGCATGCGTCCAAAGGCAGGCTTCACCACCTCCCGGCTGTGCGACTGGGCTTCTGAGCCTGAATTTCTTTTACCTCACTTGGGATTATACTGTGTGATGCCTTCTCAGTCTCCCAGGTAGACAACTAAACTCCTGGAAGACAGGATGTTGTTCATCCTGTTATTTCCAGTGGTTTATCTAGTCATTCATTTCTTTATACAATTACCCTCCTAGAACCTAACAATAGAGATGAACATGATACATTGTGGCACGTGGTAGGAATTACAAGCGGCTCTTATTTTTTTTTTCCCCCTCTCCTTTATCTCCTATGATACAGAAGTAGTTAAGAAAGCTTTGGATCTTTCTCCCCAGAGCATTCATGAGCAAGGTGCAGCACATGGCCCTGCCCATTGACCTTAAGTGTAACGCTTATGAAACCAGCCTTAGGAAACCTTACAGGGAAAAACTATTTGCAAGTTTAGGGATAAAGTGAGAACTCCCTGTTGAAAATTTTTCTGCCCTCTGCCAGCTAAAACCAGGATAAACAAGGGCTAGAAGGGGGTCAGGGCATATTATCTTTTAGTGAGATGGGTAGAAATTGAGAGCAAGAGGCTGAATATCTGGAATAGAACCTGAAGTACCTTGTTAAATGGAAAGTGGATATAGACAATGTCAGAATGATGGTATTTCAAATGGGCTCAGCTTTATCACCTCATTCCATCTGGAGTGGGTAAACTGTTATTACTCTTCATTTTCCAGAGGCAACTTCGTGTGGGAAAGCCCTGAAGGACCACATTCCACTTGATCCCTTTTATTAACAAAATTGTACTTTGCAGTGAGGTGGGGTGTGGCCGGGGAGCCCTTTCAAGATTGGAGCCTGGAGGCTTCAGGCTGGTTAATTGCATGTTTACCTTTTGGCTTCTTTCCAGTCTTTCATCAAGGATGACCCCTTATCTATAATTTTTAGGAAAAAAACAAAAAACAAAAACTGCTTTTCCTCTTTGTGTTTTACGAAGCTAAACAGACGGTGATGATAATCTAGGCACTGGGTTTGGGAAGCAATTAAGGTGGATGAAAAGTGTCAGGATGGATTCTCCTACAGATGTCAGCCTGTGGAGGCTGCATCCAGGCATCACCATGGTTGAGCAGTCTGGCCAGCTTAGCTGGGGGTCCTCTTCCTGACTCATCTCCCCCAGATATCTTCCAAGGTTGCTGGCTTTATCTGGCTACAGAGAATGGACCCATCTGCTGGGATAGGAGATGTGCCCTGGGGGTGGGCAGTGTGCTGGGGGGTGGGGTGTGTGCCCGGTGGCCTAATTCTCAGAATGCCTACTAGACTGGCTCATCAAGCCTGGCTGCACCTCACAACCACCTATACAGCTGAAATGAGATGACAGGGATGGAATTTGACAGGGATGCAAGTTTCAGATGAGGGTTGGAATTTGTGTCATTCAAGAGCCCCGTGTATGGCTAGGGCGGTCATTCAGGGCTGAGCACCAGCGGCCTCCTGACCCTCACTGCTCCGAGTGTGGCCCATGGGTCCAGCCAGCATCTGTGTCACTGGAGAGCTCATTCAACGTGCAGGCTTTCCAGCTCTGCTCCCCTCCCCGCCCCTCCCCCCGCCGGGCTTCCTCCATCAGAACCTGCTGTTTAACAGGTCTGCAGGGGATGTGTGTGCACATTAAGGTTTGAGAACCTCTTCTTCGGTATGGTATTTGAAGTAGGGTTAGTGCTTGATGGTTCCTGGAAGTGTGATACTGACTACATGTACTTTCATCTTCTACCACTGCTTTCCCTCCTAAGGATTGGGCTGCAATTTGCATAGGTCACTTTCACAGAATTAGGATAGGTGAATCCTCCCTTCTGAGTCCTTTTCCTCTTAGTTGCTTGGCCTTCTGTTGTCTGGTACATGCACATACTGTGTTTCAGTTAAATATACTGAAGCTGTAAAACAAACTGCTCTGTGGCCGAATAGGGAGGATTGTTTGTACTCTATCTTCATAATCTCGGCCTCTGTTCCATGGGCTTTGAAGTAGCCTTTGCTCCCTCCCCCAGATGATGATTTGCTCTTTTGGGTTACAAGCCCCCCCACATGCGTGTCACTGCATTTGCTGCAGTGTGTTGAAATTATTGTTTACATTTCTGACCTCCATGGAGATAAGGTCCTTATTTATTCATTGCTGCGTCCCCTGTGTGAAGGGCGTACTTGAGCATAGTAGGGATTCAGTAAGTGTTTACTGGGAAAATCAATGAGTGGCATCGATAATTAAGGGCTCCCCATATACTTTTTTTTTTTTTTTTTTAAAGAGAAGGGAAGGGGCAGAGGGAGAGGAAGAAACGAACATCTCAAGCAGACTCCCGCTGAGCAAGGAGCCTGAGATCGTGACCTGAGCCGAAACCAAGAGTCGGATGCTTAACTGACTGAGCCACCCAGGCGCCCGTAAGGGTTCCCAGTATACTTCTGAGTGTGGGTAATACCCGTGCACTTGGGTTTTTTCCATTGCTCCCTCCCAAAGATAACTGGGGGTGGAGAGAGGGGGTTATTTAATTTTCTATCGGAAATGATCGTACTTGATTCAAGAAGTTTAAATCTATGGAGGTGAAACAAAATTAGGCTAAACGGATGGATCTTCTGTTAGATGGTTAGAATAACTATTTAGAACATTTCTGGGTGACTTGCATGCCTTTTGGTGTTTATCTCCACTACTTGTGGAACTTGCCATCTTATGGATGCAGAGTTCCTGCTTCCCTTAGATGAGAAGCTGTTACCAGGTCCAGCAGTTTCTTTGGTTAATAACCTTAGAAAAGGGTTCCTCAGAGTTCTGTTGCCATCACCCAGAACTCAACTAGCCACGGGTCACTCAGAGATAACAAGAGTCCCATGACAATGATATTTTTTTTCCTGAGGATGATTTTATGCTGAGAGACTCCACTCTGCTTAATGTAACTTTAAGCCATTTAATATTGAAAACATAGATTTATTGAAAATTATAAGAAAAAAAATGTGTTCCAGTGCCAAGAAGTTCTTTCCTTGATGAAGGCGTTGTGGGTACTTTTCTATTGGACAGGATTATGGCTCCTAAGAAAGTTCTTTCCTTGGTGATGGGGTTGTGGGTACTTTTCTGCGTTCTACAGCATTCTGGCTTCTCAGTGCTGATGCCTGAGCACTGAAGGTCTTTTACCTGCTGTTTGAAAACTAAGGCAAGGCCCAAGCTTCCTGTCTTGAGAAGCCCATCTGGAATTATATACCAGTTACAAATAAGACTGAAATTTCTGTTTTTAAAGTAAATGTTCTGACACTTCAGTGTAACCTCAATGTGCCTTTCTAAATACCTGTTTTTAGGTTTAAGAAACTGTGCGTTTCTTCTGCACAGTTGGGCAGCTCCTGGCATCACCTGCTGACCCAGTCTTTGAGGTGATATTAAGACTTGGTGTCTGTGAGGTCATGAAAAGGCTCGTAGGCTATTTATTTTTATACGTGGAGTAACTGTTTGAAATAGCTTAGGAGCTTGTGGACAAACCCTGTGTGGTGGAAGTGACAGAAAGACTTCTTTGGCTTTCCAAGGAGCTGGGATAATGTGAAGCAGTGATAGCAGATCAAACTACTATGGAGAACTAGAAGCTGAAACCACAAAGATGCCTCAGTGCCAGTGTCCTTGTGGAGTGAGGTGTTTCACAGTGAGCGAGGTTTCTAGATAACCTTGAAAGCTAATTAAACTAATTTTATTTAAAAGCTTTAGAAATCTATCTAAATAGTTCTTGAGCTGCTTTGAAAAAGTGTGCTAGAACAATGTTTTTCCTGATGATTCAGAATCCTCATCACTTCATGCTATTATGGTGAATGGAGTAAATGATTCGAGTAGAACTCTGATCCTACAAAGCATGGCCCCAAACCTCTTGTCTAGTCTGAGTGGTGACTTGTGGAGCTCTTTTAAAACTCCGTGGTGTCAGTGGTTGGTTCACCCACTGTCACCTTGTCTGGCCTTGCCTGTCTGCTTAGTAGCTACTTACCTGGCAGTTGGGCCACTTGGCGAGCTTGTGGGAATTAGGCATATGTAATGATGAAAAGTTAGGCGTTCAGGCAGGGACTGGTTTACACCAGAAAGTGTGGAGGCTCTTGGGCAATCTCTTCATGTGCCAGAAGAAAATTTTAAAAACAGGTTCGGTGCGGGGGGGTGGGGGGGTGGGGGGGAGACGGTGCCTGGGTGGCTCGGTCGGTTGAGCATCTGCCTTCGGCTCAGGTCATGATCCCAGGGTCCTGGGATCGAGTCCTGCGTTGGGCTCTCTGCTCAGCGGGGAGTCTGCTTCTCCGTCTCCCTCTGCCCCTCCTCCCACTCATATGCACACACTCTCTAATAAATGAATTAAAAAAACAACAACAACAAATGGGTTCTGGGTTGGTGACTATGTTCTGGGGAGCTGGGAGTCTCACCTGTATCCAAGTATCCATCACTGGGGTGTGAGGTAATTCAGATGTCAAATGACCCCCAAAACCTGGTGACTTGTTTTCCACAAAACTTGCTTACTAGCAGGGTTTTTTCCTTAAAGACGAGTTCTTTTTATGGATAAATATTACTCACCAATCCATTACGTTTTAGGAAGATTGAGGGTGCAGTATACAGAGGGCATGAAAATTGTTAAAAGAAATTTGGCAAAGCCTTTAAAGGAGTGGGTATACTCAGGAGAGCAGTGTAAGGGTTATATTGTTAAGCAGAGCAGAGATCCGTTGATGGGATGTGGTGGAGTTTGAAGCCATTAATGACCAAGTGACCAGCAGAAGACAGAGGATTTGATTTTTGCTACTAGTGGCTTATTCAGACAGAATTACAGACATGCCATACTGACTTTATGAAAGATTCCAGGAATAACTTGACCAATTTCTCTCCCCCCCCCCCCCCACCAGGCCTATATTCATATTTGCTATCTGTCTTTATGCTTCCTGGGACATTATTTTACTTATTACAAAAAAAGGAAGAAATAGCCTGGATAGGACTTGAAACCAGGCCTCCTTTAAGCAAACGTATTTTGAAATTGAGAAAAAGGTGGCACGAAAGTGCCAGCTAATTAAGTGTAGTTGGCCAAAAATTGCCATTCCTTACACATTCTTTCTCAAATTTTTTGGATATGACAATTCCAGTGAGAATAAGAATGAATAAATGTCCAAGATGGATGGCGGCCAGTAGTGAGTTGTTTTTGTTTTTTAATGTCTAACATGAATGCAACAGGATTTTCCTGGCCAAAACGGCCCCCAGACCACATGGGGGAACAAGTATTCATTGTCTCTGATGTGTTCAGTAGATAAGGCATTATGGCTGGCCTCCATACCACAAAACAAGGAGACCCCATTGTCATGGATTAAACAGGGGTCCAGTTGGGCAAGGGCAGTGTGACGTACCTTTGGGTTGGTGGTGCCTAAATAGGTAGGCTCATAGTAGGTAAACCTAAAGCGAGGCAAGAAAAAAAGGGTTTTGTTGACTAAAATGCCCTCACAGTGGCCGTGAAAGACCAGGGACATCTGCTGTGGTAATCTTGGGCCCCATCAGTACTGAACTGGAATTTGAGGCACGATGTGAAATTCCTTGTTGAGGGAGTGCTGTTGGGAAAGGAATTTGTGCCTCAGTGGATTACCTTTTCCCTGCTATTAAATATGCGTGCTCTTCTTGAGCAGTGAAAGATGCACAAGAAAGATAGCATTGTTTAAAAGGTTCTCACAGGCGGCCCTTGGCCATCTTTACTGAATACTGCCCGCCACAGTCCATATGTCAACACAATGTTGATGGTGAGATTCTGGTAACCTGAGGGGGCTTGCAGTCTTGCCAGAGCGCTTCTGTTCCTCACTAACGGTGCCACTGAAAAAGGCATGCCGTGTAAGTTTGGAGTTTAGAAATAGTCTGCTTAAAGGTGCAATGGGCTGTGGGCCACATTATAGACCGTTCTAATGAGCAGAAGACAAATGATCCTTTTCAAAAGGCTGAATGAGATTGGGACAGGCAAGCCTCCCTCTGTGTACTGCTTAAATGAAGGAGGAGCTTTGGTCTCCGTCCCTTGCTTTCGTTTGGCCTAAGGAAATGGGTTGGGCAATCTGGGCACGCTCGGAACTGTCTATATCCCTTCTGTTCTCCCGTTGTCCTGAGCAGGTCACATGTGTCTCTCTTGGCCTGGGTTTGTCAAGCCTCCAGGGAAGGCTGGGGTGGATGGACATCCCTGACTGGCCATTGAGAACTTCCATCAGTTCTGTTCCTTCTGGGCCTGTCCTGAACAGGCTACCTTCCCACAAGGTTGCTGCTGGATACCACCCTTAGTTGTCTGGTTGGCTGTTCCAAAAATGAAGCTTGTACTCACATGGCCCCAGAAAAACCTTAATTCTTGGTTGGAGCTTTTCATGATTCAGAATTGTAAGGCCTCCTGCTGTGGTTCAGGAATGGCAGAAGTGACTTTAAGTGATCCTCAGGGAGGAAAAGACAGAGTTAAAGGGATACATTGACACGGATGTGAGTGGACCTCTGGAAGGTGGTTGTTTCTCTAATTGGATGTAGTTATACCAGCAGGATTTTACCGGGGTAAAGGATTTTATGCTATGCCTAATGAAGGCTCACTGATCTTTAAATACTGTTAATTTTGAAAATCTGTTTTGAGGGAGTCTCATAAAGGCTTATGACTGATTTTTTTTTTTTTTTTTGAGATGATTATTTCTCAGGTAGAGGACTAATGAGTGGGCATCATTTCTGTAGAGGGTCAAGTACTAAGATGCTAGCAGAAAAGGAACTAAGCATAGTTTGGGCATAGTAGGGCCACTGGAGACCCAGCGTGACACGGGGCATGGCTTGGGATCTTTATTGCTGTGTTCTGTCCTGTGCCTACAGTGGGCCTGGTGGGAGGGCCCAGGGACAGGCAGCTGTGTCTTAAAGCACACATGCTAGTCTAATGCATGAATTGGAGGGCCTTGACACAACTGTCTTCAGCTGAATGAAGCTTTATAGACTCTGGGGGCCTTACTCCTGATGACAAGGTGGCTACTTCCTTCTTAAAATAAACATTGTTTTTCTAGGGAAAGGCATTGTAGCTTGAATTTACCAAATTTGACAGCTTTTCTGAAATTCCTCCAAAACACGGAGTTGCCAAAACAAATGCTTCCTCTTGAGAGGATATGAATTTAGTTTTTAGGCTTTGAAGTTTCTGAGGAGGAAGCCTGTCTTCGACATTAAGGGAAAAGCCATGGTTTAGGAGTCAGCCAGGATGGGAAGCCTGTGCCAGCAACTAGTGTCCGTGCCTTGTGAGATACAGGTTTATTACCTTAAACCACGAATTTCAGAAAGGAATCAGCTGTATTTAGGACTCTAAAATTGGTTATCACAACGGTATTGATCCATAAAGACTCAGGTTGTATCATATGTTGCCTGGCTTCTGGCCCATCTGTGGCTCTGCATCCCGGTTTGGAGACGGAATTTGGAGACATGAACATACAGGCATGCCGGGAGAACTGCCACTGGCAAAAACGCGAGTCGGTGGGAAATACAGAGGCTGGGTGATAAATGGTCTTGGACTTCTGTTTTTACATCACCTCTGCCTCCCTTCTTACTCTTGAATATTTGGTAACAATTTTGAGGCTACTTCCTTCATTTTAGTTGTCCTGGAGTCCAGAGATGGGCTGGAGGAAAACAATTTTGTCAAGTCCGGAAGGTTTTGACTTCACAGCTCTGTTGGCTGTGTTGTTCGTAAATACAGCTTAATGAGCGGGCCACTCTGTCTGGGTTTATGGGGCCAGTTTTTGAACTCTGCTGCAACAGAGTAAACAAACACCCTCCATTGCAATTTAAAAAATTGTCACTTACTTTTTAAATTTCAGAAGTAGTAGGTGTTCACTGAAGATAATTTGTGAGGTGGAGAAAAATAGAAGAGCATAAAAATTGCTCACTGGGAGTGAAACCAACAGGCTGACCCGCCTCAAAATTGACGCTGAATTCTCCCGTCTATAGCACTAACATCTGTGCTAGCCATCCAGACACCTGGCATCAACAAGGGCTCAGACCGCATAACTCGGTATGATTTATATTTGTTCAACACTGAGCTCGAATTGTCCACTTACTGAAACGTGGAGCACTGACTCCCCTACTTAATCCAACTGTGCTTCTCTATACACTGAGAAACTACTGAAGTGATTAGTGGATTCACTGGATGCCACCACCCTCTAAAGCTCCTTAGGAAAGTGTGGGGTGAAAAGGAAATTACAATGGCCACCCTCCTCTTTAGCCTTTCCCTTCTTGGAAATTCCCAGGCATCCTGGTGGCCATGTACGTACCTTGGCTGTAGTCTGTGGAGCTCCCATAGTATGCCCTGCCCTATTTCCTCTCCTGGCTCTTCTCCAGAGGGGGCCTTTCTAGAAAGGTTTTCTCCTTGCTTTGAATTTATTTTCATCTCCTTTTATTGGTTCCTTCTTCTCTGTCCTGTGAGTTGTCCAAGAACAAGGAAGAGTAAGGAAGTCTTTGCTTCTGGGAGCCCGGTGGTCATCCTGTAGCGGGCCTCACACTGCTTTCCCAGTTGTTCTCTCTTGACAACCTGTTGGGTTTATGGTTTTCAGCAAGCCTGTACAGTATCAAATACCCCAGGATCTGAACTGGGGAAAAGAATACCTGGTTTGGGTTCCACGTTTGCCTGTTTCTTGTTGATTTTTTTTTTTTTTTTTTTTTTTTTTTTAAAGAGAGGGAGACCAGGGAGGGGCAGAGGGAGAGGGAGAATCTCAAGCAGACCCTGTGCTGACATGGAACCCAACCTGGGGCTTGATCTCAAAAACCTGAGATCATGACCTGAGCTGAAGCCAAGAGTCAGATGCTTAACTGACTGAGCCATCCAAGTGCCCCTTCATCTGTTCACTTTTGAACCCTTTAGTCATCAGTAGAATCCACTGCCTATAAAGCTCATGAAGTAACTGTAAAGCTGTAAATTAATTTGCAGAGATTTAGTGTTTACAACTTTTCTTGCTTTGTTGGCATATGAGGTAGTAGCTCTAGATTTCGTTTGTGTTTAACTCTGATAGGCCCTTCAAGTACATGGAGTTAGATGCCATATTTATGGATTGGAAGACTTAACGTTCAGATATCCTTCCCCCACCGTGACCTAAAGGTTCAATGCAATCTAAATCAAAATCACAAAAGGGGATTTTTAAAAATTTACTGAGACCTCAACAAGCTGAATCTAAAATTTACAGGGAAATGCAAAGGACTCAAAAGTAGCAAAAATAATTTTATAAAGAAAATCTAGCTGGAGGGCTTATTCTACCTGATTTCAAGGTTTACTCTAATGCAATAGAGATCAGGACAGCATGGTGTTGGTGTCAGGGCCGACCTGTTAGATCCGTGGAACAGGCTGGAGAGGTCCAGAAATGGACCCACACATACAGGGTGAACAGATTTTCATCAAAGGGGGCCACAGTAATTAAGTGGAGAATGGGATGGGCTTTTCCACAAAGGATGCCGGAACAGTTGGGTATCCATATGGAAGAAAGGCAACTTGATCCTTAGATTACAGGATATAACAAAAATTAACTCCAGATAGACTGTAGACTTAAAAACTCTGATATTCTTTCATGCTATTTGTTGTAATCAGCATGAGGGAGGAACAGTGTGCCAAGTGCTGAGAGGCTAACGAAGGAAGAAATGGTGTTTCTTTCTCTTATTTTTCCTGTACTCCGGACCACCATTAACAAGGCCCTCTGTTGGTTGGGTAGTCACAAAACCAGAAAGCCATGTTTCTTGGTAGTAGCTTCAGAGGATGGATTTTCCTTTTCCCACTTCTTCTTCTCTTCGTCTTATTTTGCTAGTGAATCTTACTATAGCTTATGCACGATGCTCAGGAAAAGTTTTCTTTTTTCTTTTTTTCTTTTTTTTAAGTAGGCTCCAAGCCTAGCACAGAGCCCAACATGGGGCTTGAACTCACGAATGTGAGATTGAGACCTGAGCTGAGATCAAGAGTCTGATGCTTGGCGCCTGGGTGGCTCTGTTGTTAAGCGTCTGCCTTCGGCTCAGGTCATGGTCCCAGGGGTCCTGGGATCAAGTCCCACATTGGGCTCCCTGCTCGGTGAGAAGCCTGCTTCTCCCTCTCCGCACTCCCCCTGCTTGTGTTCCCTCTCTCGCTGTGTCTCTCTCTGTCAAATAAATTAAAACAAAACAAAACAAAAGGAGTCAGATGCTTAACCCACTGAGCCACCCAGGCACCCCTCAGGAAGAGTTATCTTAAACCTGTATTGAAATGTACTAGGACATCCTGTCATTTAAACAATCCCGTGGCATGTTTAGTAAGCAGGGCATCTTTCTGTTTAGCCAGTGTTCTTCCTGCAGCTCTATCCTAAGGTTGCACCTGCTGGAGCCCTCCTGCCCTCTAACTGGGGAATGGGGAGCATGCTGGCGGGCAAGTCTTGACCTAGCTCTGAGTTTCTTTGGTGAGTTTTTCTGGAGGCCTCAAGCCGCAGCTCTTCCTGGACTTGTCATGACTATTGTGTTGTCTCTGTCCTGATGCACAGACCGTGTAAATGGTAGCCGAAACTTTACATCCGTGTCTTTCTTCCACATGCTGGGTTAAAGATTGCTTTGTGACATCAGTGGGGAGCCAAAGTAAGGAGTTCACCACGACTGATGGCTGAGGGAGGGTGAAAGGCGTTCTCCCCAAATCCGATCTGTGATGTGCAGTGTGGAGCATCATCTACCTCTGTGGAGCCGGGGAGAGCTCTGTGCTTCGGGTAGTCTGAACTCGGTTCTGCGGTTCGCTGAAGGTCACTGAAGGTCTTGAAGCCAATAACATGATGGCCAAGTGACAGATGGAGGATCATTATTTTGTTCTTCTAATCGAACACATATTCAGAGAGCATTTCCTTTTTGGCAGGCATTGTTCTAGTTGGGGGTGAGGGGGTGGGGGGGGAACTATTTGGAGCAAGACCCATGAAGATCAGGCTCTAATGGAGTCCACGTTCTAGGAATGTAAAGACTTCCCAGTACTTTCCTCACTTGTCTCTTTCTTGAAGCACTTGGCTCAAATCCAGCCAACCGTGATATCTCCTGGAGGAGGGGACCCTTCTGTCCTCTGAAATCATTTGTGTGCATTGCAGGCGCTAAAAGTATGACAGCTATTAAAGCACCTCATCTAGTGGCCGTTTGCAAAAGGGCTTAGGCTACCCTCCAAGGAAACGAGATGTGTCACACTTTCTTTTTTTTAAGGGTGGTAGGAGGAGGACCGGCCTCCCCGGGGGGGGCCATATGAGTGAGGAAATACCCCGAAAGTATTTATTGCTGAGCAAATGTATGTTTGCATGGTATAACCACATGGATCCTACTACAAACATCCAGCTGATACCCAGCTCTTCAGAGTAACATTTTGAATTCCTAAGAACTGTGCTGGACCTAAGTAAGAGGAGAGCCCTCCTGCCAGCAGACCCTTTCATTTATTTCTGGAGTTCTTGGTAAGAAAGCTCTGCCAAAAGTTGGGGGAGTCTTCTTTCTTTTCTTTCTTTCTTTCTTTCTTTCTTTCTTTCCTTTCTTTTCTTTCTTTCTTTCTTCCTTCCTTTCTTCCTTCCCTTCCCTTCCCCTTCCCCTTCCCCCTCCCCCTCCCCAGCAGCAGGGTCAGAGGGAGAGGGAGACTCCCCGCTAAGCAGGGAGCCGGACGTGGTGCTGGATCCCCGGACCCTGGGATCATGACCTGAGCCAAAGGCAGACACTCAACCATCTGAGTCACCCAGGCGCCCGATGGGGGGGAGTCTTATATTGGCAATTTGTTTGAAACAGGTGACATTGTCTCCTGAGCTCTCTTTGGGGTCTTGGATGTTTTGATAGGCAGAAGCTGGCCTTCCTGTGTAGTTGGAAATACCTATCTACACGGCTTGGAAGTGACACTCTAGAGCCCCAAGTTAAAACAGCTGATTCCACTCCCACTGTAGAGCAGAAAAACATCATTTTGAAATCCTGTGTGAGTAGAATGACATTCAGACAGGATATTAATCTTCCTAGAAATTACACCACGAAAGTAGAATGTTTCCTCTTAAGGCTCCCCCCGGTCCTGGCTTTTGGCTTGTGTATGTGTTTGTCATTTGAGCATATATGTGAACTGAATGAGCTACAATTATCTTTTATATTTATTGATGACAAATTATTTAATGTTGTCACTTGTTTTTAGCTTAAAAACACTTGCTGAGCTATGTGTAAGTGACTTAAGGGTTAGGAGGCAACTTAAAACCATTTAATTCAGTATTTCCGGAAGAACTAATGCATGAATCGGTCTAAAAGTCAACATGGGAAAAAACAGATTTTCTATGAAGATAAATTTATTCAAATAATTGCCTTTTGTAGAAAGACATTATCCTTCCTACTCTTCAGGTTTTAAAATGGCTCTTTTTGATGAAATGATGGTGTAAGGTGGTTTTCTTAGGGGAGAACCTCAAAGACAAAGGCATCAGTCCGCCCAGTTGGGGAAGGAGTGGAGATTTTCTGCCGTGGAATACCAAAGTCTGGTAATCACTCATCTAGTTGAAAACCCCATTTGATCTTTGAGTTGTCCTCTTATTACCAAGTCCCCACTGAGTTGGGGTGTTGGCACTGGGAGCCCCCACCCCAAGGCTGGTCCTCCTTCCCCCAGCTACAGCTAAGGTTGGAGAATTAGTGTTCTGTGGAACTTTCATAACCTTAACTTGGCCAAATTCCTGGAAGCCATAGCACAAGTCAGGGGAGGAAATGCGGGATGGGCTTTGGGTCAACTGTTTGATTCTCGTGGCCAAAGCAGAAGTGCCCGTGAGCTTGAGTTAGTGCCACCACTTAATTGCATGGTAATTAAATGCTAACATAGTTGATCAGAGGAACTGTGTAATTGAAGCATAATAAAATGTGGCATGCTTAGTAAGCAATTGAGTTGTCTTCCCAAGGATGTAGCCTGCACTAGGCAGGAGAAGCATGGATGTCTTTAACAGACAAACCATGAGAGACCATGGACTCTGAGAAACAAACTGAGGGTTTTTTTGGGGGGGGGGGGATGGGTTAGCCCGGTGATGGGTATTAAGGAGGGCACGTACTGCGTGGAGCCCCGGGTGTTAAACGAAAACAATGAATCGTGGATCACTACATCAAAGACTAATGATGTATGGTGACTAACATAACATAATAAAATAAAAAAAAAGTTGGGTTTTGTTTCTTTTTTTTTTTTTGCAGTTCTGCCCTTTTGTTTTCTAAGGAAGATAAATAAGGTGTTTGTTTAAAGTAATGAATCCAACCCCATATCTATCGTACCTGAAAACCAGATTCATAATTTTATTTATTTATTTATTTATTGAGATTTTATTTATTTATTTGACAGAGAGAGACACAGCGAGAGAGGGAACACAAGCAGGGGGAGTAGGAGAGGGAGAAGCAGGCTTCCCGCCGAGCAGGGAGCCCGATGTGGGGCTCCATCCCAGGACCTTGGGACCATGACCTGAGCCGAAGGCAGATGCTTAACGACTGAGCCACCCAGGCGCCCCTGTACATTTCATCTTAACAAAATAATACCACAGGATTTTTTCTAAAAGATTTTATTTACTTATTTGACACAGAGAGAGAGAGAGCACAAGTAGGCAGGGCGGCAGGCAGAGGGAGAGGGAGAAGCAGGCTTCCCGCTGAGCAGGGAGCCCGATGCGGGGCTCGATCCCAGGACCCTGGGACCATGACCTGAGCCGAAGGCAGACACTTAACGACTGAGCCACCCAGGCGCCCCTGGATTCATACTTTTATATGAAACCTCCCCATGTGTCATTGACTAACAGGACCCTTGATGGGGGTGGGGAACTGGTTTGCTGGGCTGCTTCCCACCTCCGTGCCTGGGGCACCATCCATCTACTCTGCCTTTTACCGCTTGAGTTGCCTTGAGAGAGAGAGAGAGAGAGAGAGAGAGAAACCAGTGGCTTTGGATTCATTGTCCACATCCTATTGTCTCCCAATCAGAAAAGGAAACATTAAGGCTGGGGTTGGTTAGGGATGTTAGTTTCAATTAATTCTGTATTTAAAAATCTTATTTTTGTAAGCCCTGTGAAACCAACTGTTCTTAATACATAGGAAAAATTTTAAGGTTGGAATCCTCCCAGTAGTCTGTATTTTGTCGTTCTTTTTGGTGTTGTCATTGGCAGATTTCATTAAGCAGTTTCCAAAATGAGCTGGTAGGATGCGGTCCCAGAGCCCCCCATATGGCCTGTTGGAGTGTCCTGCTCCTGACAGGTGCTGCCAGCTCTTCGGGGTCGGCACTGGGGATCCACCAGAGCACATTCTCTGCTCAAGGGCCC